>NC_136267.1:174586196-174963696 GCF_964187855.1 Myxine glutinosa
CCGCTTAAAAGATCTGGCTTCAAACCCCAACTGCCACAAACAGTGTGGCTATGGCCCTTGTAAACTTTGGGACCACCCTTCTGCATGGCGGGTGCCTATCATTTGCCACCCATGGCTGTGGATGTGCCATCTTCTGGACTATCCCGCCCCATTGGGTGGCCCCAATAAAAAGTCTTGTGCCCCTCTTCAAGTCTCCGCAACTGACCTTGCCACCATGGCCTGTGATGCACTGGCCATACAGTTCATGGTGTCCTTTGGAAAGCGTATAGCGCTTTCCCATGTTCCTTTGATGTTTGTGGCCAAGTCATCGCTCGAAAACAAGAGGTTTTCCACAAACTTTAGATGCTGTCTTAAATTTATCATTCACTGCCTCCTCGGTGCACGTTTTACACCCAGACTTACTCTGATATTTTTATTGTTACAAGAATAAATATAACCTACGTGATGACACGGTCCATGCTATGTTTATTACAATCAAGGTATGGACTCTCCACCTTTCCCCTTCTACCTAAGAATATATACTGGCAGGGTAGCATTGAGGTATTCAACTTGAGGTAGTTTTGAATTTTGACTTGACTATATATCATCACTTTGGTGTGTCATCGACAGGGTGATACATTAATGGGGAGTTTAGATTGGGTTTACCATATGCAAGGATAGTTGTGGCCGTTAAACATTACCTGATGTCCTTCACGGACGGTAATTGAGTTAACACCGGCACATTTGGTGAATTGAAAAGTTCTGTCATTTTCAGTTGAACGTCAGTCCTGGCCATCAAGTTTGTGAAAGACTGTGCCAAAAATGTTCCTCGGCTGACTCCACAATAATTTTGGAATATTTGGGGCTGTTAAATAAGTAAAAACCATGGTAAATGTGCATGTAAATGTATCGATGTATTTCTTAATTATTAATGGCAAATGTTCTATGAATCGATACAATAATAGACCTAAAATACAAAATGCTGCGCAGCTGCTGAAGTTGTTTGAAGTTGTTGTAAAGGTAACATGAGAAGGACAATCAAATTATAGGAGCATTTTAGTTAGCTTGAGGCATTGACAAGTCAACCACAAAATGTGGTTAACTACGCATGTGTAGATCATACCAGCCAGGTAAGTTATACCCTGCATTATAGGTTCCGTGTGAGCTCGATCGTTGGGTTTTGACACCCATGCAATACCAATAGTAGTACTGATACTACTACTTCATGGCCTCCATTCATCCCACCATTTGTGGGGTTGGCCACATGCGTTTTCGATATCCTAAGCATCTTCTTTCTACACCACGACTCATGTTCCACTTCCTGGCACCACAGGATTTGTCTGCACCTTTTCTTCTCCTGTCACCTTTATCCATATCTGACGCAGATGTGCCTCTTATGCCTTATCAGTTATAGCCTTTAAGGTTAGGAGTTAGGGCGAGGAGTTAGGGCGAGGAGTTAGGCCTAAGAGCTAGGGCTAGGAGTTAGGGCTAGGAATTAGGGCGAGGAGTTAGGGCGAGGAGTTAGGGCTAGGAGTTAGACCTAAGAGCTAGGGCTGGGAGCTAGTGCTAGGAGTTAGGGCTAGGAATTAGGGCTAGGAGTTAGGGCTAGGAGTTAGGGCGAGGAGTTAGGGCGAGGAGTTAGGGCTAGGAATTAGGGCTAGGAGTTAGGGCTAGGAATTAGGGCTAGGAGTTAGGGCTAGGAGTTAGGGCGAGGAGTTAGGGCTAGGAGTTAGGGCTAGGAGTTAGGGCTAGGAATTAGGGCTAGGAGTTAGGGCTTGGAGTTAGGGCTAGGAGTTAGAGCTAGGAGTTAGGCCTAGGAGTTAGGGCTTGGAGTTAGGGCTGGGAGTTAGGGCTGGGAGTTAGGGCTGGGAGTTAGGGCTAGGAGTTAGGGCTAGGAATTAGGGCTAGGAATTATGGCTAAGAGTTAAGGCTAGGAGTTAGGGCTAGGAGTTAGGGCTGGGAGTTAGGGCTGGGAGTTAGGGCTGGGAGTTAGGGCTAGGAGGTGGGCTATGAATTAGGGCTAAGAGTTAGGGCTAGGAGTTAGGGCTAGGAGTTAGGGATAGGAATTAGGGCTTGGAGTTAGGGCTAGGAGTTAGGGTTGGGAGTTAGGCCTGGGAGTTAGGGCTAGGAGATAGAGCTAGGAATTAGGGCTTGGAGTTAGGGCTCGGAGTTAGGGCTAGGAATTAGGGTTTAGAGTTAGGGATCTTTGTTCCTTTCACATTTCTTTATACTTTTTCACATTTCTCATTATTCATTCTAATTCTTGCTTGTTCTTTCTTTCTATCTTTCTTCATCTGTCTGTCCAAGGAGAAGTAAATTCTCACAGAGATGTTTCTGGAAGGTTCACTTGGCTGCGCCTGGATGGGTTTGAGGGTAGAGGAGTAGCAGCTGAAAGCCGAATCCTATCCAGGTTCCTCCTGATGACTCCATCTTTGCTCTTTACGTATTTGGGTTCCTCCTGATGACTCCATCTTTGCTCTTTACATATTTGGGTTCCGCCTGATGACTCAATCTTTGCTCTTTACGTATTTGGGTTCCTCCTGATGACTTCATCTTTGCTCGTTACTTATTTGGGTTCCTCCTGATGACTCCATCTTTGCTCTTTACGTATTTGGGTTCCTCCTGATGACTTCATCTTTGCTCGTTACTTATTTGGGTTCCTCCTGATGACTACGTGATGATGACATCTTTGCTCTTTGCTTATTCGGGTTCCATCTAATGACTTCATCTTTGCTCTTTAGTATTTGGGTTCCTCCGGCTGACTCCATATTTCCTCTTTGCTTATTCGGGTTCCATCTGATGACTTCATCTTTGCTCTTTAGTATTTGGGTTCCTCCGGCTGACTCCATCTTTCCTCTTTGCTTATTCGGGTTCCATCTGATGACTTAATCTTTGCTCTTTAGTATTTGGGTTCCTCCTTATGACTCCATCTTTGCTCTTTGCTTATTCGGGTTCCATCTGATGACTTCATCTTTGCTCTTTAGTGTTTGCGTTCCTCCTGATGACTCCATCTTTGCTCTTTACTTATTCGGGTTCCTCCTGATGACATCTTTGCTCTTTACTTCTTCGGGTTCCTTATGATGACTTCATCTTTGCTCTTTAGTATTTGGGTTCCTCCTTATGACTCCATCTTTGCTCTTTGCTTATTCGGGTTCCATCTGATGACTTCATCTTTGCTCTTTAGTATTTGGGTTCCTCCGGCTGACTCCATCTTTCCTCTTTGCTTATTCGGGTTCCATCTGATGACTTCATCTTTGCTCTTTAGTATTTGGGTTCCTCCGGCTGACTCCATCTTTCCTCTTTGCTTATTCGGGTTCCATCTGATGACTTCATCTTTGCTCTTTAGTATTTGGGTTCCTCCTTATGACTCCATCTTTGCTCTTTGCTTATTCGGGTTCCATCTGATGACTTCATCTTTGCTCCTTAGTGTTTGCGTTCCTCCTGATGACTCCATCTTTGCTCTTTACTTATTCGGGTTCCTCCTGATGACTCCATCTTTGCTCTTTACTTATTTGGGTTCCTCCTGATGACTCCATCTTTCCTCATTGCTTATTCGGGTTCCATCTGATGACTTCATCTTTGCTCTTTAGTATTTGGGTTCCTCCTTATGACTCCATCTTTGCTCTTTGCTTATTCAGGTTCCATCTGATGACTTCATCTTTGCTCTTTCGTGTTTGGGTTCCTCTTGATGACTCCAACTTTGCTCGTTACTTATTCGGGTTCCTGCTGATGACTCCATCTTTACTCTTTACTTATTTGGGTTCCTCCTGATGACTCCATCTTTCCTCTTTGCTTATTCGGGTTCCTTATGATGACTTCATCTTTGCTCTTTAGTATTTGGGTTCCTCCTTATGACTCCATCTTTCCTCTTTGCTTATTCGGGTTCCATCTGATGACTTCATCTTTGCTCTTTAGTGTTTGGGTTCCTCCTGATGACTCCATCTTTGCTCTTTACTTTTTCGGGTTCCTCCTGATGACTCCATCTTTGCTCTTTCCTTATTCGGGTTCCTCCTGATGACTCCATCTTTGCTCTTTGCTTATTCGGGTTCCTCCTGATGACTCCATCTTTGCTCTTTGCTTATTCGGGTTCCATCTGATGACTTCATCTTTGCTCTTTAGTGTTTGGGTTCCTCCTGATGACTCCATCTTTGCTCTTTACTTATTCGGGTTCCTCCTGATGACTCCATCTTTGCTCTTTACTTATTTGGGTTCCTCCTTATGACTCCATCTTTGCTCTTTGCTTATTCGGGTTCCATCTGATGACTTCATCTTTGCTCTTTAGTATTTGGGTTCCTCCTGATGACTCCATCTTTCCTCTTTGCTTATTCGGGTTCCTTATGATGACTTCATCTTTGCTCTTTAGTATTTGGGTTCCTCCTTATGACTCCATCTTTGCTCTTTGCTTATTCGGGTTCCATCTGATGACTTCATCTTTGCTCTTTCGTGTTTGGGTTCCTCCTGATGACTCAATCTTTGCTCTTTACTTATTCGGGATCCTCCTGATGACTCCATCTTTGCTCTTTGCTTATTCGGGTTCCTTACGATGACTTCATCTTTGCTCTTTACTTCTTCGGGTTCCTCCTGATGACTCCATCTTTGCTCTTTGCTTATTCGGGTTCCTTACGATGACTTCATCTTTGCTCTTTACTTCTTCGGGTTCCTTACGATGACTTCATCTTTGCTCTTTACTTCTTCGGGTTCCTTACGATGACTTCATCTTTGCTCTTTACTTACTTGGGTTCCTCCTGATGACTCCATCTTTGCTCTTTGCTTATTCGGGTTCCTCCTGATGACTCAATCTTTGCTCTTTACTTACTTGGGTTCCTTCTGATGACTTCAATGCAGTATTTGGTTTTTCTGTTTCATTACTCATGCTCACCCACTCATATCCTCATTCCTTTACCTTTCCTTCACCGAACATGTTTTTTCTGCTGAGTGTAGGTCATGCTGCAGGAGCCTGGCATCAAAATCCTTCATACTTGTGCTTTTCACCATAGTTGAGCTGAAAACTCTGGGATACAAGTCCAGTGTCATTATCGCATTATTTATCTTCACATCAGCAACTGACAAGTTGTAGATAACCTGAAAGCTTTTCCTGATTCATATGAAATCTTACATACAGTGTAGACCTCTCTCCGTAAGTTGCAAGTAAGATTTTAATGTCGATTTTTTTTTAAAATTCCTGTCGATTTGCCTGGCAAAAGCAACAACATGGCGACGGGTGTTTGCTTGCTGGGAATTTTCACAGCCATATATTCTTGGCTTCAGCCAAACTCCTGCCTCTAATGAACTGCACTGTCGGGCACTGTCTGGAGGGGACAGCCGTAGAAGGAAAGCTATTTGGATTTCCAGGCTATGTGAACTGCCAGAACATTCACCCATGATGCAATCTGTCCGGAAACAATCACAAAAAGGCCGGTGATTTTGGACGCCGAGACAAATAGTTATTTCAAAAACAATTTCGGATTAACTGAGAAACGTAACTGTGCTGCGAGGGTTCGTTCTGTTATGAATGTTAATGTTATTTTGAAAGTAAATTCTTGAAGATATTTTGTACGTTGGTGATGGATCTGTTGAAAATCCTGAAAATCCCCGCTCACCGGTACCTCGAGTGTCCCTCAAAGTACAAGACGATAACCTACTGCTGGAAAAAAAATGACAGTAAGATGTAAAGAAGTTTAACAATGAGATTAAACACGAGTAGTTTGAATAATCAAGATGGAAAACATTCCACGTAGTTGTTGTGATATTTAATTTGGGTCTTTATTGTGTTACAAATCCTTGTTAAACACATTGTAAAGTACTGCGAGACATTTTCCAGAAAAATCACAGACTGGGCAAACAAATGGAACATGTCTTTCAATCCTGACAAATCTCACACTCTTACGATGTCTCTCCGAAAAGACCGACTGGACAACCTTCCCATCCACTTTCTGAATAATCCTCTCCAAGAAGTTCTGTCACTCAAGCTTTTGGGTCTCACTATTTGCCATGATCTTTCCTGGGAAAACCACATTTCCAAGCTGGCCTCCAAAGCCAGTCGCCGACTGGGCATCCTCCATCGTGCAAAGTCCTTCCTTGGCACACCTGAGCTCCTCACCACATACAAGGCTTTCATCCGCAGCTCAATGGAATACTGTTCCCCCCTCTGGGCTGGTGCTCCTGCCTCACACCTAGCTCGTCTTTACGCTGTTGAAACCAAAGCGTTCAGAATCATTGGAATCTCCCGCGATGACGCTATCTCCGAGGGCCTTTCGCTCACTCACCGCAGGCAGGTTGGTGGTCTTTCCGTCTTCTACCGACTCCTCTCCGGCCTTGCCCCCCAGCTCTCTCTGGGCTCTGTCCCCAAAATATTCCTGCAGGTCGCACAAGATCTGCCTGCAACCCTCTTATGGTTAAACTGCCAAAATCAAGACTCTCTGCTCACCTTCACTCCTTCATTCCTCTTTTCTCCCGCCTCTGGAACAAACTCCCTCACTCTCTTCAATCCCACTCCTCCCTCCAGGTCTTTAAAACGGCTGTTCACCACCATCTATTATCTTCCCCAATCCAAAACCTTGATCTTTTCTACCCCCGCTAATTTCACCCCAAATCCACTTTTTTGAGGTGACTTTTGACTTCTTTCCTGGAAGTCCTTGGTGTCCTTGCGTTTTGTACCTATCCTGCCTCCCCCCAGGCCCTCTCCCTCCAAAAACATTTCCCGATGTCCCTGCTCTCAAATGTTGTGTTTGTGTGCTTCCTCCCCTTCTCTCCCCATCTTGTCGACCGCTCCCCTTTTATATACTTTGTTTGCTTGTTTGTTTGATTTGTTTGTTTGATAAATGTTAGCTCTTTCACGAGCCTCGACTCTGTACCCAAAAAAAAAAAAAAAAAATGGAACAAATTCGGTATAGAAAGTGAAATTCCGACGCCTTTCACTGCATGCGCCTCTCAAATAGATTACATGGTGGCGAGAGAAGCATGTCACAAAGGATATATTGGATCTAAAATTAGTTCCGATTCTCACTTTTATATCAACACTTGGTTCATTTAATAATTCTGAGGTTTCCGCTTGCATTCCCAAGAGATCACTGTGCCAATACTTTCACCATGGCTTGCTTGCTTTGTTGGTCAATTCCCGAGTGACTTGTGGTTGATAAATGCATAGATGCTCCCAGCACTGGAGAATTCCTTAATTAAGAAAACTTCTTGTTGAGCCTGTTGCTTTTTATGAAATTATCAAGTATCAAGTCAAAACAAATATTTATAAATCTTAAATAAGAATGAAATATAATGTTCGTCTCCATGAAGGCTAGTGTCTGTCTGCATCACACACAAAACAACAAAGAGCAATCAGACATTGCAGACCCTCGCCAGGACGTGTTTTTAGTGGTTTTTAAGGCTTTTGTGTTAAAACAAATATGTGGGCCGAACCACGTGACCGGTGACGTCATTATTTTTTCTCCACCAATTTATCTCTAGATGATGCTCAACAAATTTCATGTTGATCGGATTCAGTTTTGTACTTGTCAAATTATGGCGTCATAATGGAGGTACCTATGACATCATCATTAACATGTGTTATTTCCCATGGATAATTCTTTACAATGAGCCATGTCTCTATTTTCTCTATGCAGAACTTTCGGAGATATAGAGGTGTAAATGTTTTCGGTTTTTCCAAGATGGCGCCCATACTACGTGACCTATGACATCATAATTATCATGAAAAAATTATACAGGAGGAGGTGCACCTATGTTGAAAATTTCCTGTCAATCGGACCAATGGTTGCAGAGAAAATCATATTTATTCTGTGCAGACAGACAAACAAACAGACAAACGGTCTCAAATGCAATACTCTCTTCTCTGGCGAGGGTAATAAACAATTGATTTATCCAAGTTTCATCTAATTCTGGGTTCAACAACTAAAGGTTGATGAGAGTTATGTTTTAACAACAGCAGAGTAGAATTCCCGAAACGTCGGCTTCTACTTGCTTCCCACCGCAGAAAGCATACCTCAATCATTGTCATATTGAGTTCATCCATTTCTCTGTCCGTCCGCCATCAGAGATCGGCACTAGCCTTTACCATCAGGATTCGTTTATTCTGTGTTTACTGGCATTGCAAAGGAGGTGCAACTAATATTTAACATTAGCCATTCATCAGAACAAAAGTGGAGAGCCTTTTGTACACCGCTCCTTTCCTATTCCATCTCCAGGCGCTGCATGATGTCATGCCTGGTGATGATACGCGCTGAAAGGGAGTACTCAGTTTTCACTCCGGTTTCTTGTTTGTTTGTTTGTCCAGGCGATATCTCAGCCAGCCTTTGAGCTAGGAAGCTGAAATTTCGGCACAATAGTGAGCAAGTGCTTTGGCAAGAAAAATATTTTTGTTTTTTGATTAATCAATTAATTGATTAATTACTTAATTATTATCGATTAATTAAGTACTTATTTATTTCCTTTCTCTTCTGGGCATTATCTCGGGCACCTTTTTGAGTTAGGAAGCTGATATTTGGACACGATAATGACCAAGTGATTTGGCTGAAATGGGTATTTTTGATTTATTGATTAACCCATTAATTATTTAATTATTCGATTAATGAGTTGATTAATACATGTTTTTAAAGTTACAAATTCAGATGAAACGGTGGTGGTTTAGGTATTATGTTAGCCAATTGATTAATAATTTAATTATTTTACCATTATTATTTATTTATTTTCAATATTAATCACTTATTTATTTTCTTTCTCATCTGGGCAATTTCTCAGGCACCTTTTGAGCGAGGAAGCCGATATTTGGACACGACAGTGAACAAGTGATGTGGCTATGAAGGATATTTTTGATTTATTGATTAGTCAATTAATTAGTTAGTGATTTAACTTTTTTGATTAATGACTTATTTAATTAATTTTCAAAAAGTTACAGCTTCAGATGAAACACTGGTGGTTGAGAAATTAATTAAGAAATTATTTTACAATTTCTATTTGTTTATTTTAATCATTCAATTCATCAATTGATTATTGTACACCTCTCCCTCCCAATACTGTCTCTACGTGCTGCACGGCAAGGATGTTATTTATTTATTTGGCATGGGGTCGGTGTACTTTGAATGTATCTGTACTTGTTTTTCTCCTTTTTGGTATGCATGATCGAAGTTCATGGAATAGCGAGAGAAGAATGGAAGGGAGCAAAATGGAAAAGGGGAAACACCAATAACAGAATAAATGTGAGAGCGACATCAAGGGGAAGGGGCGAAGGACACATGGAGGTTGAACAAGCTGAATGAAACACAGCAAGTAGAGGAAGGGAAAAGTAGAGATGAAACAGAAAAGGAAAAACCAACAGACAATTAACAAACAAAAAGTGAGAGGGAGAGGGGGGGAAATCACAACAACGTGGATAAAGGGATTTCTTTGGAATGGGTCATTTGGGGTAGAAGAGATCATGAGTATGGATGGTCCGAGGTAGTGGTGAACAGCCATCTTGAAGCCTTGTTGGGAAATATGGGACTGAACAGACTGGGGAATTTGGTTCCACAAGTGAGAGAAAAGAAAAGCAAATGAGTGTAGGTGAACGGTGGGCCTGCATTTTGTAAGGTTAACAAGAAGATGGTTGTTGGCACTAGCAGACGATATGCAACCGACAGAAACCTTGGAGGGATAGAGCCAAAAGATGGGGTAGAGGGTGCAACACTAAAAAGGAGGTGGTAGAATACAGAGAGGCCACAAACCTGCCTTTGAAAGTCATCTTGGAAATACGATCTGACAAAAAAAATAATGGCTGATGGTGAGGCCCAATCCATCCGACAGAGTTTTACTTAGTGCAACATTCTTTGGTATCATCATTTTAATACCTTGAAAGGATTCCACGAAAAGTACACATAACTACATTCCTTTGTAAAAGAATAGGAAGGGATCTGAGGGGTGGGCGGGACTACGACTGTCAATCAGCGTGGTGGGGGGGCGTGGCCACTAGACACATTTTCCTCATTGTCGTTGTATTATGCGTGATAATGTGATATCAAATAATATCAGCAGAAATATCATGCCTCGAGAAATCCCTCGTTTTTCAGTTATATTTATGAAAGTAATATGACAATACGCATTGCATAGAGTGAGAGCTCCGTCGACAATGGTCAGTCGATCGAGTATGCAGCCCTCGCAAACATCTGTAGACCTAGGCCTAGCTAGGCTAGGTTGTTTGATCTTGGGCTTAGAATTATAAATGAAGTCGGTGTAGCTGGCGGAAAACTGAAGTCGGTGTAGATGGCGGAAAACTGAAATCGGTGTACCTGGCTTAAATGAAGTTGGTGTAGCTGGCGGAAAACTGAAGCCGGTGTAGCTGGTGGAAAAAAGAAGTCAGTGTAGCTGGCGTAAATGATGAGCGGTTTCGAATTCAAAATCCGTTCTGTACAGTACTGTATTGTAATTTATTGATTTTAATCACCAGGTGAAAATAATTTATCGGTCGCGCCAGACCAAAGCAAGATCACGTGAGCAAGATGGCGGATCATGGAAGCGACAAGATGGTGGATCATGGAAGGGACATTTGAAATGACAACATGAAATTTTGTTCCCAAGGGAATGGGGAATGACAGTGAAATTTTGAATGGATTTACATATACATGCAGTTGCCATAGAGGTTCGCTTACGAAGCTCTCTATTAAAAATCTTAAGATATAATATGAAAATACGCATTGCGCAGAGTGAGAGCTTCGTCGACAATGGTCAGTCGATCGAGTATGCAGCCCTCGCAAACATCTGTAGGCCTAGGCCTAGCTAGGCTAGGTTGTTTGATCTTGGGCTTAGAATTATAAATGAAGTCGGTGCAGCTGGTGGAAAACTGAAGTCGGTGTAGATGGCGGAAAACTGAAATCGGTGTACCTGGCTTAAATGAAGTTGGTGTAGCTGGCGGCAAACTGAAGCCGGTGTAGCTGGTGGAAAAAAGAAGTCAGTGTAGCTGGCGTAAATGATGAGCGGTTTCGAATTCAAAATCCGTTCTGTACAGTACTGTATTGTAATTTATTGATTTTAATCACCAGGTGAAAATAATTTATCGGTCGCGCCAGACCAAAGCAAGATCATGTGGCGGATCATGGAAGGGACAAGATGGTGGATCATGGAAGGGACATTTGAAATGACAACATGAAATTTTGTTCCCAAGGGAATGGGGAATGACTGAAATTTTGAATGGATTAACATATACATGCAGTTGCCATAGAAGTTCGCTTACGAAACTCTCTATTAAAAATCTTAAGATATAATATGAAAATACGCATTGCGCAGAGTGAGAGCTTCGTCGACAATGGTCAGTCGATCGAGTATGCAGCCCTCGCAAACATCTGTAGGCCTAGGCCTAGCTAGGCTAGGTTGTTTGATCTTGGGCTTAGAATTATAAATGAAGTCGGTGCAGCTGGTGGAAAACTGAAGTCGGTGTAGATGACGGAAAACTGAAATCGGTGTACCTGGCTTAAATGAAGTTGGTGTAGCTGGCAGAAAACTGAAGTCAGTGTAGCTGGCAGAAAACTGAAGCCGGTGTAGCTGGTGGAAAAAAGAAGTCGGTGTAGCTGGCGTAAATGATGAGCGGTTTCGAATTCAAAATCCGTTCTGTACAGTACTGTATTGTAATTTATTGATTTTAATCACCAGGGGAAAATAATTTATCGGTCGCGCCAGACCAAAGCAAGATCATGTGAGCAAGATGGTGGATCATGGAAGGGACATTTGAAATGACAACATAATATTTTGTTCCCAAGGTAATGGGGAATGACAGTGAAATTTTGAATGGATTTACATATACATGCAATTGCCATAGAAGTTCACTTACGAAGCTCTCTATGAACCACCTCATGAGGTACCACCAGCTACACTACCTTAGTCACTACACCCAACAAATTAAAACACAGCAAGGCCAAGAGATTAAGTAAACATTAAAAACAATACGTATTATTATAGAGAGCTTCGTAAGCGAACCTCTATGGCAATTGCAAGTATATGTAAATCCATTCAAAATTTCACTGTCATTCCCCATTCCCTTGGGAAAAAATTTCATGTTGTCATTTCAAATGTCCCTTCCATGATCCGCCATCTTGTATTCACAGTATGGCGATATATCTATTTCCGGTGACGTCAAACGTTTTATATACACTAGAATCCCACATTCTCTGATGTTGTTTTTATTTAATTATAATAATAGGTATCTTACTATAATTCACCGAATGTCCGTCCGTCCGTCTGTCTGTCTGTCTGTCTGTCTGTTCGAAGGTACCGTAAAAACTGCTGAACCGATCGCAAAGATATTTTGGGTGGATAATCCTGGGATCTCCATGAGTAAAATAGGCTGTTTCGTTTTCCCAATTTCAGCTTTAGTCTCCAGCATTCTCAGGTTTGGAATCCCGCATAACATTCGCGTTCGCATAACGTTCATTGTTCTCATTGTGACGACGCACAAACGGCGGCACCCGGGAAAGCAACATGTCTCTATCGATCGCTAACAGATCGCTGTCTCCATCGATCTTGCCAAGGCCGTAACAACTATCGGCTCAAAATCCTTTTAACTGTTGATTTGGTACAGTTACACGTATCGGGAATTTGGTACACGTACCGGGAGTACATATGACATAGCGATTGTGAACACGATTATCGATCACGATTCACGATCACGATCATCACGATCATAGTGTATCGATCACGATTTGATACACGATGGAATAATATTTACCGATATAAACAGTGATGTGGCTTTTATTGAAATTCTCAAGATACTGTTTAGATTTTGATGATTTGCGTGTGATATGATTCAACGGGTGTTTATATGAATCGTTTAAAATAAAAAAATCTTCAATTTCTGATATTTTGACATCGCCATATGCAGATTTGCCACAGTCCCACGATCGATGTTTCGATATGTGAACGGACCCGTTTGTTTGCGAACGGGTACGTTTTTCATGGAAGTCCTTCACTAACTTGCTGTCCATGTCTGACGTGCGTCTGAAGGTGCTACAGGAATGTGGAATTTATTGGTTTCATGCTTTCGCATTCGCCGTATCTGCATTGCCTGTTTGCTTCTGGCCTCCCACACGTGCGTAGCACGGGTATTTCTCTAGTTGTTTTTAATGTTTACTTCATCTCTTGGCCTTGCTGTGTTTTAATTTGTTGGGTGTAGCGACTAAGGTAGTGTAGCTGGTGGTACTTCATGAGGTGGTTATTATATCTTAAGATTTTTAATCGAGAGCTTCGTAAGCGAACATCTATGGCAATTGCATGTATATGTAAATCCATTCAAAATTTCACTGTCATTCCCCATTCCCTTGGGAACAAAATTTCATGTTGTCATTTCAAATGTCCCTTCCATGATCCGCCATCGCTGTAGGTAGGCGGTGATGTGTTGTGAGTGTCAGGGATGAATTAACACGTGAATGACAGTTTTGCTAACTATTGTGGTTGATTTAGCTCCATCTTGCACTCCTAATCGACTAACCTATGGATGAAGGAAAGAAAAATGGTGAAATTTGCCAATTCGTTTGGACGCCAAAAGATATGGTATTGTAGCGGTTGCTGCTGAGCATACACAATCGCCTTACACCTGCCGATGACGCAACCAGGGAGCGATCACTGTACCGGGCTCGCCCAGGCCGCCTGGGCATGCCCAGACTCGCCTTTCCCGGGCTCGCCCAGGCCGCCCGGGCATGCCCAGACTCGCCTTTCCCGGGCAAACGCTCCGATCGGCATGCGGCGCCCGGCTTGGGAGGCGTGGCTTCCGGCATGACGTGTTTGATTGTGCTTATATATATTGCTACCCGATAAACGGGCTTTTCAAAGTACCTGAGTTTTCGTTTTACCAATAAAGGAGCTCGGACGAATTCCCGTCTTTTGTCGCGTCAATCCTTTCGACTTGCGTAGGAGCACAGCTCCTCACTGGTGACCCCCGACATGGACACGGCAGATACCCTTAAACTGCCTACCTTCTGGGAGGCTCATGTGGCGGTTTGGTTCGCCCAGGCAGACTCCCAGTTTGCCCTGTGAGGCATTACCGCAGACGACACCCGCTTCCACCATGTGGTAGCGGCACTCAGCTCCGCCACCGCGGCCCACGCCCTGAGCCTCCTCCAGCACCCGCCAGCCGCTGACAAATATGGCGCAATCAAGACGCTCCTCCTCGACGCATTCGCCCTCTCACCGGCAGAACGCGCACGACGCCTGCTCGACCTGCCCGAGCTCGGCGACACGCGCCCGTCCGAGCGGATGGACTACATGCTCTCGCTGCTAGGTGAGCACTCCTCAGATTTTCTTTTCCGGGAGCTGTTCCCCCGCCAGCTACCTAGCCAGGTACGCTTCGCCCTGGCAGGCACGCAGATCACGGATCCCCTCGCCCTTGCCAGGGAAGCCGACAAGATCTCCTCGGCAGGCCAGCACATCGGGGCAGCTACCTGGAGCCCGCCGCCGTCTGAGGCGACGCCCATGGCGCCCGAGCGCCCGGTGCGGTTGGCGGCCGAACTGCCAGTGCGACTGGCGGCTGCCACGCCGCGCCGACCGATTCCAACACAATGGCCGGGGCCTCCACCTGACCAGGCATGGTGTTATTACCATGCTAGGTTCGGACAAAAGGCTCGGACATGCCGACCCCCGTGCACTTTCGGCGATTCGGGAAACGGCCGGGCCGGCGTTCATTACCAGCCATGAGCGCCGGCCACTCGGGCAACTTGCTTTTCATCAAGGACAAAGCGTCCGGGCGGCGTTTTATTTTTGACACCGGCGCCCAACTGAGCGTCATACCCGCCTCCGAGCAGGACAGGCAGACCGCCATTTGCGGCCCCTCCTTGGTCGCTGCCAACGGATCGGCCATCCGCACCTTCGGCCCGCGCAACGTCACCCTCTGCTTCGGCAGCCAGCGCTTTATTTGGACCTTTGTGACGGCATGCGTGCCCATGGCTTTGCTCGGCGCCGATTTCCTCTGCGCGCACGGGCTGCTAGTCGACGTAAAATGGCGTCGCCTCGTCAATGCCGAGACTTTCAGCTCCCTGGCATGCACAATGAGCAGCTCCGCGCCGACCGAACTGTCATGCGCCCTCCCGGCGGCGAACGAGTTCGCTCGCCTGCTCGCAGAGTTCCCGGCCCTCACGCGGCCGACGTTTTCGGCCGTCGCAGTGAGACATGGTATCGAGCACCAAATACCAACTACGGGCCCGCCGGTCTATGCCAGAGCCCGCCGCCTCGACCCGGCCAAGCTCGCCGTGGCAAAGGCCGAGTTCGACGCGTTGGAGCACCTCAGCATCGTGCGGCGCTCCGATAGCGCGTGGGCCTCACCTCTGCACATCGTGCCGAAGCCGGGGGGCGGCTGGTGCCCATGTGGCGACTACCGCCACCTCAACGACGTTACCACCCCCGACAGGTATCCTGTCCCGCATATCCAGGACTTTTCCGCCCGTTTGGCGGGGTGGGTCATTTTCTCGAAAATTGACTTGATACGCGGATACCACCAGGTACCTGTCAGGCCGGCAGACGTCCCAAAAACGGCCGTCATCACACCTTTCGGCCTGTTCGAATTCCTGAGGATGCCGCTTGGCCTCAAGAACGCGGCCCAGGCGTTCCAGTGCTTGATGGACGGCGTGCTGCGCGACCTGCCGTTCCTCTTCGTCTGCCTGGACAGGACCACCAGGTGGCCGGAGGCCGTTCCCCTCGCTTCCACCACAACCGCCAACGTGGTGCAGGCTTTCATCGCCACCTGGGTCACCCGTTTCGGTGCACCGGCAGACATCTCTTCGGACCGCGGTCCGCAGTTCACCTCCGAGCTTTGGTGCACGGTCGCCCGCAACCTGGGGGTCAAGCTCCACCGTACCACGGCCTATCACCCCCAAGCCAACGGGTTGTGCGAGCGTTTTCACCGCTCCATGAAGGCCGCGCTCATGGCCGGCCTTCAGGACGGCGGTTGCACTGACCGGCTGCCGTAGGTCCTTTTGGGCCTCCCCACGGCCCCCAAGGAGGACCTCCAGGCATCCACCGCCGAGCTCGTCTACGGCCAGCCGCTACGCTTTCCGGGCAAGTTCGTGCCCGATGCTACCAGTCCCTGGTCCGCGGCTCGCCAGCGCTCGGACCTCCAGGAGGCCGCCCGATGGTTTGCCCCCGTGCCAATGTCCCACCACGGTGGCCCCCAGTCCTACATCCCCCCAGCGCTTCGCACAGCGGAGTACGTTTTTGTGCGTCATGACGCACACCGGGGGCCACTCCGGCCACCGTACGACGGGCCCTTCCAGGTCCTGCGACGGGACGACAAGTCCTTCGTCATCGACGTCGGCGGCAGGTCGGACCGGATTTCGGTGGACCGCCTCAAGCCGGCACACTTGGACATCGACCAACCACCACGGTTGGCCCTTCCTCCGCGGCGAGGCCGCCCCCCGTCCACGGTTCCCCCCGCTCGACCACCCACCACCACACCGGACCCCCCCTCACGACCCTCCAGGGGTCGCTTCGGCCGGGTCATCAGGACCCCCCTTAAATTGAACCTGCCCGTGCAAGTAGATTCTGGGGGGGCGCGTGTAGCGGTTGCCGCTGAGCATACACAATCGCCTTACACCTGCCGATGACGCAACCAGGGAGCGATCACTGTACCGGGCTCGCCCAGGCCGCCCGGGCATGCCCAGACTCGCCTTTCCCGGGCAAACGCTCCGATCGGCATGCCGTGCCCGGCTTGGGAGGCGTGGCTTCCGGCATGACGTGTTTGATTGTGCTTATATATATTGCTACCCGATAAACGGGCTTTTCAGAGTACCCGAGTTTTCATTTTACCAATAAAGGAGCTCGGACGAATTCCCGTCTTTTGTCGCGTCAATCCTTTCGACTCGCGTAGGAGCACAGCTGCTCAGTATCCTGTTTATAATTCTATACGAACGTGACTGATCAAATATGGTCTGGACAGAATAAATGATGTTTGAAGGTGGTCAGCAATTGAGTTATTTTGTAGATTCCTGAAAGTCCATCCACCTAATGCAAATTTCAATGTAGCACAAGTGAAGAAGAGGTCAACGAACGTTTTGATGAGGTGGATCAGGATTTGCAGGACTAAACTCCGTTCAGAGAACAGACAATTTAGATACGTGGGACATCAAAAATACATGTGAATGAGATGCTCATGATGGTCCAAGACACATGAACAATTTTTATTTTTCAATATACAGGTACACTGCATGACCAAAGGTATGCGGACACCAAAACATCGAACATCTCATTCCAAAATCATGGGCATCAACGTGGAGTTGATCCGCCATTTGCTGCTTTAACAGCCTCCACTCTTCTGGGAAGGATTTCCACTAGATGTAGCTAGATGTTGAAACATTGCTGCAGCGATTTGTTTCCATTCAGCCACAAGAGCATTAGTGAGGTCGGGCACTGATGTTGAGCGATTTGGCCTGGCTCGCAGTTGGCGTTCCAATTCATCCCAAAGGTGTTCGATGGGGCTTAGGTCAGGGCTCTGTGCAGGCCAAACCAAACAAGTACTTCCACAACGATCTCGACAAACCATTTCTGTATGGACTTCGCTTTGTGCACGGTGGCATTATCATGCTGAAACAGGAAAGGGCCTTCCCCAAACTGTTGCCACAAAGTTGGAAGCACACAATCGTCTAGAATGTCATTGTATGCTGTAGCTTTATGATTTCCCTTCACTGGAACTAAGAGGCCTAGCCTGAACCATGAAAAACAACCCCAGACCATTATTCCTCCTCCACCAAACTTTACAGTTGGCACTATGCATTCGGGCAGGTATCATTCTCCTGACATCCGCCAAAGCCAGATTCGTCCTTCGGCCTGCCAGATGGTGAAGCGTGATTCATCACTCCAGAGAATGCGTTTCCACTGCTTCAGAGTCCAATGGCGGCGAGCTTTACACCACTCCAGCCGACGCTTGGCATTGTGCATGGTGATCTTAGGCTTGTGTGCGGCTGCTCGGCAATGGAAACCCATTTCATGAAGCTCCCGACGAACAGTTGTTGTGGTGATGTTGCTTCCAGAGGCAGTGTGGAACTCGGTACTGAGTGTTTCAACCAAGGAGAGACTATTTTTACGCGCTACATGCTTCAGCACTAGGCGGTCCCGTTCTGTGAGCTTGTGTGGCCTACCACTTCGTGGCTGAGCTGTTGTTGCTCCTAGACGTTTCCACTTCACAATAACAGCACTTAAAGTTGACCTGGGCAGCTCTAGCAGGGCAGAAATTTGACGAACTGACTTGTTGGAAAGGTGGCATCCCATGACGGTGCCACGTTGAAAGTCACTGAGCTCTTCAGTATGGCCCATTCTACTGCCAATGTTTGTCTATGGAGATTGCATGGCTGTCTGGTGGATTATATATATCTGCCAGCAATGGCTGTGGCTGAAATAGCAGAATCCACTAATTCGAAGGGGGTGTCCGCATACTTTTGGTCATGTAATGTATGTATGAGTATGATCGAGGTGATACATTTTCTTACTAATTGATATGCTTAAATATTGAAAAATGAAATATGTAACCATGGATTGCACAATGGAGAGTATCTGCTTCGTACGATATTTTGAGCACTCCTCGGTTGTTGATTTTTGAAACGTTCCATTTATATATTTATTTTAATGCAGTGTTTTTGCTGAGTTTTTGGCTTGGGAAAAGGGATTAATTTTCCTTCGCGTCAGCATGCTTCCAATTCATTTCCACTGCAGGTCTCCCAGGAACATCGATTCACCATGCTTTCAGTTTTGATGGCCATATCCCTATGCTCTGTGTTGGAAGGAGGATTCTTGGTGATTCGTTGGCTCATGTTGAATCAGGCCCGACCGATGTGCTGTGAAGACGATTGGCTAATTTTACTGTCATATTCCTCAGTTTTTACACAACCATAGCCTGACTTTCCACCATGGGGCTTTCAGTCAGTCATCACCACGACACATGGAGTTTGCACATTTTTTAAGTGGATGTGTCAAACGCGCAATTCTGGCTCGTCAAATGTGATATCTTGCGTGAGAGTTCAAACGTTAATAGCCAGAAGACATTGGTTTTCCATGAAGTATGTTTGAACTCAGAATTTTTTGTTCTCCTATGATTGACCAGATCTGCATATTTACCTTTTTACATGACCTTTTTGATTACAAAAATAAATAACCAAAATCAATTACATGAATTACATAAAACGTATTTTATTCAACCAATCCTTTATTTAACATCCGCCACCAAAGATGGATGGAGGTTATGTTTTCACCCGTCTGTCTTGTCTGTCTGCCAACAAGATATCTAAAAAAGTTGTGGACGGATTCGGACAAAATTTGGCAGAGATGTAGCGTATGTGACAAGGACGAAATTATTTGATTTTGGTGAAGATCTGAATATGGATTTGGATATGAGAATTATTTAATTTATTAAGTGATTCTTCACCATTGAGTGATAGGGATTTTTTTTTTTTTTCTGTATACAGAATCGAGGCTCGTGAAAGAGCTAACATTTATCACAAAAAAAAAAAATCAAACAGACAAACAAAATATATAAAAAGAGGGAGTGGTACACAAGATGGGGAGAGAAGGGGAAGCACACAAACACAACATTTGAGAGCAGGGACATCGGGAGATGTGCGGGAGGGAGAGGGCTTGGGGGGAGGAGGTGTCGGAAGGGGGAGGGGAGTGGGAGAAGTATAAAACACAAGGACACCAAGGACTTTCAGGAAAGAAGTTGGTATTTCAAAAAAAGTGGATTTGGGGTGAAATTAGCAGGGGTAGAAAAGATCAAGGTTTTGGATGGGGGAGATAAGAGATGGTGGCGAACAGCTGTTTTAAAGACCGAGAGGGAGGAGTGGGATTGAAGAGAGTGAGGGAGTTTGTTCCAGAGGCGGGAGAAAAGAGGCATGAAGGAGTGAAGGTGAGCAGAGAGTCTTGATTTTGGCAGTTTAACCTTAAGAGAATTGCAGGCAGATCTTGTGCGACCTGTAGGAATATTTGGGGGACAGAGCCCAGAGAGAGCTAGGGGAGCAAGGCCGGAGAGGAGTCAGTAGAAGACGGAAAGACCACCAACCTGCCTGCGATGAGTAAGTGAAAGGCCCTTGGAGATAGCTTCATCGCGGGAGATTCCAATGATTCTGCACCCTTTGGTTTCAACAGCGTGAAGACTAGCTAGGTGTGAGGCAGGAGCACCAGCCCAGAGGGGAGAGCAGTACTCCATTGAGCTACGGATGAAAGCCTTGTATGTGGTGAGGAGCTCAGGTGTGCCAAGGAAGGACTTCGCACGACGGAGGATGCCCAGTCGGCGACTGGCTTTGGAGGCCAGCTTGGAAATGTGGTTTTCCCAGGAAAGATCATGGCAGATAGTGAGACCCAAAAGCTTGAGCGACAGAACTTCTTGGAGAGGATTATTCAGAAAGTGGATTGGAGGGTTGTCCAGTTGGTCTTTTCGGAGAGACTTCGTAAGAGTGTTGAGATTTGTAAGGATTGAAAGACATGTTCCACAAGTCTGTGATTTTGTCCAGGTCTGCAGAGAGTGAGGAGGCTGCAGACTGCCGATCTGAGGGATGAGGAATGGAGCGGCAGAGAGTGGAGTCATCAGCAAAGAGATAGAGAGGATTTTCAAGAGAGTCAGAGAGATCATTGATGAAGACCAGAAAAAGCACAGGGCCCAGAACACTGCCTTGGGGAACTCCAGCCTGAACAGGAAGAGGAGATGAGAGAAACCCATTCAGGGCCACACGTTGACTGCGACTAGAGAGGAAGTCCGCCAGCCATGCATGGAGATTTCCATGAATACCAAAGGAGGAGAGTTTGGTGAGCAGAGCGGGGTGCCAGACCGTATCGAAGGCACGTGATATGTCAAGGGAGACAGCTCTAATTTCCTTTTTGGCATTGAGGACCTCCATCCATTGTTGAGACAGCAGAAGCAGCATGTCCAGAGTAGAGTGACCTGGTCTGAAACCAAATTGATGATCAGAGATCAAGCCATTGGAGAGGAGGAAAGATGTCATATCCGAAGCAATGATGGATTCCATGACTTTGCTGTTAATTGGGAGGAGACTGATTGGTCTGTAGTTGCAAGGATCTGTTTTTGCACATTTTTTGTGTAAAGCGGTGATGTTGGCTGATTTCCAAGCAGATGACAGATGACCTTGAGCAAAAGAGAGGGTGTTGAGAACAGAGAGAGGGAGCGAAAGAGCGGAAGAACAGGATTTTAGGACCCGTGGGCTGATGCCATCAGGTCCAGTTGCAGAATCAGAGTCGAGGGTTGACAGAAACTTTTCCACCTTGTCAGTAGGAAAGGACACAGAGTCCACCAGCAGCTGGTTACGACTGAGGGACACAAGATTTAGAGGCAAACACAGAGTTGAGGCATTCAGATTTTTCATGTGCGGAGTCAGCTGTGTAGCCATTTGAGCTAAGGGAGGGGATGGAGGGGGAACAAACACCAGAAACAGATTTGACCAGACGCCACCAGGATTTGGAAGAGGGAGACAGAGAAGAGAGTTCGGTCTTGAGAACGGAGAGATATTGTTTCCTGGCTCTCCTGAGGGTGGACACACACTTGTTTCGGGCTTTGTGAAAGGAAATGAGATTTCCTTCCGATGGATTTGCTTTCCAGGAGACGAAGGCAAGTTGTTTCTGGGCAACAGCGTCACCACAAGAATCCGTGTACCATGGACGGGAGGAAGGGTATGACAACTGAAGACGAGATGGGATAAATATGTGCATGAGAGAGAGCAATTTACTTTGGAAGAATTCCCAGAATGAGTTGATGTCAGAGGCGGTCGAGATGGGAGACCAGTTCAGATGATTGAAGGCTGCTTGAAGACCGTGCCAGTTGGTCTGAGTGAAATGCCAAACTCTTCGACGCTGAGGAGGCTCTCTGAGAATGGTCAGAGAGATGTCCACTTTAACAAGCACATGGTCAGATGAGCCGATTGGAGCAGAAGAAGAGCAGCAGACATTTTCAGGGAAGTTAGTCATAACCAAGTCCAGAAGAGAAGATGCTCCGTTGACTGAGATCCGGGTCGGGAAATTGACAGATTGTGTCAGTCCCAGTGAGTCACAGAAGTAAAAGGGATATCTCATGCAGCAGGATATCTCAAAATGTTATGGACTGAGTTGGACAAAACTTGGTGGACATGTTGTGTGTGTGACACGGAAGAATCGATTCAATTTTGGTGGAGATCCGGATCCGGCTCGTATAATTTTTTAAGTGATTCTTCATCATTGGGAGATAAGGGCAAAAATGATATATAGCAGGATATCTCAAAAAGTTATGGACGGATGATTTTGATTAAATGTGATTCTGTATTGTGGTTTTCTGGTCTACTCTGGGATACAAAACGTAAACTGTTCACCTGTCAGAGGTATGCTCTCGACTGATTGCCGTTCTAGTTTATTTATGAGATCAATAGTATTTGCTCGATTTCATTGCTGCATGAGATATTTCTGTATCACACGATGTGGTAATAATAGTAACTAGAACTGCCACTTTAAAACTGCTGGCAGTGATGACCGGTTTACTCGCACCCACTTTTGATACAACCCCACTTTTGATATAGTAGGAGACCAGCCTGTAGGTCCCGTGACCAAATTGTGGGAACAAAGGTTTGAAAGTGTTTTTGTGTTCCCTGATGAATACCGAACAATTTTGACTTGGGCTGCCCCCTTGTCAGGCATTTCCGGGAAGGGTCAACAAAGGTCAAACAGGGGTCAAAATTCAAATATATTCCAATCGTGTCGATATGCATATCAAATTACTCGTCTAGTCATGAGGATTCCAGAAATGTATAGTTTATTATACCTCCGACCTTAAATGAGGGCGCTATGGTCAAAAACGTCGAAAGGTCAACGCACTTTTGACTGGCGGTCAAATTCACCAACACAGTTAACATTGTCCGATTCTAATGATTTTAGTGTCTAATAATATGTTTTCTGACATGGCAAATTCAAATAAGCAACTTTTAAAAGTAAAGGTGGTTGCCATAACCTTGAAATTTCAAAATGCCTGGCAAAAGGGCTACTGAAAGACTTGAATCAGGATCCTTGGCCAACAATAACACAGTTATTTCTAAACACATTGTCCAATGATGCTTATCTTGCTTTATTGCCCAGTTCATCATCCTACTCAGTGTCATATCCATCAGAATCAGAGTCAGAATCACTGTTACAATCACTGGTATCTGAATCTGTGTCAGAGTCTACAGTGCGGTTTGTTCTGGCATCACATAGACGTTGAGGTAGTGCCGGCTGTGAATACCGTATTGGCAAACATTTGCCCTCTCTCAAGCTCCAACCATGCTGAAGGGGAGATGATGGAGCATCTGGATTCATAAAGTTTAACATGATGAATGCCTGATAGTTGGCCCGTGTTACCTTCAAATTATGTGAATCTGTATCAGGAGGAATCCTGAGAGTCGATTTCCTCTTCATCCCCTCCCACTTTTTGGCCCGAGCTTCTGCGAGTGTCTTGCTTGATTTATCCTTGTATATGTATTTGATGGTATACTGCTCTAGCTGTTTAAGAGTTTGTGATGTCACTGGGAGACATTTCCCAAGCCCTCTAAGTAGCTCTCGTGCCTCTTCTGACTTCATTGTGCTGTCAAAGACTGATGGTTTTCCACGGCCATAGAAACTGGAAATAGCATCTGCACCAGTGTGGATGTGAAATGGGATAATGATATCACTAATATCCTTATCAAGGAGTGTTGCGCAATCAATTATGCTTTTCTTCCTTTTCAGTCCTAGCATACCTTCAATTTGATGTGCCACATACGATACTAAAACCAACACATCTGTGTCTTCTGCATCAATGACAACGGCATCTTTTACTCCCGACTTTCTTAGTTGGGAATATATGTACAACAGAATGGTGTCTGCTTCCATATGCTGACATGTCAACTCAACTACCTCCTCATCAGTGGACAAATCACTACAGCGTTCCCTCACAGAGTAAATAAATCTGGTATCTGGATGTTGGAGTAACAGGGTTTTGAACTCAGTCTTCAGAAATTGCTGCAGACGAATTTTGTTTCCTGGGTTCTTGAACATGTTGTTGAAGTGCCTAGGGGATGGCAGTTCATCATTTCTCTTGATGAAAATATTCCTGGTCCCATCAACAAAAGGCAATTCACCTGTTCGCCTTTCATGTTCACTATCTTTGATGCTGTGTTGTAGATCATATGGGTCATTTACAAATATTATCTGGGAAGCCGTAGGATGGCGTTGGACAACAACGTTAAACATTTTAGCAGCATAATCGCCCCATGTATAAGCACTTTCGTCTTGCTTCTCTCTATCCTCAGCAGACGGGGTTGATAGCCTCCAAATGAACCCCATATCTACTAGTGCAATGTATTGTTACAGACGCGGCTTTTAGATGTTATATTGACCGAGCGGTGGTGTATTTAACCGCGTCCGAACAGTTACTCCCCGATTAAAACCCGATTCCACCCGACGTTGACCAGATCGCCCCACAGATATTCAATCGGGAAATCTCTAAAGCGACCGAAAGAGAATGAAAAAGAAGAAGAAGAAGAATACGGAGGAAGAACAGATTTATTATACACACACAGCAATGGATGGAAGAAGCAGTAACACAGCGAATCGTTAACTTACACTATTCATTTTTACTTAACCCCAAGACAATGAGTAGGACAGGACGTTCACACTTACACAGGGGATAATGCAGGCAGGTAGGGCTTGAGGTGGATTGCTTGAGAGGGAGGCAAAGTCGGGAGGCCGCAGCTCGCAATTCCTCGCGGTTTTGGCGGGAAACCCTCCGTCGTGTATCCGCTGCGGTAGACGTCACGCGCTGGTTCGGCACACCTGCTCCTCTTCTTGAGGTGGAGCTGTCTCCCTCCTTTCAGCGCGTCTCTCCAAAGCTGGTTTCCTTGCCGAGTACCTCTCCTCTTTGGCTTGGAGCGTTTCGCATCTCACCGCCTCTTGGTGCAGTCTCTTTGCTCATCTCCCAAGGCCTCTCCCAAGTCATCTCATAAAGCAGTCCCTTACAGTCGCTTTTATCACCTCGGGCGGAATTAAGCCGCCGGCTCCGAGGGCACGCCTACCGGGTCGCTCACCGCGGTGCTGATTGGCTGCTAGGGCTGGTTCACTCCTTCCCTCTTATGACGAGGTGGAGACACGCCTTTCTTCTCCGACTCAAAGCACATGGGCAATGGCGGTTGAAGAAAACCGCCCAAAATGCGGAAGGCAATTGGAAGGGAGGTTTTGGGGAAATTGGAAGGGCCTACGCTTATTTTGTTTGATACAATGCAAAGTCAATCTAGTGGGAAACACATATTTAGCCTACATGGAATAAGGAAATACACTATTTAAAAGATATATCGTGACCTGCGTGTAAGTTTCATGGAATTAACTAGGACGACGGCTGCGACCATTATTTACATTACGAGGATGTTACCATACTTTTGTAACGTTCACATTGTAACGTTTCCACATTCGTTACACTTCCTCCAAAACCGTTACACTTCTCAAATTCGTTACACACTTCTCAAAATCGTTACAGTATCTATCCTGGAACTCCAGTTCAATAAAGTTGAACTTTTGTGCCAGTTTACATTTTTGCCCTTTGCGCATTGTTCCATTTACATTGAAGATGGGGAGACACTCTTCTGTCACACGGTATTCCATGACTTCAGATAGCACTAGACCATCATCTAACTCTTGTGCCAAAGTGATGATCTCGGCCATGGCTTTGTTTTCCATAGCATCTGTTTTTGTGACCTTCTGTTTTGATGCGTCTTTGATAACTGGTGGTTTGCTGAAGCTGTGTCTGCTGTTTCTGTGTATGGTTGCATCAAACTGTTTATCACCAGAGAACTTGCGCTCTTTGGAGAATGATTGCACTAGAGTCTCCCCATCCTCATGTGCTGAGTCAAAGTCTTTGACAAGTGCATCTGATGCGACCAATTCCTGACTGGAGCGACCTCAAGATAGGCTGTGTAAGGTCGAATGGGTCACAATCAAATTCCGTGATGCAATTGTCTAGATCTTGTACACCGCGCTCATCCAGCAACAACCTCGTTGTGGAGTTCTCTCTGTGACCTTCAGATGATTTGGTGAGGTTTGCCAATGCATGTAGTGAACTTCTAACTCTATTCACAGAGTTGACGGTTCTTGTGTGAGTCAACAACATCTTTTCATTTTTTAAGATGCGCTTCCAACCTGCTTTCATCTTCGACCCTTTATTCATGGTCATTTCTATCCAGAGATCCAGGGGTAAGCACGAGTACGGTTTCCCGGTCATTGATTGCGCGAATAGGCCATCTCGCATGTACCTCTCTTTTTCTTCGGGGAGACTGCTAATCTCAAGCCAGAATTCTACAAGCCATCTGCTGTATTTATCATTGTCGTATATCCGCAGCCATGGCATCATCATTCGGAGGGATGCTTTGAATGAATCCCAATCCTGTGTCCTCAGGGCGTATATGTTCATGATCAGTATTTCAACCATTTCCATAAAGCTCAACCAGAACCTTGCCATAGGGCTGTCTGATTTCCCAACACTCTCAAATGCTCTTTCTACAAAGGACTTGAACTCTGCATCCATCAGGAAATCATCTGCGATGGCCTGTAATTGTTCTTTTGAGCTATTGGGTGGACTTCTAAGAACTTCCAATTTTGATTTGAGCTCCGATGATAGCTTCAGTCCCTCGCTGACCCCGCGAAAAATAATCCTGCGAATGAGCACCTCATACATAAGTGAAAGGCACCTTATGCCTCTGTTGTAGTGTTTACCACGAAGTGCTTGGTCAACTGATCCTTCTGAAATTATATCGGCTGCCACAAGAATTTCAGATAAACCTGAGCCATGGAACCGCTTGTTTATCGCCGATATGAAGGAAATGTGAGCGTGGAATGGACCCAAGAATGGAAGGATAAGTTGAAATTTCTCAGGATTCTCATTTTTCAGCTGGACAATAAGGGCATAGACTGGTTGGTCGCCTACCAGCTGAATAAATGGCATTGACTTGCACTCGGCTGCGGTGACCATGCGACACATAACCTCGTGAACCACTGACTTCTGAGGTGGCTTTGGAAATGTCAGAAAATAGTATGCTGTACTTTTCACCACATACTCATGGATATTAGCCTGGAACCCAGTGAAACTTCCAACTTTCTGTTCATCAGCTGGTAGGTTCTTCCCTGCAATATCCAGATGGGCCAACACGTGCATAACACCTCGCTTTCTTTGCTCATCACTTGTTTGAAGTGAGATATCAATTTCCTGACGAACTGCTGGCTGGCCACGTTTGACTGTTTTGTAAGGATGAATCTTGTGTTGTAAAGTACTTAAATCTTTCAAATCTTCAGACTTGGTCAATTGAAGTATAGGACGACCCTCCTCTGAGTCCATTGATGTAACATCATCAGGTTGTACAAACATAACATTGGTCCGGTGAGATGTATCGGCCCCTGTCAATGTATCATCTTTGAAGTCATCGTTATCTAGGATACCTGTTCCTGGAAAACCATCTGCTAACTCGTCAGGACAAGCAACATTTGCTTTGATATCATCCATGGCCCAAGCTTCATACAGAGCAAGAACATCTTTGTAACTTATTCCAAGAGCAAATTTTTTCAAGATGTCAATGATTTCACGACTCCGAGTTAATCCATGAAGAGTCACTGATAACTTTGTTTGGAAGGATGTGCATTTGCCGGTGATGAACGAAAACAAGAGGGATGCCAAAGCAGCAATTTGTGGATCATGACATGCTTCAGTAAAGTCATTGGAATCAGGATCCTTGAGCCATGTCAAAAGTTGGCGCAAAAGTTCATGGGGTTCTTCAATATTTTCAAGCTCATCAACACGGAGAGGCCAAGATAAACCCACTTCTTCTGTAAACTTCTTTCTCAGACGCCTTGCAACATTGTTTAGTAACTGTTCATCACTTATTCCCCAAGAAAAAATGGCTGCTTCAATGTAACTTCCACCAGCAGATGCATCATAGACAATTGTGCTCTGGTTCTTGTGGAAACGATCATGGAATCCAATGTTGTCTTTGAATTCATTTTGAAGCATTTGTTTTATAGTGCTGGTTTTCATCACAGTTTCAAAACCAAAGTTTGCACTCATTTGGTTATAATCAACCAGAAGACCCTGTAATGTTCTTGGCTCATTCATCTCCAGCACAACTGTACGGACATGCCTAAAAAACATCTGTCTAACCTCTGTAAGTCGCACGTTCTGTAAGTGCATTTGGTCACCAGATGAATCAGAATGTTTGTAGTGAGGCTTCACATACTTCATCCAGCAGGAACGATGATAGCGTATTTCTGACGCAAAGGGATCAGGGGTAGAATCTATGACAGTTAAAATTCTTTCTCTCATCTGGTCATCTTCCAAGTGTATTGTATGTGACTTGAAGGTGTTCCACGCATTCAACTGTTGGATAATACATAATGTTTTGGAATTTTTCAAGTCTTCTGGTTTCATACACCAAATGCACAGATTCTTTTCATGAAGGAGACCTGTGCTACGTGAAGATCGTCCAGCTTGCTGCTGGTCTTTTGTATGCGTTTCTTGTGTGTCCACTGTTTGTTGTTTCTGTTCTTGATCTCTTTTTCTTAATGCTTGTTGAAGTCCACGTTGAGCTGCCAATGCAGTCCTGCATGCCTTATGAAAATAGACACCATTCGGTCCTGCATCCCATTTGACTGAATCATAAACAGTTCCAAATTTATGCAACCCTTTCCAATCTTGTGCTTTGCCCTTCATGCGTTCCCATGCTTCAGGAGAAATGTTGCTTTTATCTTCATCGCATTGTTCATTACACAAAATACATAGTCCAGATATTTCCTCTCGTTTTCTTTTTCTGTTTGGTTGAGGCTTCAGTACTGGTGTTGACTTTGGTGCTGACATTGTTCCCAGAAGATCTAAAATATAAAAATACAGAGCAGATGTTAGTCTTGATCCTATGGGGATCCTAATCATATTTACTTTACATCAATACACAGAAGAAATGTTTGTAAAAATTACTAGTATGTGGACGTCATGAAACAGAACTAATGACTACCAGATATTCACAGCCCATCATCATCATTTACCTATACACTTTATATGGTACACAATATTATATCGAACATGTGCTCTGAAGAAAAATGATACACATAATTAAAAATCATTATTTTGTTTTAAAAATGGAGTGTTTCAATTGTTCGTGACGTTTCGGTGACAAACATTTAATAACTTCTTATCCATGGGTTTGGGAAAAAAATTGTTGTTTTTGGCTAATTTATGTTAACCTTTTAGCAGCCATTTTGAAATTTCAAGGTTATGGCAACCACCTTTACTTTTAAAAGTTGCTTATTTGAATTTGCCATGTCAGAAAACATATTATTAGACACTAAAATCATTAGAATCGGACAATGTTAACTGTGTTGGTGAATTTGACCGCCAGTCAAAAGTGCGTTGACCTTTCGACGTTTTTGACCATAGCGCCCTCATTTAAGGTCGGGGGTATAACAAACTATACATTTTTGGAATCCTCATGACTAGACGAGTAATTTGATATGCATATCGACACGATTGGAATATATTTGAATTTTGACCCCTGTTTGACCTTTGTTGACCCTTCCCGGAAATGCCTGACATTTTCAAGGGGGCAGCCCAAGTCAAAATTGTTCGGTATTCATCAGGGAACACAAAAACACTTTCAAACCTTTGTTCCCAGAATATGGTCAGGGGACCTACAGGCTGGTCTCCTACTAATACAACTCCACTTTTGATACAAACCCACTTTTGATACAACCCCACTTTTGATACAACCCCACTTTTGATACAAACCCACTTTAAATACAACCCCACTTTTAATACAACCCCACTTTTGATACAACCCCACTTTTGATACAACCCCACTTTTGATACAACCCCACTTTTGATACAACCCCACTTTTGATACAACCCCACTTTTGATACAACCCCACTTTTAATACAACCCCACTTTTGATACAACCCCACTTTTGATACAACCCCACTTTTGATACAACCCCACTTTTGATACAACCCCACTTTTGATACAACCCCACTTTCATTGGACATGCGTTGACACAACCCCCTTGGATACAACCCCGACACACACACACACACACACAAACACATCCAACCCCCCCTCCTCCACATGCACACCCCAACCCCCCCCCCCCCACATACACATATATCCACCCCCCCACACCCACACACACATCCACACACACGCACATCCACACACACACACACAAACACATCCCCACATGCATACACACACAAACACACACATACACACATCCCCAGACCCCCCCCCCCCCCCCACACACCCTTCCCCCCACCACACACACACACGCACACACACACACATACCCACACAAACACATCCCCCACCCCCACCCCTAACACACACACACACACACATACACACACACACACACATGCATCCCCCCTACCCCCACCCCCTACCCCCACATGCACACCCCTCCACACACACACACACACACACACACACACACACACACACACACACACACCAACCCCCCTCCACACACACACACACCCACACATCCCTCCCCCCACACACACACACACACATCCCCCCTACACACACACACACACACACACACACACACACACACACACACACACACACACACCACCCCCAACACACACACACACACACACACACACACAAACACCCACACACCCCTCCCCCCACATGTACACACATATCCACACAAACGCACATCCCCTTCCCACCCACCCCCCAAGACACATCCTCACACACACATCCCCCCACACACATCCCCACACACACATCCCCCTACACACATATCCCTGCACACACACATCCCCGCACACCCCCCCCCCCCCCCACACAAATATCCACACACACACACACACCCACAAGCAAACACCCGACGCCCCTCCCCCACATGCACACACATATCCACACAAACGCACATCCCCCTTCCCCCTCACCCCAAGACACATCCCCACACACACATCCACCCACACACATCCACACACACCCATCCCCCCACACACATCCCCACACACACATCCACCCACACACATATCCCCGTACACACACATCCCCGCACACACATCCCCCCACACACATCCCCCCACACACACCACACACACACACATCCCCATACCCCACCCACACACACCCCCACACCCCTTCCCCCACACGCACACCCCTCCACCCATACACACACACACACACACACACACACACTCACACACACACACACACACACACACACACACACACACACACACACACATATCCAGACAAACGCACATCCCCCTCCTCCCCCCACCCCCCAAGACACATCCCCCCACACACATCCCCCCACTCCTCCCCCCCCTACACACACACACACACACACACACACACACCCAACCCTCCATCCTCCACACGCACACCCCAACCCCCTCCAACCTCCACACACACACATATCCACAAGCCCCCCCCCCCCCCCACACCCACACACACATCCACACATCCACACACACACACACACACACACACACACACACACACACACACACACACACACACACACACACGCGCACACATCCCCCCACCCCCAACACACACACATATACACACACAACCCCTCCACACATACACACACACACACACACACACAAACACACATACACACACACACACACACACACATATCCAACCCCCCCTCCTCCACATGCACACACCAACCCCTCCCCACACACACACACATATCCACCCCCACCCCCACACCCACACACACATCCACACACACACATCCCCCCGCACACATCCCCCCGCACACATCCCCCCGCACACATCCTCCCACACACATCCCCACACACATCCCCGCACACACACATCCCCTCCCACACACACACCCACACACACATCCCCCCCTTCACACACACACACACACACACACACACACACACACACACACACACACACACACACACACACACACACACACATCCCCCCTTTCACACACACACACACACACACACACACACACACACACACCCAACCCTCCCTCCTCCACACGCACACGCCAACCCCCCCCCCCCCCACATACACACATATCCACCCCACTCACACCCACACACAAACACCCACACACCCCTCCCCCCAAACGCACACCCCTCCACACACACACACACACACACACACACATCTGCCCCCCTCCATTCGCACCCCCCCCCTCACACACACACATAGACACCCCCCCCACCCACACACACACACACACACATCCAACCCCCCCCCTCCTCCACACGCACACCCCAACCCCCCCCCCCCTCCCACATACACACATATCCACCCCCCCCCCCACATACACACATATCCACCCCCCCACCCCCACACACACCCACACACACATCCTGTATGCCATAAAATAGGCACTATTGTCTTCCCAATTTTGCAATTTTTCCAATTTCCAATTTTTCCAATTTTGCAGTTTTTCAAAACACGATGGAATAATATTTACCGATATGAACAGTGATTTGGCTTTTATTGAAATTCTACAAATACTGTTTAGATTTTGATGATTTACGTGTGATATGATTTAACGGATGTTTATATAAATCGTTTAAAATAAAAAAGCCTTCAATTTCTGATAATTTGCCTTTTCATTTGGGCCTCCCAATTGAAGCCCCGCCCGTAGGGCGGGTACTGTTGCTAGTACATGATGATTTACATATGCACCTCACTTTAGTTTGTGATCTGATCAAAGATGGCCGATTGGTAGACTGGCGGCCATTTTAGTTGTAAAAAAAAAAACCCCCGATATTGAAAGCATCCTCCACTATTTTTCGAACATACATGGTCCGATTTTGTTCAAACTAGGCAAACAGATAATGAATGATGGCATACATATGCATCTCACTTTATTTTGCTATCTGATCAAAGATGGAGGACTGGTGGCCATTTTAATTGTAAACAAGTACAAAAAGTTTTAATTAAAACAAAAGCCGCGCCGATGTTACACAATGCCTAGATGCAGCTGTGCCTATAACGTCGATGTTATAGGCACAGGACATTCCTATTGATTCGATTACTTGATGTTATTTTTGTGCAAAGTGAAAATATATCTCGGCGATTTCCCGTGTGTGGCGACGAATTTTTAATATATCTCGGCATTTTCCCGTCTGTTATTTCAGGCGGTGTATGACTGACCATGCCGCGATTTAAAAAAAATATATCTCGGCAATTTCCCGTGTGTGGCGACACGTGAACGAAGCTATGCTCCTCTCTCCACATTATTGTGACGACGTATAAATTTAATAATATTTTAATATTTTTAATTATTATTTTAATTAATATTATAATTTTAATTTTAATTATAATATTAATATTTTAATTTTAATTAATATTTTAATAAATTTTAATAATATTTTAATTAAATATTTCATCGTGACGATTGTCATCAAATGGACGAATTTTTAATATATCTCGGCATTTTCCCGTCTGTTATTTCGGGCGGTGTATGACTGACCATGCCGCGATTTAAACAAAAAAATATCTCAATGGACTTGAAGTTACAGGCCTTTGAGAATTCATTTCGTTCTATAAAGGGCAACTTTCATCGGATTTTCTTCCCGTTTTTTTTCAACCGAGTCTAAAACTATGTTAGCGACTGTGAAAAATGAAATGATATATCGAATTTGATTTGAAATAAAACTGTGAGAGAGGAAGACACCACAGGCCTACAAAACAGGCCTCAAAGCTATGCGAGTTAATAAAATGGTGGATATTTGTTTATATGAAGCCTCTCCCACAATGGGTGGAGCTATGGTTCCCAGAATGGGTGGAGCTTTGAGGTTTTGTCTTCTCTGCAACAACAAGAACAAGAAGAAGAACAAGAAGAACAACAACAACAGCAGAGTGCACTCTATGACCAGCGTCTGCGACGCGGCTAAAAAGACCCAGTATTGAACACGTCGTCAACCATTTCTCGGATATGCATTTGCGAATGTTCTTCAAACCTGGCACACAGTTAATAAATGTTGGCTTACATATTATATGCATGTTATCTTGTTTCGAGATCTGATCCAATATGGCCGACTGTTTGCTATTTTGTTACTTAAACATGTCCACAACAATTTCCCATACATGCCTGGCCCGATTTTGTTAAAACTAGGCGCAAGCACAGTACATGATGGCATACACGTGCACCTCACTTTATTTTGCGATCTGGTCAAAGATGGCCGACCGGTAGACTGGCGATCATTTTAGTTGTTAAAAAAAAAAAAAACAGTAGTGAACACGCCTTCCACCATTTCTCGGACATGAATTTACCCATGTTGTTCAAACATGGCACACAGATAATGAATGATGGCTTACATATGCACGTTATTTTGTTTTGAGATCAAATCCAAGATGGCCGACTGATGGCAATTTTGTTACTTAAACGTGTCCCCATCCATTTCTCGACAGGCATGGACTGATGTTGTTCAAAATTGGCACAAAGACAATCGATGAGAGCATACATACACAGATCTTGTTTTGCAATCCAACCAAAGGTGGCTGACTGATGGCCTTAAACTCAGCACAACAACATTACTAAACCCACGGGGGCTATGACATTTTCGCTTTGTTTTATTTGGTATGTAGGCTGTGGCTGCTGTTTGCATCATTGCTGGGAGCATGCCTGTGCCACTGATGCAGTGCCCCCCTGTTTGATACACTCAGTTGGTATGCATTTTGCCAACCTCTGAAGGATGTCAGGCTGAATCAACCCACCTGATGGTATTTAAAAGCACAACTGGAGCTCAAACTCAAGAGTCTAAGAACTTAAGCGAGTCATCTTAACCGTGAAGCTGAAATCCAGAAGAAATATTGTTACAAATTTTTATAAATTTGCAGATATCGGGCTATTGTGTGTATCTCATTCACATTACTTTTAAAATATATAATCCTCATGTGTTTCCCTCTGTTTTCAGATTAAATACACTAGTGGGGTCACCCGTGGAAATCCCACGGGCATGGCGGTGTATCGTTGCGATCGGTGCAGCCGTTTTTGCGGCACCCGGGACAATAACGTCCGGCGGGAGTCCAAACCTGAAAATGCCGGAGACCAAAGCTGAAATTGGAAAAACAATATACCCCATTTTACTCCAGGGGGTCCCAGGAATACCCACCCAAAATTTCGTTGCGATCGGTTCAGTTGTTTTTGCGGTACCTGGGAACGGACGGACGGATAGACAGACGGACTGACATTTGGTGAATTATAGTAAGATAAACAACATTTGACAACGTAATTTATGAACTTGGTCATTGTAGGAATAGCTTGAGTCCTCAAATCGTCATTTATTTCATATAACTCCAACTACCAGACCCTGACCAATTTCACCCTGCAAAAGAGCGTTATAAGTACCAGGACTAGAGACGGCCAGCTTAACAGGCCAAGGGGATTAACCCCCCCCCCCCCTGGTGTTGGGCTAGCGGCTAGGGTGCCGGCTTAGGATCCTTGGATCCTGGGTTCGAATCCCGGTCAATCGCTGAATTAACGCCAGGGGGGTTGACTCAGCCTGTCATCCTTCCGAGGTCGGCTAATTGAGTACCAGTTCACTGGTAATTCCCTGCTTGTCGTTAAAGGTGGTAAAAAGGGTTGGCGTCAGGAAGGGCATCCGGCCGTAAAACATTGCTTCAAAAAGGGGACCGAAAAACAACAACAACCACAGTTCCCGAAAAAGGCCAACCCCCGCTTTGCGGGGAAAAAATGGCCTCTAAAGGTGTTTTTTTTTTTTTTTTAACCAGACTCGGTGGTGTGATGGACAGAGCATCCGCTTTGATTCTGCAGTTCAGTGATTCAAACCCCGGCCGAGTCATACCATAAACTTAAAAAGTGATGTATGTTGCTTCCTTGCTTCACTCTCGATATATGAAAGGATAAAGCACAGACGAAAAACATCCCCCATAAATCGCTAATAATAGCCCAGGATTTGATGAACCGAATTGCCTCCTCCTGCGTCGAAGTTCCCTGGAAGGGCACTCATTATGATACAACTCGAGAATTGTCATCATTTATTATTTTCATCAGACAGCTCCTAACAGCTTACTTTATAAAAACATACATTTATTTGGCCATTATAATGAAGAAGATCCTTTATTTCCAATATGGCTCCAATTAATCTTGATGGTATCAGCATTTGGAGACTTGATTCATGCGCAGCAGCAATTGGCATGTTTTATTTCTCTTTTTCTCTTCCTGAAAAGATAATTTTTTGATATCCACCTTAGCGAGCAGTTGTGTTTTTTCATCTTTGCTAACAGAACAGGATAAAGGCCTTGGTGTGATGCTAATGCGTGCATTTCTCTATTCCACACCCCAGAGACCAGATGAGGACGTCGTGGTGGACAGAGGAGGCATGCGTGCCATTTGCACCACCAACTTTGAGAAGGAAGAACTAGAAGGTAAAGTGACTGGTACATCTTCAATATTGCTTGTGGAAATATCTGATGATCGATTGAGTGAGCAAGTTCATTTCATTTTCCTTAAGGGAACAAATATATATAATGTACAGAAAAATTAGTAACACTGATGTACAATATTTGCGTAGCACTTACACTCTTCACCTCCTTAATTGTTCTGAAGTAACAGTACAATTAGCTTGATTTAAAAGAAAATAGGACCACTGGAGCTGTAGCTTATCTGGGCCCTGGTCTAATGTTGTAACCTACATTTGGTTGCATTCTGACTGGTGGGTCTGGAGAAGATTTTTGAAGGAAGTTGTGATTTTTTATATTGACTAATTCAGCCATTTTAACTCACTTCCGGTCACGTGATCAGCATGACCGATGACATTTAACATCCCTACCCTGACCCAATGTTGTAACCCAAATTTGATAGCATTCTGACTGATGGGTCTGGATAAAATGATTTTTGAAGGAAGTTCATAATTCCGCTATTTTGACACACTTCCGGTCACGTTACCGGAACGAGCTTTGTAATTCCCGTTACCAGTCAGGAGCAGAACCCTGCTGCCAAATTTCAGCCGGATCGGCCCAGCGGTTTTGCCAGAAAAGTCGAAATAGGTGACGGCAGACGGACAGATGGATGGACAACCGGTGCACGACGGCGATACTTTATATGGAATTCCAATTCCAGATAAGCCAAAAATGCCCTATAGTCTCTAATGTAGGAATCTAGCAGTTTTGGGAGAAAGCCCATGTGTAAGGGTTCTTCAATGCTGGCTCACTTTATTGATATTCCCAAACTAAGCACAAGACTTAACCAAGAATCTGTCAAGCATGGTGATGTTTTAGGATATTTATTGACGGGATAGCATCTCAGGCTGGGCCAGAACAGACCATGACATTAAATTTGGATCAGGCCATTTAGGAAACAATAGCCTGGTGTTGGCTTAGCGGTTAGGGTGCCGGCTTGGGATCCTAGGATCCTGGGTTCGTTGGCTTAGCGGTTAGGGTGCTGGCTTGGTATCCTAGGATCCTGGGTTCGTTGGCTTTGCGGTTAGGGTGCCGGCTTGGGATCCTAGGATCCTGGGTTCGTTGGCTTAGCGGTTTGGGTGCCGTCTTGGGATCCTAGGTTCCTGGGTTGATTGGCTTAGTGGTTTGGGTACCGGCTTGGGATCCTAGGATCCTGGGTTAGTTGGCTTCGCGGTTTGGGTGCCGGCTTGGGATCCTAGGTTCCTGGGTTCGTTGGCTTAGCGGTTAGGGTGCTGGCTTGGGATCCTAGGATCCTGGGTTCGTTGGCTTAGCGGTTAGGATGCCGGCTTGGGATCCTAGGATCCTGGGTTTGTTGGCTTCGCGGTTAGGGTGCCGGCTTGGGATCCTAGGATCCTGGGTTCGTTGGCTTAGCGGTTAGGGTGCCGGTTTGGGATCCTAGGATCCTGGGTTCATTGGCTTAGCGGTTTGGGTGCCGGCTTGGGATCCTAGGTTCCTGGGTTCGTTGACTTAGCGGTTTGGGTGCCGGCTTGGGATCCTAGGTTCCTGGGTTCGTTGGCTTAGCGGTTTGGGTGCCGGCTTGGGATCCTAGGTTCCAGGGTTCGTTGGCTTAGCGGTTTGGGTGCCGGCTTGGGATCCTAGGTTCCTGGGTTCGTTGGCTTAGCGGTTTGGGTGCCGGCTTCGGATCCTAGGATTCTGGGTTCGTTGGCTTTGCGGTTAGGGTGCCGGCTTAGGATCCTAGGATCCTGGGTTCGAAACCCGGTTGATCGCTGAATTAACCCCAGGGGGGTTGACCCAGCCTGTCATCCTTCTGAGGTGGGCAAATTGAGTACCAGTTCACTGGTAATTCCTTGTGTGTCGCAAGAGGCGACTAACAGAGTTGGTGGTAGGAAGGGCATCCGGCCATAAAACATTGCTTCAAAAAGGGGACCAAGGTGCCCAAAAAAGGCCATCCCCTGTTCTGTGGGGAAAGATGGCCTCTAAAGGTTCTTCTTTCCATTTGGAAACACAGCTATGTGAAGCTGCTCTGCTTTACTCTCATTTAAAACAATTGTTTTGTATTTAGAAATCAATTCAACGTTTCATGATTCATCTGACAGTTAAATCTGAGCCTGTCTTCATGATGGACCAGATTCTTGGCTTATTCACTTCCAGATTTTTAAGGTTTATTACATTATCTTAAAATATTTTCAAGTCTTTTGTGTGTTTGTTCATGCGTTTTTGTGTTTGTACGTTATGCTTTCACTGCTGAACCATAGCACCTTGAGGCCCTAAAATATGGGTGTATGTACAGTCACGTGAAAAAGTAAGTACACCCCATGTAAAGTTTTGACTTTTTCAACATACAGCTATTTCATCTTCATTTCAACAATATTGAGAGATAAAGGTGATATAATATAACAAATATCATGAAACATTTCCATTTTGTAGTCCATTGTATAATTTCAACAAACATAAATGCAAATTTCGCATGTGGAAAAAGTAAGTACACCCCAACATTTATCACTACTTCAAATACCTAAAATTAGAATCAGGTGCACCAGCTCAGGTGCAAATGATTAGAACATCGTTGGAGAGGATCTTGGAGGAACCTGTCTTATTTAAACCTCAGACATTTAGTTTGGTTTGCTCTTTGTTGTTGAAGTTTGTGGTGTCACCATGCCTAGATCAAAAGAGCTCTCTGAGGCCTTCAGAAAGAAGGTTATAATAACAATAATAATACATTTATTTTATATAGCGCTTTTCAAGAAGCCCAAAGGCGCTTTGACAGAGTACAAAAAAACAAGTGCAAAAAGACAAAAATCAATAGGTAAATAATCAAAGCAAACGGAAGGAGAAGGAGAAGGAGAAGAGATAGTCAGGGGTTAAATGCTGTGGGTTAAATGTTGAATGCAGTGTTGAACAGGTGGGTCTTGAGTGATGTTTTGAATGTGGGGAGTGAGGAGGAGTCTCTGATGGTGTGAGGTAGTGAGTTCCAGAGGGTGGGAGCAGCGATGGAGAAGGCCCTGTCCCCCCAGGATCTGAATTTGGCCTGCATGGGGGGGGGGGGGGGGGGGGGGTCAGGAGGTTGGTACCAGCAGAGCGGAGGTTGCGGGTGGGAGTGTGTCTGGAGAGGAGGTCAGTAAGGTAGGATGGGGCCAGGTTATGGAGGGCTTTGAAGGTCAAGAGGAGGATTTTGTACTGGATTCTCTGGGGGATGGGGAGCCAGTGAAGCTTGTAAAGGACGGGGGTGATGTGGTCACGGGTCCGGGAATGGGTGAGTAGACGGGCAGCGGAGTTCTGAATGTATTGGAGTTTATTGGTGATTATTGAGGGCGAACCAAAGAGGAGGCTGTTGCAGTAGTCAAGATGGGAGGTGCCTACGAGTCTGGGAAGGGATTTAAAAAGATCTCCAAACAATTTGAAATCAATCATTCGACTGCCCGGAAGATCATCTGCAAGTGGAGAAGATTCCAAACAACTGCCAACTTGTTCAGGCCAGGCCGCCCCAGCAAGTTCAGTCCGAGAGCAGACCGCAAGATGCTGAAAGAAGTCTCTAAAAACCCCAAAATGTCATCACGGGACCTACAGGTAGCTCTTGCCACTGTTGATGTGAAAGTGCACGAGTCTACCATTAGAAAGAGGCTGCACAAATTTGATCTACATGGGAGGTGTGCCAGGAGGAAGTGTTTGCTGTCCAGAAAGAACATCAGGGCAAGACTAAAGTTTGCCAATGAACACCTAGGCAAAGACCAGCACTTCTGGAACAATGTGCTCTGGACAGATGAGTCAAAGATAGAGCTATTTGGCCACAGTACCAGAAGACATGTTTGGCGAAAACCAAAGACAGCATTTGACCACAAGGACCTGATACCAACTGTAAAGCATGGTGGTGGAAATATTATGGTTTGGGCAGCTTTGCTGCATAAGGGCCTGGGCAGCTCACTATCATATAATCCACTATGAATTCTTCATTGTACCAGAGGGTGCTTGAGGATAATGTGAAGCCATCTGTCGGAAAGTTGAAGCTCAACCGAAGGTGGACCTTGCCACATGACAATGACCCTAAACATCTATCTATAATTCCAGTAATCTCTGTCTGTACGTTTGTCTGTGACCGCTGTTTCTCGACAACCACGGGTCCGATATACTTTTAACTTGCCAGGTATATTGCTGGGGACCCGAGGATGTGCCTTTTCAAGGTTTCATATTAATCGGACAATTACTTACCGAGCTATGTCCAAAAAACGATTCAACCAATCAGAGAGCAGCGAACGATCGCGTGTGCCGGCGTTGCGAATGGACCAAACCATTCCATGTAAATAGAGGGGGGGGTTCTGTGGTCGTTGCGAATGGACGAAACCATTTCATGTAAATAGAGGGGGGGGGGGATTGTCACTGTACTCGCAAGCCGTTCGCCGTTCGCTTTGGCGTTGCGAATGGACCAAACCATTTCATGTAAATAGAGGGGGGGGATATAATTTTAGATAGATATATAGTACGGGCATATATATAGTACGGGCATGCCCTAGTACCAGTAAATCCACCAAGGAATGGCTGAAAAGAAAGAAATGGAGGGTTCTGGAATGGCCAAGTCAAAGCCCGGATCTAAATCTCATCGAGATGTTGTGGGGGGATTTTAAACGAGCTGTGCATGCAAGAAACCCCTCAAACATCGCACAGCTGAAAGAATTCTGCATGGAGGAGTGGGCAAAAATTTATCCCAGTCGACGTCAGAGACTGGTAGACAGTTATAAGAAACGCCTACTTGAGGTTGTTTCTGCCAAAGGGGGCAAATACCACCTATTAGAGCCAAGGGTGTACTTACTTTTTCCACATGCGAAATTTCTTTTTGTTTATTGAAATTATACAATGGACTACAAAATGTAAATGTTTCATGATATTTGTTATATTATATCACCTTTATCTATCAATATTGTTGAAATGAAGATCAAATAGCTGTATGTTGAAATATGTTGAAAAAGTCAAAACTTTACATGGGGTGTACTTACTTTTTCACGTGACTGTACGTACTTCAGAATCTGGGCAAGGTTTTACCCTATGCATGTTGGCTTTAGCATCCATTTTGCGGTTACTAAAGGACACTATAAAGTGTATATTGGGATGTGGGGTCAGCCAGTGCTGCCGCTGGCCTGCAGGCAAAAGGTAACCACCATAAGGCCAATAAATCCATAGCTTTTCAATGTCCAACGCGTCCCAAAACTATCGCCAGGAAAAGCTCACCCAGCCGGGCAGCCCCTGCTAGTCTAATGTATTTCAAATCATGAACATAATGTTCACTCCAAGAGCTGAAATGCAGCCTGATAGACTAGACGGATTTATGGAAAGGCCATGTGTGAGGTTGTAGGTGCATTTTTGGGTAAAAGTTGGGAACCTCACCTTTTAACATAATTTGGGTATGCTGAATTCGATACACTCGGTTCCCAAGCCGAATTTTGGGTTTTTGACATTCTAATTAGCATAAACAAAATGGCCGCCGAATTGCCATTTTTGGACAATTTCTTTGAACAAGCATTTATATATCATGTATATACATGCAGCTCTTTTACTTTAACTTTACAACTTTTACCCCAAAATGCACCTAGAAGCTTATACTTGGCCTTTTTTCATAAATCCGTCTCGTCTATATTATGGTTGGCGACATATTGAAAGAGACATTCAAACTGATATTGAAATTGGACACTGTAAAATGGGAAATGGTTTTAATAAGACAATGTTTCATCCAACCATTTATTCTAAAATCAAGTATACATGGCCATGAAGCACAAACATTCAGGAATGTCACACATGTTGTTTTGCCAAACTACATCAAATTCATACAAGGGGTCTTATCATCAGTCTTTTGCTGACGGGCACACATTCATGTGCACCTCAACTCTGAATAGCGGCATTTGCGGCGTCGAGTCTTGCATTGCTTCTGGCAATCTGGCATGCACAACAAATCATCTCGAGGTAACTTTCTGGGATTGGACTCATTGACATCAGAATAGGCTCTAGTCCTGAATCGCCACGTTTCCATCCCATTTCCACAGGTGCAGGAAGGTCAGGTATGGCACAATGAGCATTTCTCCATACCATGGCTTGATACTGCACTCGCATCAAATGGAAATGAAGAGCATCACTTGTCGGTGACATCGCTTCTGGTTTACCAGTCTTGGAGAACAACATATGTCGTGCTGAATCAACAGAGGTTGTTCTGTGCACATTATATATTCTGCAGACGAACGCTTCTGCAGATTTTGATTGTCTCCTCTGAGTTCACCAATGCCCAAGTTCTTCAGCAGTTTATGGCGCTCTCTGAAGACTTCCCATGATGTTAGTTTGGTGTGATTTGCAAAATAGGAGGTGGTGTCACACCTAGTTAATGCATGGAATGGTAGCACTGCTGTGGACAAGCTTCTCGGTAGATTGTTTAAAACAGCATCAATTGGTGTATAACGCCGTTTCTTTGATGTACCTGCCATCATCCAAAGATGTTCACATTGTGCACGTGGGAAGTGGGAAACCAAAAGCAGGAGAACATCGGTGTCCCTTGATGACACAACAACTGTCTTAAACCGGCTGTGCACAGCATGCAACACCAGCCTTGTGTCAGCTTCTTCGTGTGTGGATCTCAGCGCATTCAAATCAGTTGTCCCTTTTGACGACCTGACCTCAAGTTCCTCCCTGAACCCTACAGCAACTACAATTTCTGCATGTATATGCATGATATATAAATGCTTGTCCCAAGAATGTGTCCAAAAAATGGCAATTTGGCGGCCATTTTGTTTATGCTAATTGGAATGTCAAATACTCAAAAATTCGGCTGGGGAACCGGGTTAATCGAATTCAGCATACCCTAATTGTGTTAAAAAGTGAGGTTCCCAACTTTTACCCAAAAATGCACCAAACATTTACATTTCTCAGAAATCCATCTAGTCTATGAGGGTGTATCCCAGTGCAATGACGAGAACGCCACTCAGTAGAGCGCATACTCCCGCCGTGGGTGAAGTTGGAATAATACGTTTTGTTTAACATCCCCTCGCCCCAAAACAATAAATGAAAAAGAAAGTAGGTCCTAACTGTCAGATAATTAATTTTGATATATCTCGGAATTAGAGGAGAAAAACATCATTTAAGAATAAGAATAAAAGCTTTAATGCAGTAAAACAGAAAAAATCTTTCCCAAAAGAAATTCCTGGATCCGGAATAATATCCTGAGCTTCACCAAAAACTAATCAATTCTTCCTTATCCCAAGGACAATCATCCCACCAACTTTCATCCAAATCCGTTCAGAACTTTTCCAGATATCTTGTTCACAAACACACGAACATACGAACACACACACACACACGGACGGACACGATCGAATGCGTTACTCCCTGGTGGGAGTAATAAACCTGAAAATCGCAGAGCCAGAACCAGAATTATTTATTTGGTCTGGGAAGCCCTTGCGAGGTTTCTTCTTCTTCAGCCCCTCACAACCCTGGGTGCAATCTTTTTCGCAATATGGAATATGCGATCTTTTTTTAAAAAGTTGGAATTTTGCCAAATCTGTTTTATTCGTTTGTTAATATACCTCAGCCATTGACAAATCTGGAACTAAGTCTTTATAAGTTCATCAAATACTGACACCGCGAATGACATTCGCTGAGCTAAATGTTGATATCTCTTCTGAGGTAAAAAACAAAAAACAAAAAAAAAACAGTTTTAAAGCATTATACGTATCAATCGATACATTTTATGAAACGGGGAAACCTAATACACACTTTGGTGGTTTTAAAATGACAGAATATGTCTTTATTAGAAAAAAAAAATGAACATTGAAGACTACGCTGCTAAAAAAATACACCGCTCTAACGCATAACCACGAGTTTAAACTACATTTACAACAAATATGAAAACTATTTTCATATCACAATGTTAAATATAGAATATATAGAAGATAATGTTTTAAAAAATGAGCCCTGTCTTCCAATGGTAAAAAAAATTCCTTCAAACAATTCCTGGATCGGGAATAATATCCTGAGCTTCACCAAAAACTAATCAATTCTTCCTTATCCCAAGGGCAATCATCCCACCAACTTTCATCCAAATCCGTTCAGAACTTTTCCAGATATCTTGTTCACAAACACACGAACACACACACACTCACACACACACACACACACACACAGACACGAGTGAATGCATTACTCCCTGGCGGGAGTAATAACGACAGAGAAAAAATTTGTTACCGACGATAAGAATTACATACATACATGAAATTAATACTAGCAGACAAAGCTGAACTGTTATTAAATGCTCTTTACTCTCTACAATATTTAGGCTCAAGGAAGAGTGAGGTGACCGAAGAAACGAACTGGCATTAGGGCAGCGGGCCAACTGCTGGACACAAAACGCAACTGGGAATGAATGAACAGGAAAATAATTGATGAGAGGGGAGGAAACACTTCCAGCTGCACGTGGGAAAGTTGGGTTAGGATGTAAGTTTAAAAAAAAGAAGATCTTTTTTGGTAAGGAAGGATAGGACAAGGAATGTCAGTGCACTGCCCGTTTTATATGACGAAGGGAAGACGGGGATCGCAGAGGCTCTGGAAGACGATTCCTAATATGGGAGAAGTGAGTATCAAGAGTTGAGGCTGGGATTTATTGATTTATTTATGTATATGATAGAGACTCATGGAAGACCTGGAGAAGAATGGAATGGAACAGAGTGGAAAGGGAGAAACACCAACAGCAAAGTAGAAGTGAGAGTGGGATCAAAGGGGTGGGCAGGGGAGGGGAGAAGGACTTATGGGGCGGAACAAGCTGCACACAAGATTAATGAAAACCACCACGAAGAGGACCGGGAAAGCGGGGATGAAACAGAGAGCGAACAAAGCGACAGACAACTCACAAAAGAGAGGAGGGAGAGGGGAAAAACACAATAACCTGGAAAATGGAATGCTTGGGAATTGAGTAATTTGGGGTAGAAGAGATCATGAGAATGGAGGAGGTGACCTAAGGTCGTGATGAACAGCTGTCTGAAGCCCTGAAGGAATGTATCGGACTGAATTCTTAGGTGGTTGATTCCACAGGCAGGAAAGAAAGAGAAATGAATGAGTGGAGCTAAGCAGTGATTCTGGATTTTTGGAGTTTCACCAGAACAGGTTTGCTGTTGGACCGCATGCTTCCTGCCGAGATCTTGGGGTGGGTGGCAAAGCGTGGGAAGAGCAGAGAGTCCAATATCAAAAAGGAGGTGGTAGAATACAGAGAGGCCACCAACCGTTCTGCGATGTGAAAGTAACAGGTCAAGATGCTCACCTTCATCATGGGAGATCCCAATGATTTTGAGGACCTTCCTTTCCATGGCATCAATAAGGGTTAGGTCTGAGGCAGGGCACCAATCCAAAGGGAAGAGCAATACTCCAGAAAGCTGTAAATTAAGGCATTATATAGGTTGTCCAAAGTTCAAATTGGCCAATTAATTTGGTAGATCATTGAAATAGAACACGAATGATGTAGATTTTAAGATTCTGCCTTGTGGAATCCCACCCTGAAGGGAAAGATCATGTGAAAAAACACCATCAAGAGCCACGTGCTGTTTCTGGTAATAGAGGAAAGCAGAAAACTATTTGAGCAATTAGGGGGTCTTTATACCAAATGAAAACAAATTAGAAATCAAGGCTGGATGCCATGCAGTATTAAAACGTTCGGGAGATATTCAATCACTCTCATCCAATCAAAGCCTTCTGTCATATTCAGATTATACTTCTCAAATGACAACTGTGTGGCAAAGCCAAAATAGCTGTACCCTCTTACAATCCATAGGATACATACAGGTAGGAGACAAAAAATAGAAACGCCAATGGAAAGTCGCTTAATAAGGCGTCTGGCCACCACAGACAGCTAGTACGGCCTGTATGCGCCGTGACATCGAGTCCACCAGCGTCTGAAATTATGCAGGATGGATGTGGCACCATTGTTCCACAAGAAAGTCAATCAACTCACACCTGTTTGGAGGTGGAAAACGCTGACTTAGGGGTCGTTCTTCTAGAATATCCCAATATCCCATAAATGCTAAATTGCGTTCAGATTGGGTTCAAATCTGGAATGTCCCTCTTCCGGTATGATAGACCTGAGCCTCGTCCTGGAGGTGGGGTTGCTATCTTTATCAAAAACTCTCTTCCTCACTCGCCCTGCACTACCCTCTCTCCACCTCACCCCCAGGAGTACCTCTGGCTACGGCTTCCCCTTCGCTCCCACCTCTTGTTCATATGTGTGTTGTACCGTCCACCAAACAGTGATGACTCCATTTACATTTCGCTGTCTGATATTATGGACCAACTTCTGTCTACTCATCCAAACTCTCTCTTCCAGCTGGCTGGGTGTGGGTACCTCTCTCACCAGCCATGGCTCCTCAGCAAAGGACTTCTGCGACCCACTGGGACTGACACAATCTGTCAATTTCCTGACCCGGATCTCAGTCAACGGAGCATCTTCTCTTCTAGACTTGGTTATGACTAACTTCCCTGAAAATGTCTGCTGCTCTTCTTCTGCTCCAATCGGCTCATCTGATCATTTGCTTGTTAAAGTGGATATATCTCTGACCATTCTCAGAGAGCCTCCTCAGCGTCGACGAGTCTGACATTTCACTCAGGCCGACTGGCACGGTCTTTAAGCAGCCATCAATCATCTGGACTGGTCTCCCATCTCTACCACGTCTGACATCAACTCATCCTGGGAATTCTTCCAAGGTAAATTGCTCTCTCTCATGCACAGATTTATCCCATCTCATCTTCAGTTGTCATTCCCTTCCTCCCGTCCATTGTACACAGAATCTTGTGGTGAGGCAGTTGCCCTGATACAACTTGCCTTCGCCTCTTGGAAGGCAAATCCAACGGAAGGAAATCCCATTTCCTTTCACAAAGCCCGAAACAAGTGTGTGTCCACCCTCAGGAGAGCCAGGGAGCACTATCTCTCCTCTTTCAAGACCGAACTCTCAAACCTGTCTCCCTCCTCCAAATCCTGGTGGCGTCTGGTCAAATCTGTTTCTGGTGTTTGTTCCCCCTCCATCCCCTCCCTTACCTCAAGTAAGTTTCTTCCTCCGATAATTTTTTAAGTGATTCTTCACCAATGAGTGATGGGGCCAAAAACGATATATAACATATATCAAAAGGTTGTGGATGCATTTAGATCAAATTCGGTGGACAGGTTAGGCATCTGGCAAGGACGAATGAATTCGATTTTGGTGAGGATCTGAATCCTGATCCGGATATGAGAATTTAAAGGTGATTCTTCACCATTCAGTGATGGGGCCAAAAATGATATAAAGCGTGATATTTCAAAACGTTGTTGACGACTAATGACAAAATTTGGTGGATGCATTGGGTAAGTGAAAAGAACAAGCCAATTAGATTTTGGTTGAGGTCCGGATCCAGATCTGGCCGATCAGTGGATACAAAACGTGAACTGTTCAGCCTGGCATCGGTATGCTCTCTACCGAGTGCCTTTCTCGTTTTGCTTTGTTTGCATTTCATCCCCCTTTTCCCTTGCAGCCCATCATGCCGTCTTTGTCGGTGTGCACTTGCCACGCGACAGACGGAGTCACCGACGCCACCGTCACCACCGGCATCAGCACCACTCACAACCCAAGGATTCTGAACCCAGCAATGAAGGAGGGGATAACCCAGCATACGGTAAGGTGTACAACTCAGAAAAATCTCAAACGTGTCATTCATATGATTTCCAAAGCAGTTCATAATTCTCTCATGACTTCTCGGAACACGGTATTAACTTATCGGAACACGGTATTATAAGCCCCATTTCCTCTTCTATTTGGCCTGTCATTGTATTTGATCATTGCTTGTTTTGCCCTGCTTTGTTTTCTGTTCCTTATTACCTCCGCCACCAAAGGTGGATGGAGGTTATGTTTTCACCCCTGTCTGTTTGTCCGTTTGTTTGTTTGTGAACAAGATATCTCAAAAAGTTGTTGACAGATTTGGACAAAACTTGGTGGGCCGGTTGTGTGTCTGACAAGGACAAATAGATTCGATTTTGGTGAAGATCTGAATATGGATTCGGATATGAGAATTATTTAATTTTTTTGTGATTCTTCACCATTCAATGATATTGCCAACCGGATGGAGGTATGTTCTCTACTGAGTGCGGTTCTAGGTCTTCTTTTCATTTGTCATTCCCAGATTAACTTTTGTAATCTCAATATGCAGGTTGTTTCAATTAAATGTTTAATGATTTTATATATTGAAAACTACAATAACTTGTCTTTGTGCATTGCCTTATGGGTAAGAGCTGATTTCACAACAAATATACATCCTTCTTATAGTTTCCAAAAGATTATGACATTCGGGACCATATTCATGTTATTGTTATTAAAATGACTTGGGGCTTAATGAATGAGTTAATTATTTAGTTATTTCATAATTATTGTTCGACGAAGTGTTTTGTAACCTCAGTTAGAATTTACCAGAATGTTTGTAGAGGAAGCTCTTTGTCACCAGCATATGCATCTCTATATCTCCGAAACCTCTACATGGAAAACAAGAAAGAGCAATCAGAGATCGCAGACCCTCACCAGGATGTGTTTTAGTGTTTTTAAAGGCTTTTGTGTCTAAACAAATATGGCGGCCGAAACACGTGACCGATGACGTCATCATTATTTATTTTTTCTCCACCAATTTATCCCCAGATGACGCTCAATACATTTCATCTTGATCGGATGAAGTTCTGTACTTGTCGAATTATGACGTCATAATGGAGCCACCTATGACATCATCATTAACATATTTTATTCCCCATGGAGAGTTCTTTAAAATGATCCATGTCTCAAAATTTTCTATGCAGCGCTTTCCGATATATAGAGGGGCAAAGTGTTTCAGTTTTTGCAAGATGGCGGTCGAACCACGTGTCCGATGACGTCATCTTTGTTTTTCTCCACCAATTTATCCCTAGATGATGCTCAATAAATTTTATCTTGATCGGATGAAGTTTTGTACGTGTCGAATTATGACGTCATAATGGAGGCACCTATGACATCATCATTAATATATTTTATTCCCCATGGAGAGTTCTTTACAATGAGCCATGTCTGAATATTTTATATGCAGCGCTTTCAGAGATTTAGAGGTGCACAGTTTTTGAGTTTTTCCAATATGGCGCCCATACCACGTGACATATGACGTCATACTTTTCATAAAAAAATTACACAGGTGGAGTTGCACCTATGGTTAAAATTTCCTGTCAATAACCTTCTGCAATTTCGAAATAAAGGTTGATAAAAATGGCATCATATGTCACGTTGTCTGGCAGCCATATTGGATCTAAGCAAAAATCTTTGAAAATATTCTCCTCTTAAACTGCCTAACCGATCAATGCAAATCTTTAACTAATTGATCAACTACCCATGGGAAATATAGTTTGATAAAAGTGACATCATCAGTCACTGGTCTGGCAGCCATATTGGATCAAAAAAAAAATCCTTAAAAAACAGAAGAGTTGGCTTGCACCAAGTCCTTCTCGAGACTACGCAGGGTAAGTATTCTATGAATACCATCTAGTTGTTCATTAAACCAGTTTCTTTTCAAAGCATTATCACTGGGGATTATAAATTCATGGAATCGCCTTCTAACGTGAACAAATTATATTTAAAACCCGTGCGCCGAACCCACCGCGCAGCCAAATTAATGAATCATACAGCACATTGCACCGCGTCGTCACCTCATGTGTGCACAATGCCCCTGCTCGGTATCTTGCAAGTCAATCTCCGGTGGACTTGCATTGCCTATTCGGGAGACTGAGTCCATGTCATTACGTAAGCAGGTGATGAGAGGCCATGTAATTTGAGAAAGAAAAACTTAACGGAGGGGAGAGAAGGTGAATATATTGAGCATGCGGTTGAGAGCAATCAAAATTCCACCACATTTGCAGATGTATAACTGGGATTGTCCCTTATGATCCCCACACTTTTTGAAAAAATAAAAATAAATTACGCCTAGGTCCCCCGTCGGTGAAGTGATGTGAATTGACAAAGTGGAAGACGCAGAAAACATGCTATGATATGATATTTCGCTCACAAGGTTCAGACATACTTGGAGGCGGCCATCTTGGATTTTGACGTGGCGACGCAATTTTCAATAGCCTTCTTCCTTGTGCCGAGATACACCCACACACCAAATTAGAAGTTGGTACTTCGCTTATTTTTCAAGATATTTCACTCACAAAGTTCAGACATATAAATGGTGGCGGCCATCTTGGATTTTGACGTGGCGACCCAATTTAAAATAGCGTTCTTCCTTATGCCGAGATACACCCACACACCAAATTAGAAGTTGGTACTTCGCTTATTTTTCAAGATATTCATCTCACAAGGTTCAGACATACATGGCGGCGGCCATCTTGGATTTTGACGTGGCGACCCAATTTTAAACAGCCTTCTTGCTTGTGCCGAGATGCACCCACACACCAGATTAGAAGTTGGTACTTCGCTTATTTTTCAAGATATTTCGCTCACAAGGTTCAGACATACATGGCGGCGGCCATCTTGGATTTTGACGTGGCGACCTAATTTTAAACAGCGTTCTTCCTTGTGCCTAGATACAGCCACACACCAGATTAGAAGTTGGTACTTCGCTTATTTTTCGAGATATTTCGCTCACAAGGTTCAGACATACATGGCGGCGGCCATCTTGGATTTTGACGTGGCGACCCAATTTTAAACAGCCTTCTTGCTTGTGCCGAGATACACCCACACACCAGATTAGAAGTTGGTACTTCGCTTATTTTTCAAGATATTTCGCTCACAAGGTTCAGACATACATGGCGGCGGCCATCTTGGATTTTGACGTGGCGACCTAATTTTAAACAGCGTTCTTCCTTGTGCCTAGATACACCCACACACCAGATTAGAAGTTGGTACTTCGCTTATTTTTCGAGATATTTCGCTCACAAGGTTCAGACATATATATGGTGGCGGCCATCTTGGATTTTGACGTGGCGACCCAATTTAAAATAGCGTTCTTCCTTATGCCGAGATACACCCACACACCAAATTAGAAGTTGCTACTTCGCTTATTTTTCAAGATATTCATCTCACAAGGTTCAGACATACATGGCGGCGGCCATCTTGGATTTTGACGTGGCGACCCAATTTTAAACAGCCTTCTTGCTTGTGCCGAGATGCACCCACACACCAGATTAGAAGTTGGTACTTCGCTTATTTTTCGAGATATTTCGCTCACAAGGTTCAGACATATATATGGTGGCGGCCATCTTGGATTTTGACGTGGCGACCCAATTTAAAATAGCTTTCTTCCTTATGCCGAGATACACCCACACACCAAATTAGAAGTTGCTACTTCGCTTATTTTTCAAGATATTCATCTCACAAGGTTCAGACATACATGGCGGCGGCCATCTTGGATTTTGACGTGGCGACCCAATTTAAAATAGCGTTCTTCCTTATGCCGAGATACACCCACACACCAGATTAGACGTTGGTACTTCACTTATTTTTCAACATATTCATCTCACAAGGTTCAGACATACATGGCGGTGGCCATCTTGGATTTTGACGTGGCGACCCAATTTTCAATAGCGTTCTTCCTTATGCCGAGGTACACCCACACACCAGATTAGAAGTTGGTACTTCGCTTATTCTTCAAGATATTCATCTCACAAAGTTCAGACATACATGGCATCACACATACATGGCGGCGGCCATCTTGGATTTTGACGTGCGTTGCACCCACACACCAAATTTGAATGCGGTCCTTCGCTTACGCACGCATTCACGCCCGCACGCACGCACGCCCGCACGCACAGACGGACAGACGGACGGACACACGGACGGAGGGGAAAGCCATAGTCCCCCTTTCGCTATGCTGTGCGACGGGGGACAAAAAAGGGGGGGGGGGGGATATTGAAATCTGCTCCGTCTGTCTGTCTGTCTGTCACACTATCTCTTCTGAAACGGTTGTGCGGAAATTCACCAAACTTGGTATTTATGATCATCACATGACAGGAAGGTGCAAGAAAAGTACAATTTCTGGCCCCACCCCCTGGGGTCATAGGTCAAATATCGAAAAATGCAATTACGGGCACATTATTCATTTTTTAATGAAACTGTATATGCAATCAACATTGGGGGATGCGTGAAATATGTAAGATGTTTTTTGAATTTTATCTCCAGATCATACCCCAGGGGATGGGCCTCGGGATCACAGGGGTCAAAACGGGGAAAAAAATTAAAATTAAAATCTGACATTGGGTAATAAATTCCTGGTGGAAGTTTTTTTCCCATCTTTCAACTTCTTTTGGTGGGAAGCGTGGGGATTGGCGATGGTGCTTCATCAATTTTTCTTTAGTTATTACTAGCAGAAGTACCCGGCATTGCCGGGCGGGGGAGGGGAGGGGGAAGAGGAGGGGAGGGGAACGGGGGGGAGGGGAGGAGAGGGGGGGAGGGGAGGAGAGGGGGGGAGGGGAGAAGTGGGGGGGGAAGTACCCGGCATTCCGTGTATAAATGTGAGGGAGAAGAGGGGGGAGGGGGAGGGGGAGGGGGGGAGGGGAGGAGAGGGCGGGAGGGGGAGGGTGAGGGATGGGAGAGGAGAGGGGTGGGAGGGGGGAAGGGGAGGGGGAGGGTGAGGGGGAAAAGGTAGGGGGAAAAGGGAGGGGGAGGGGCAAAAGGGAGGGGGAGGGGAGAAGGGGAGGGGTAGGGTGGAGGGGGAAGGGAGGGGAGGGTGGAGGGCGGAGGGGGAAGGGGGAGGGAAGGGGAGGGCCAGTCAACAATGACGTTGCAGTTCTCATGGTCGGAGAGCAGCACAACAATCGCGACATCGTCCTGAATCTTCGCAACAGCACGAAGCGGATTTTGGAGACTCACCGATCCTGTGACGCACTCCAGTACCGGCGTTGCCGGGTGGGGGAAGGGAGACCCATACATTCCCAACCCGTACATTCGCCCTCTCGACTCAAGCTCACTCGGACAAAAGCCTCGCACAAATTACACCGTGAAGGCCCAATGGCCATGTCTATGCCACAAATCAAGTACGTGAGCGAGTCGGGCGCACTGAATTGAAAATATATAGAACGCTCATACTCCGTGAAAAGTGAAGCCAACTGGCGGCGGGGATGGAATAACTCACATTATTTCAACCTGATCGGTGTTTCACCTCGCTCCGGTGGATTTACCTGCCGATGCGCTTATTACTTGGATTTGTCCCAATGGAGCAAGGTGATTAAGAGGTCAAAGGATACCAGAGTCAACGACTCTGAAGTTCAGCTACATCTTAGCTCAGCCACAGCTAAATACAACACAAACACATGACAGGTAAATACATACATGAATAGGCTAACAACGGCACGTTAACATTTTTTTTTTTTAACTTTACTTTAAACACTTATCGCAGACTCATGCGGCACACTCAATTGATTGTGCTTATTCGGAACATCACGTGATCGCTCTGAGCGAATCAGCGTGCTGCTCTGCCACCGGTCAGAATCCGTGTATAATATTCCTCGCTGAAAAAAAATCTATGTGAAACATGCTACTATCTATGCTAAATCATGCTAAATCATGCTAAATGCTAATTATGCTAAAATCTATGCTACTTGCTGTGAGTTTATGGCGGCAAGGAACATCACGTGAGATCGAGTCACGAACATCATTCGTGATCACGTCATCACGTGATCGTGATCGTCATCAATGAGCGCGAATGAGCGAATCAGCGCGCTGCTCTGCCACCGATTCAGATTCCGTGTATAATATTCCTCGCTGAAAAAAAATATTGATCGAAAGATGAAAGAAAAAAAAACCTATGTGGTGTGAATGGCAATGTTCCTCGCTGAAATGTGAAAAAACGCAATCGCTTTTCGCTCTGAAATACGTGCGAACGCGTAACTGAGTTAATGGTGGCAAGGAACATCACGTGATCGCTCTGAGCGAATCAGCGCGCTGCTCTGCCACCGGTCAGATTCCGTGCATAATATTCCTCGCTGAAATGCGCTGAGGTAAAAATATGGTAAAAAAAATATTATGAAATATATATTTTTAGGTCGGCCATGTTCTTCCCAGGCTCAATGGCCATGTCTGTGCCAAATATCAAGTACGTGAGCCTCTCCGTTTAGGAGTCTATCGGTAACATTACACACACACACACACACACACACAAACTGTGTTTTATATATATATAGATTGGAAATCATGATGAACATAAAAGTACCGTACAAAACTATAACAGACTAGCTGAAAGCACCCGGTGTTGCCGGGTTATTTTTGAATGAATTTACTACTATAATTCGGCCGTCGAAGATTGACTACTATAATTCAGCTCAGCTTTTAATTGTGAAATGGGCCCAGCCCGGCCGATGCGGCCTCGACCGGCCTCGCCACCTAGCCTAGAACCTTCCCGGGGCCCGTCCCGACATTTTTGGTTCTTTTTGAATGAATTTACTACTATAATTCAGCTTTTACTCGTGGCCGTGGAAGAATGACTACTATAATTCAGCTCAGGTTTTAATTGTGAAATGGGCCCAGCCCGGCCGATGTGGCCTCGACCGGCCCCGCCACCTAGGCTATAACCTTCCCGGTGCCCGTCCCGACATTTTTGGTTCTTTTTGAATGAATTTACTACTATAATTCAGCTTTTACTCGCGGCCGTAGAAGATTGACTACTATAATTCAGCTCAGCTTTTGATTGTGCAATGGGCCCAGCCCGGCCGATGTGGCTTCGACCGGCCCCGCCGCCTAGCCTATAACCTTCCGGGGGCCCTTCCGGACATTTTTGGTTCTTTTTGAATGAATTTACTACTATAATTCAGCTTTTACTCGCGGCCGTAGAAGATTGACTACTATAATTCAGCTCAGCTTTTGATTGTGAAATGGGCCCAGCCCGGCCGACGCGGCCTCGCCACCCAGCCTATAACCTTCACGGGGCCTGTCCCGACATTTTTGGTTCTTTTTGAATGAATTTACTACCATAATTCAGCTTTCACGCGCGGCCGTAGAAGATTGATTTCTATAATTCAGCTCAGCTTTTAATTGCGAAATGGGCCCAGCCCGGCCGAGGCGGACTCAACCGGCCTCGCCACCTAGCCTAAAACCTTACCGGGGCCCGTCCCGACATTTTTTGTATTAGAGGTTTTCTCCTATCTTTCACCGTTCAGGAGATTAGATTGCGCAGACAAACAATCAAAAACTTTCTTTTATAATATAGAGAGATATTACAATCATGGAATAATATTACCTCATGCACACGAAGCGAAAAGCGGGTTAAGCAGTTGGTTAATTTCTGTCTGTGTGTCCTCCCTCTGTCTACAAACATCAGTTTATGATCGAGGAACAACTGCAATGTATTCTATGAACTCTCTAGTTAGATAATGTCACTGTAGTCGTATTGTGGGCATTGCTTTGACTTTTGTTTGCGCCTGGTGTTTGGCAGACACTCCGTCCCAGCGTGTGCAGTTTATTCTTGGCATGGAGGACGAAGATGAGGAGCACGTTCCCCATGAACTTTTCACCGAGATGGATGAGCTGTGCGCACAGGATGGGCAGAATGGTGAATGGAAGGAAACTGCTCGGTATGTCTTCACCTCAGCATATTCTCATATAAATAACACTTTGGTGAAAATTTTATGCCAAATATCAAATGGTGAAAAATTTTACGACCCGGACAGACACACGGATACACAGAAGTGATTGCAACCCCCCGTCTCCTGCTGGGGGGGGGGGGGGGGTGGGGAGGTGGCTAATACAGTAAAGGAACCCATCAGAAGAATAGTAGTTAATTGAATGCAGAGATATTAATTTAATGGTCTCCTGGAGCTGTTCTTCTTTGGTTTGTCTTATTCATTCCCATCCATCTCCGGTCTCAGCATTGCTGTCTCCACAATCTGGTACAGGACTTTGCCCAGTCCTCGCTCTCTGACCGATTTCTCGTTTGTATGTCTGTCTGTCTGTCTGTGAACAAAATATCTCAAAACGTTGTGGGGGGATTCGGACGAAATTTGGCAGAGATGTAGCGTATGTGACAAGGACTAAATGATTAGATTTTGGTGAAGATCCGGATTCGGATCCGGCTACTAGAATTTTTAAAAGTGATTATTCACCATTGGAAGATCGGGCCAAAAACGACACATAGCAGGATATCTTCCGTTTCCGGTTTTGCTGGCGAGGGTTCGTTTATTCTCAGCTCTCCATGCTATCCATCGAAATCGAAGTTAAGTAATTGTTCCCATTTGTATTTTCGTTATAACTATTTATTTTATGGTGTATATATTGTCTCCCGACGAAGATTTTCGGTGCAAATCTTTCATACCTGTATTGAAAATCGTGTTAATTCGGGTCGTGTTATGAGGCCTTGTAGTTGTACAGTGAACACTGTACAACCTTGAGGCTTTGTTTTTCTCTCAGCGGTCCGTGTTTTTGTGATCCAATAACTTTCGTTCTCTGTTTTCCCAAGCTTTTCACCCCATAGCCCTCTTCCTTGTGTAAATCACAACTAAAAAAAAATCCAAAAAAAAAACATTTCCTTCTCTGTTCTCATTCGTTTATTCATTCTTATTCGTTCGGTCGTTCGTTCTTCGACCACGTGTTTCTCCCCCATTTCCCCAGATAGATTGTCAAATTTCAACTCGTTATTTTATCGTCCATGCGTTATTGTTTTGATTATAGTTACTTTTGGTTTGAATTTCCTGTAACTTGTAATTATTTAATCGTGTTCTGCTCCTCGTGTGCGGCCTTGTAGTTGTACCCCCGTCGGTGTTTGTTATCTTAATCGTGTTTTGCTTGGCTCTTAGTTTTTTTCCCTTCTACCCCGAACATAATACTCTGTCTAACTTTCTAAATCCCCACCTCCCCCCCCCCCCACCCCCAAAAACCAAACAAAAAAAAAACAACCAAAAACATTTATTTTCCTTTCTCCACGTGTACTGTTGACTCATCCTGTATTTTCTGTCCAGGTGTGCTGTTCGCCCCGCCCCCATTAACTCCTTGCCATCCACCGTTTGCCCTTCACGTGACTCGTGGTGGTCCCTCTCGGCTCTCCCCCCGTTGGTATTTTTTGTGCACATAAGATTGTTCACGGTTCTGTTTAAATATTATTTAAATATGTATAACCTTTCCCCTTCAGTGTTTTACTCAGTGGTATCTTACAACACGCTGTTTTTCTTCCTATTTAAAAGGCTTTTCTCAATTTCCTCTCCAACTCATTCCACCTCAAAAAAAAGAAATTCAATATCTTATACGTCTCCCTCACTACATGGTCTAAATTCACATTCATTCCATCCCTCCTCCATCATTCTGAACCGGATTGCTAACTTGAAAATCACAACAAACCCAATTTGTTTTCAATGTTCGTCTTTCATTAATCATCCACTTTCTAAACTCCCCTCTTGCCCCTCCCATCCAAATCCCTCCCCTTGCACCTACACTCCTAAACTCCCCCCTTGCCCCGCCACTCTTAAACTACCCCCCTACCCCTCCACTCCTGAACTCCCCCCTTGCCCTTCCACTCCTGAACTCCCCACTTGCCCTTCCCCTCCTAAGCTCCCCCCTCACTCCTCCCCTTCAAAACTCCCCCCCAACCCCTCCCATTCAAATCTCCCCCCATACCATTCCTCTCCAATTCTCCCTCCTCCCCCCTCCTCCTCAAAGCTGCCTCCTCCCCACTTCGTCTCCCTTCTATCTCATACCTCCACCCCCCCAACCTTCTTCGTTCCTCTGCCCCCCCTCAAACAACCCCTCTCTGTGCCTCATCCCTTCACCTTCAAACCTTTCATCCTCCTCATCCTTCCCTTTCTTGGAACTCTACTGCAATCGCTGACACACTAACAACTGCTCTCCCTACCTCCCCCTCTCATCCTTCATCTTACCCTACTCCTCCCCTCCCCTGTCCTGTACCCGATGCTCCCCCTCTCTCTTCATTAACGGTATGGACCTCAAATATCCGGGGCCTTCGCTCAAACCTGACTGATCTCTCCATACAGGTTGCTTCTGACAATCCAGACTTGATCTGCTTAACAGAGACTTTCCTCCTTCAAGATGTCTCTGATTCCTTAATATCTCTTCCTGGTTACTCCCTCCTCCGGTATGATAGACCTGAGCCTCGGCCTGGTGGTGGGGTGGCTATCTTTATCAAAAACTCTCTTCCTCACTCTCCTTGCACTGCCCTCTCTCCTCCTCACCCCCAGGAGTACCTCTGGCTACGGCTTCCTCTCCGCTCCCACCTTTTGTTCATATGTGTTCTGTACCGTCCCCCAAACAGTGATGACTCCATCTACATTTCACTGTCTGACAACATGGACCAACTTCTATCCACTCATCCCAACTCTCTCTTCCTCATATGTGGTGACTTCAATTGTCATCATGCCACCAGGTTGGGTGTGGGTTCCTCTCTCACCAGTCATGGCACCTCAGCAAAGGACTTCTGTGACTCACTGGGATTGACACAATCTGTCAATTTCCCGACCCGGATCTCAGCCAATGGAGTATCTTCTCTTCGAGACTTGGTTATGACTAACTTCCCTGCTAATGTCTGCTGCTCTTCTTCTGCTCCAATCGGTTCTTCTGATCATGTGCTTGTCAAAGTGGACATCTCTCTGGCCATTCTCAGAGAGCCTCATCAGCGTCGACGAGTCTGGCATTTCACTCAGGCCGACTGGGACGGTCTTCAAGCAGCCATCAATCGTCTGGATTGGTCTCCCATCTCCACTGCCTCTGACATCAATTCTTCCTGGGAATTCTTCCAAAGCAAACTGATCTCTCTCATGCACAGATTTATCCCATCTCGCCTTCAGTTGTCTTACCCTTCCTCCCGTCCATGGTACACTGAATCTTGTGGTGAGGCAGTTGCCCTGAAACAACTTGCCTTTGCCTCTTGGAAGGCTAATCCAACTGAAGGAAATCTCAGTTCCTTCCACCAAGCTCGGAACAAGTGTGTGTCTACCCTCAGGAGTGCCAGGAAGCACTATCTCTCCTCACTCAAGAATGAACTCTCAAACCTGTCTCCTTCCTCCAAATCCTGGTGGCGTCTGGTCAAATCCGTTTCTGGTGTTTGTTCCCCCTCCATCCCCTCCCTTACCTCAAATGGCCACACAGTTGACATCGCACGTGACAAAGCCGAATGCCTCAACTCTGTGTTTGCCTCAAAATCCTTAGTCCCAAACCCATCTCTCTCTGTTCCCACCTTTCCCAGTCGAACCAAACTGCTCCTGGACTCTGTGACCTTCTCTCCTGACAAGGTGGAGGAGTTTTTGTCAAACCTCGACTCTGATTCTGCAACTGGACCAGATGGCATCAGCCCACGGGTCCTAAAATCCTGCTCTGCCGCTCTATCTCACCCTCTCTCTGTTCTTTTCACCCTATCTTTTGCTCAAGGTCATCTGCCAGCATCCTGGAAATCAGCAAACATTACCGCTTTACACAAAAAAGGTGCAAAAACAGATCCTTGCAACTACAGACCAATCAGCCTGCTCCCAATTATCAGCAAAGTCATGGAATCCATAATTGCTTCGGATATGAAATCTTTCCTCTTCTCCAATGGCTTGATCTCTGATCATCAATTTGGTTTCAGACCAGGTCACTCTACTCTGGACATGCTGCTTCTGCTGTCTCAACAATGGATGGAGGTCCTCAATGCCAAACAGGAAATCAGAGCTGTCTCCCTTGACATAGCACGTGCCTTCGATACGGTCTGGCACCCAGCTCTGCTCACCAAACTCTCCTCCTATGGTATCCATGGAAATCTCCATGCATGGCTTGCGGACTTCCTCTCTGGTCGTAGTCAACGTGTGGCCCTGAATGGATTTCTCTCATCTCCCCTTCCCGTTCAGGCTGGAGTTCCCCAAGGCAGTGTGCTGGGCCCTGTGCTTTTTCTGGTCTTTATCAATGATCTCTCTGACTCTCTGGAAAATCCTCTGTATCTCTTTGCTGATGACTCCACTCTCTGCCGCTCCATTCCTCTTCCCTCAGATCGGCAGTCTGCAGCCTCCTCACTCTCTGAAGACCTGGACAAAATCACAGACTGGTCAAACATGTGGAACATGTCTTTCAATCCTGACAAATCTCACACTCTTACTATGTCTCTCCGAAAAGATCGACTGGACAACCCTCCCATCTACTTTCTCAACAATCCTCTCCAAGAAGTTCTGTCGCTCAAGCTTTTGGGTCTCACCATCTGCCATGATCTTTCTTGGAAAAACCACATTTCCAAGCTGGCCTCCAAAGCCAGTCGCCGACTGGGCATCCTCCGTCGTGCGAAGTCCTTCCTAGGCACACCTGAGATCCTCACCACATACAAGGCTTTCATCCGCAGCTCAATGGAATACTGTTCTCCCCTATGGGCTGGTGCTCCTGCCTCACACCTGGCTCGGCTTCACGCTGTTGAATCCAAAGCTTTCAGAATCATTGGAATCTCCCGCGATGAAGCTATCTCTGAGGACCTTTCACTCACTCACCGCAGGCAGGTAGGTGGTCTTTCTGTCTTCTACCGACTCCTCTCCGGCCTTGCTCCCCCAGCTCTCTCTGTGCTCTGTCCCCCAAATATTCCTACAGGTCGCACAATATCTGCCAGCCACCCTCTGATGGTTAAACTGCCGAAATCTCGGCTCTCTGCTCACCTTCACTCTTTCATTCCTCTTTTCTCCCACCTCTGGAACAAACTCCCACACTCACTTCAATCACACTCCTCCCTCCAGGTCTTCAAAACAGCTGTTCACCACCATCTCTTATCTTCCCCCATCCAAAACCTTGATCTTTTCTACCCCCACTAATTCACCCCAGATCCACCTTGTTTGAAATTCCAACTTCTTTCCTGGAAGTCTTGGCAGTGTCCATATGTTTTATACCTCTCCCACCCCCCCCCCCTTCCCATGCCTCCCCCCCAAAGCCCTCTCCCTCCCACAGTTCTCTCGATGTCTCCATGTCTCTCGGTCCCTGCTCTCAAATGTTGTGTTTGTGTCCTTCCCCCTCTCTCCCCATCTTGTCTACCGCTCCCGATGTTATTTGTTTTGTGTGTCTGTTTGTCTTTCTGTGTGATTAATGTTCGCTCTTTCACGAGCCTCGATGTTGTATACAAAAAACAAAAAAAAAAAAAAAAAAAAAAATCTCAAAAAGCTATGAACGGATTCGGACGAAACTTGTTGGAGAGGTTGTGTGTGTGACAAGGACTAATCGATTCGCTTTTGTTGAACATCTGAATATGGATTCGGATATGATGATTATTTAATTTTTAAGTGATTCTTCACCATTGACTGATCAGGTGAAAATCGAAATATAACATGATATTTAAAAAGTTATGGACTAGTTATGAATAAATTTGGTGGTCGAGTTATGACTAAACTTGGTGGATGAGTTGGTTCGGTGACAAGAAGAAGTTGATTAGATTTTGGTTCAGGTCCGAATCCAGGTCCGCCCTATCAATGGGATACAAAACAGAAACTGCTCAACCAGGTGGAGGTATGTGCTCTACCGAGTGCCATTCTAGTGGACGCTGAAGTACATGACTGTAGTTGCGAACCGCGTCGACCTACGCTACCCGTGCTGGCCAAGCTCGTGGCTTGCTGCGGACAGTTCGTTGGACAATGGTAGAGTTTCTGCCCTGACATGCACTGGAACTGTGGAACCTTATACAGAAAGGTGTGTTTCTGTCCAAAGCATGTCCAATCAATTGAAATGGCCACAGTTGGACTCCAATCAAGTTGTAGAGACATCTCAATGATGATCAAAGGAAATTGGATGCACCTGAGCTCAATTTGGAGTGTCATAGCAAAGGGGTTGAATACTTATTGACTCAACATTTCAGCTTTTCATGTTTAATTATTTTGTAAAATAAAAAATAAAAAAAATTCCACTTTGACATTATCAATGGGATATTATGTGTAGATCAGTGACAAAAACAATCTCAATTTAATGCATTTTAAATTCAGGCTTTAACAACAAAATGTGAAAAATGTCAATGGGTGTGAATACTATCGGAAGCCTGTGTGTGTGTGTGTGTGTGTGTGTGTGTGTGTGTGTGTGTGTGTGTGTGTGTGTGTGTGTGTGTGTGTGTGTGTGTAAGAATATGTATATATATATATATATATATATATATATATATTGCTATTTCCACAATAAATGGTCATTTTGACGGACCCTACTTTGAAGTGTATTCTTGACTGGATATGTTGGTCAAAGAATGTGAGCTAAATTCTGTTTGAGAGCACATGTAAAAAGTTATAATGGAAATAAAATCATCGCCGAGTAGTGCCTCGTTTCATTTGTGTGGGAGTGTATTGTATGAAAGAGTGTGATACAGAAAGCACTTTTTGTGGACTGTTGTATTGTACATCATGTTCATGTCTCGCAGGTTGGCCCTGTTTGAAATCTGGGTGATAATTATTTTAGTTATTGTTGAACACTACGGTCAGTTCTTCAATTCAGTTAGAGTTCAATCTATTTCTGTTTCATAATTCTTTTTCGGAGAGACCGCAAAACTTCATTACCCACGTAACGCATGTCCGTCAAAATATTGCGTGAGTAAGACAGCAGAGTTGTAAAATAGTCGGAAGATGTACACATTTTATGCTTGCAACAAAATATGCAGGGGTGCTTATACCTTCCGTTCACAAATGTCAAATAAGGCCTACTTTGTAAATATTAATGAATAAAATGTTACTAATTCGTAAGTGTGTTGTCCATCAAATTGTTACTTGGGTAATATCATGTCATTCCCAAATCGGTAAGCATGGTGAGCACCGCTGCACAATCCATTGAAACATGGTTTCTTAGCAGACCTCGCTTACCCACTACCAGCATCACAAAACAATCGCTAGTTCCATGGAAATCTCGGCACTACGATCTGTCCAATGTGTTACATGGGTAAGCAATTATGTGAGTTTTGCGGTCTCTCCAAAAAAAACTATGAAACAGAAATAGATTGAACTCTAACTGAATTGAAGAACTGACCGTAGTGTTCAACAATAACTAAAATAATTATCACCCAGATTTCAAACAGGGCCAACCCGAGAGACATGAACATGATGTACAATACAACAGTACACAAAAAGTGCTTTCTGTATCACACTCTATCATACAATACACTCCCACACAAATGAAACGAGGCACTACTCGGCGATGATTTTATTTCCATTATAACTTTATTACATGTGCTCTCAAACAGAATTTAGCTCACATTCTTTGACCAACATATCCAGTCAAGAATACACTTCAAAGTAGGGTCCGTCAAAATAAATAACCATTTATTGTGGAAATAGCCATATATATATATATATATATATATATATATATATATATATATATATATATATATATATGTCACTATGCGACCTTCATATCATCAGTGGAGAACCGCCAGCAAGGTGTCCCATACAGCTGCTGCTGCACCTTGCTGGGAGCGATACGCACCGCCTGCCACGCGGTGACGTTATCTCTGGTATCCACTCATCATATGGAGTCGACCTGGTTGCGGTTGGGAGTTACTAATAATGGTATCTGTAATCTGGTTCTCCAACCTAATGAGCGGACAACATGACGTCATCGCCGTAATCCGTAATCGTGACAGTATCTGTATTTATAATCCGTAATGACGCACTGCTAGATGGTTCCTCTGGAACTTTGCAGGCAAGGCGGACGTGCATGGCGATGACGTCATGTTGTCCGCTCATTAGGTTGGAGAACCAGATTACAGATACCATTATATATATATATGTATGTATATATATATATATATATATATATATATATATATATATATATATATATATATATATATATATATATATATATATATATATATATATATATATATATAAGGCCTTTATGATAAATGGCAACCATACTACATCTCAATGAATATTCCCCACTGTAAATGTACAAAAAGACCTTCTTTGAAAGCTACCTGATAGTAGCAGCTGTGATTGCGAACAATCAACAGGTGTTCATGGTGTGGTGTGCAGATGGCTCAAGTTTGAGGAGGATGTGGAGGACGGTGGTGAACGGTGGAGCAAGCCCTATGTGGCAACATTGTCTCTACACAGTCTATTTGAGCTACGGAGTTGTCTAAAGAATGGCACAGTGATCCTCGACCTGAAGGCTTCCTCCATAGAGGAGATCACGGGTATGTTGCACGAATTGCCGAGTCCACCTGCATTTATTGCTTCACCAAATATTCTTTCGAGTACAGTTGCTCGAAAAGGTGCGGAGGAATGTCGTTTGACCCTCTTGAAACCACTGAGCCGAAGTAGTGACACTCATGAGGTTTTATTTTTAAAGGTACAGGCCATTCAAGCATATGTGTGATGGAACTGCCAATGTGACATTCCCATGGAAGGCCAGACTATTTTAATACACAGCCCTGGTGTTGACACTTCATTGGAATGACAGTTAAGGGCTGAACCATTGTTTTCATTACAAGTACAGAGTCTCTTCACACTACATTACATTGTACTGTGAAGACAAAAACCTTCTGTATTTGTCTTGTTTCAGTGCAGGGGCCTGGTTGTTCCGTTTTTGAGGTGCGTTAGTTTATCGTTACATACATGTACATTGAGTCCTGTGTTTGACAACCTGAGCCTGACCACTCTGAAGGTTACAGCTTAAAAACATGCTGCAGGTCATGGCCATCTGATGGTAGGCCTACAGGATCCCGAACTCTATGGTAATGCATTGAGAGGGTCATCTATCAGTGGGTGTAAAATTCCAGGGTAGCTGCACTGCCATGGACATACATGGATGGCGGCCCTTGCATCGACTTCCGGTTGTCTTCCCGAGGCCATCAGGGTGCCTCTGCTACGGCTCGGGGTTCATTTGGCTCATGATGTCTCTCGTTGGTTGTTATCTCCATTTGCGGGTTTCAGAAGGTGGAACGGAACTCTCCCAGGTCTCAAAGGACCCACCTTCGTGTGTGTTTATACATATATGAGTGTGTGCATGTATATATATATATATATATATATATATATATATATATATATATATATATATATTGTTATGTGCTCCTCCCCAAACCCCGGTCACGTTGTACCTCCGAGCCCCGAAAGGAGTCACAGCAGAAAGATGTGTTACTCTGTGTGTCAATGACCAATGGTGAAACCACACCAATTGTTATCAAAAAACAAGTATTGTATTAAGGTCACACAAGAATAACAGCACAAGAACAATATTAATCAATTGTACAACAAATATTATATCATTCCTATGATGGTACCATCAGTTTTTTTACAATATAACTCACTGTGCTCCAAGTGAGCGAAAAGAACATTCCCAAAGTCTCTGTCCCGGCATCAAGCAAAAGTCGATCCACGCTCCGGTGATCGCAAGAAAAATGTCGTATCGAGACCAGAATCCAGTTCGGCTGATAGTCAACGCTGCCAAAGAGGCGCAAAGGTGCCCTCAAAATGTGATGGGGAAATCACGCCTTCGGGCATGAACGTTCAACGGCTCCCAAACGGAGAACCACAAATTCCCAATCGAAATCCACGTTACACACGCAAACCAGGCTAACAGCTGGGTGCGGTGAAATGGCTGGAGCGATGCGAAATGGTGGGAGCGAGGCAAAATGGCCGACGGGCCCGTACTGGAGGCGTACCTGCACTCCAACAATGATTCTCTTCGGAATCAACCGCAAAACCTGTCATGCAGGTTTATCTGTCACAGCGATCACAACTCTGTCGCAGGAATCCCTTTCCCAGGAAACCCAAAGTTCGCTCGTGACTCCCGTTCGCCAACGTCTCCTCGAGACCTCAAAGCAGCTCGGCTTTTCTTCCCGACCTCACTTGCTCCGCTTTTTGCTTCCTCCTCTTCTTCTTCCTCTTCCCTCGATCCGGTTTCCGGTTTCTTTTAAAACATGAATTTTTCACCTTTTGCAAACAGTTATCTCTATTTCACTTAAACAATAACAATAATAGCACATGTAACCAAAAATGCTTACAGTGGATGAAAACCACAATGACGGAAGTGACGAATCCGTAACAATATATATATATATATATTGTAACGAATGTGGAAACGTTACAATGTGAACGTTACAAAAGTACGGTAACACCCTGTTAATGTAAATAATGGTCGCAGTCGGCGTCCTAGTTAATTGCATGAAACTTACACGCAGGTCACGATATATCTTTTAAATAGTGTATTTCCTTATTCCATGTAGGCTAAATATGTGTTTTCCCACTAGATTGACTTTGCATTGTATCAAACAAAATAAGCGTAGGCCCTTCCAATTTCCCCAAAACCTCCCTTCCAATTGCCTTCCGCATTTTGGCCGGTTTTCTTCAAACCACCATTGGCCACGAGGTAGGGTTGGGGAAGAAAGGCGTGTCTCCACCTCGTCATAAGAGGGAAGGAGTGAACCAGCCCTAACAGCCAATCAACACCGCGGTGAGTGACCCGGTAGGCGTAACCTCGGAGTCGGCGGCTTGATTTCGCTCGAGGTGATAAAAGCGACTGTAAGGGACTGCTTTATGAGAGACCTTGGGAGATGAGCAAAGAGACTGCACCAAGAGGCGGTGAGATGCGAAACGCTCCAAGCCAAAGAGGAGAGGTACTCGGCAAGGAAACCAGCTTTGGAGAGACGCGCTGAAAGGAGGGAGACGGCCCCACCCCAAGAAAAGGAGCAGGTGTGCCGAACCAGCGCGTGACGTCTACCGCAGTGGAGACACGACGGAGGGTTTCCCGCCAAAACCGCGAGGAATTGCGAACTGCGGCCTCCCGACCTTGCCTCCCTCTCAAGCAATCCATCTCAAGCCTTACCTGCCCGCATTATCCCCTGTGTAAGTGTGAACGTCCTGTCCTGCTCGTTGTCTTGGGGCTAAGTAAAAATGAATAGTGTAAGTTAACGATTCGCTGTGTTACTGCTTCTTCCATCCATTGCTTGTGTGTGTATAATAAAATCTGTTCTTCCTCCGTATTCTTCTTCTTCTTCTTTTTCACTCTCTTTCGGTCGCTTTAGAGATTTCCCGATTGAATATCTGTGGGGCGATCTGGTCAACGTCGGGTGGAATCGGGTTTTAATCGGGGAGTAACTGTTCGGACGCGGTTAAATACACCACCGCTCGGTCAATATAACATCTAAAAGCCGCGTCTGTAACAATATATATATATGTATATATATATATATATATATATATATATATATATATATATATATATATATATATATATATATATATATAAATATATATTGTTACGGTCCGCGGATTAGGATGTTATTTTTACCGAGTGGAGGTATAACAGCGGCCGAACTGTTCTTCCCCGATTCACCCGATTTACCCAACGTTGGCCGTATCGCGCCACAGCTACTCAATCTGGAAAACTCTAAAGCGACCGAATGCAAAGAGGAAGAAGACGTACAGAAGAGTAACGGGATTTATTATTATTTACACACATAAGCAAAAAGAGCAGTCACGATTATTTACAGGGGACATGAGACGCAGGTGACACAGTGAAAATTACTAGCTTATACAGACTTAGTTACTACCCAGGACAGAACAAACAAAGACGACTCACACGGGGAATTACAGAGTGGATTGGCTGGAAGGAGGTGTGTGGCTGGAGGGGGAGGATGGCACGGAGCTGGCTGGAGCTTGATCCCGCACGGGACGTCGGGCTGGACCTTGACGGCCGCTGATGCCACCAATCCTGTCGTGTGCGCGGGATCACGGGTCGGATCACGGGTCGGATCACGGTCGGAGCCGACGCGCTGGTGGGGGGTCTGGCGTGACGGGTTCTCTCCTCTCTCCTTCTTGGTCCAACCACTCTTTCTCCACCGACAACTCAACGTAACCACTCAACGCAACCACTGACCACCCCTGACGACCGACTCAGCTCTTGTCATGGACCTCTCTTTTCAGACTCATCTCCTTGTCTTGGTAAAAGCGCATCTGCCTTGGGGAACGCCCCCCGGCGGGTTATATAGGCCCCGCCCCTCAACCTTTGCGAACCTCCCCCAAACGCTCTTCCTCCGCCCTCTCAAACCAAACCCCTCGTGCTCGGTTGGTTGTTCGGGGCTGGCTCACTCCCCTCTATGACGAGGTGGAGACACGCCCTTCTTTCCCAACCCTGCCTCGTGGCCAATAGTGGTTGAAGAAAACTGCCCAAAATGCAGTTGGCCATTGAAATGAAATGAAAGGGGATCTACTCTTATTTCACTTGGTGCAATGGAGTATTTAAATTAATGGGAGACACGGCCTTACCCTAAGACACATAATAAGGTATAAGCTACTGAACAAGGGTTTTATCGGGTCCTGCAATGTGGTGTTTCATGGAATAACTACCGAGACGCCCTTTGACCTTTACACAACGGAGGTATTTACAAGGAATCATTACATTTTACAGAGGGTGATATTTACAACAATTTACTATACAATACAACACAATAAAAAAAACACAATCCTCATATCCGCAACAATATATATATATATATATATATATATATATATATATATATATATATATATATATATATATATATATATATATAGACTTGGCATTTAATATGGAATATTTTTTTGTGGGGGTGAACTTACTGTTCAAGATGTCTTAGAACCAAAAGTTCATTGAAATTATTCTAGATTTTGTTAATGTGACCTTTAAAATAAACAAAAACCACATTTAACATTTCGAAACAAATAAATTGATCCTTGAAAGTGATGTAAACTGATATCGAACTCAATTCATGGACAGTACTGTGTTAAACTTCTGTACGTTTTCCAGAAGTATCTCTTTATTTTGCAGATTAGCAAAAAAATTTTTTAACAAATACAAAAGTTAAATTACGACTGGGAATTACGGACAGTAAAATTACAGTTCATTACTTCGTGTAACCCCCACGAGCATTCAGGAGAGCACGTACATGTTGAGGCATGCTGTTCACGAGATTTGCCAAGGTTTGGACAGGAATCGCTTGCCATGCAGTGACAATACCTGCTGCAATTCACGCACAGAGGTCGGCTGCTGGTCCAAGTGGTCGATTTGACGCGTTAATTCTGCCCACAAGTTCTCTATCTGATTCATATCCGGGGACATGGCAGGCCACTCCATATGCTCTATACCACGGTCAGCAAGAAAGTGTTGGATCATGTGAGCACGATGAGGCCGTGCATTGTCATCTTGGAAGATAAAGTTTCCTCGAAAGACTGCACGAGCAAATGGAAGCAATGTTTCTTCCAGAATGGCCCTGTACTTGAACTGGTTCAGGTTTCCATTCAGAACAACCAGGTCAGTTTTGCCCCCTGCATGAAAAGCAGCCCAAACGGTCACCCCACCCCCTCCAGCTTGGACTTTTTGGCACTATACAATCTTTGTTGTAGGCTTCATGCACTTGTCTGCGCACTCGGACGCAGCCATCTTGACGATAGACCAGAAATCTAGACTCGTCACTGAAGATCACGTGATTCCAGTGTCCTGGCTGCCATTGACGGTGCTCTCTGGCCCACTGCAATCGGCACTGGCGGTGTTGTCTGGTCAGGTGTGGCTTTCTCAGGGGACGCCTGGCACGATAGCCTGCTTGAACCAGTCATTGGTTGAATAGCCTTCTGGATACAGGCACATTTGTCAGTTGCTGCCACTCAGCCCTAAGCCGATTAGCTGACTTGGTACGGCCATTGCGGACTGACCGGTGCAACTGGCGATCATCCCTCCTTGTGGTTCTGCGGGGACGTCCTGGCCTCTGTATTGGAGTAGGGACACCCCTCTGAGCATTTCGTTTCAGGATCTTTGTCACCTGACCTTGAGTGATGCCATACTGCCGAGCAACAGCACGCTGTTTCATGCCGTAATTTCGTAAAGCCACCACTCCATAACAAACAGCATTTTCGAGTTTACGGACCATCTCCAGAGGAAGCGGCAATAACTTTTGGAGACGTGCAGCAGTTGTTTTCCACTAATACAGAACGCAACAACCCTTGTATACCCGACTGTGAAGCCAATCATCAAATGCACCTGTCCGTACATTTTGCCACGCCACCTGTGATATAATCCTGTTGTTGACTTCTTGCTGCGACAGACAATCAGTGACATGGTTCTTTTAACAAATAAATCACCAAAGTGTAAAAGAAACTCACCAGATTGATAGACTGAGTTAAGAAAGTAAACCCAAGTCAAGAAAAAAAAAATATTCCATATTAAATGCCAAGTCTGTGTATATATATATATATATATATATATATATATATATATATATATATATATATATATATATATATATATATATGTGTGTGCGTGTAAGTTTATGTGTGTGCGTGCAAGTTGCTGTTGGCTGCTATCTCCACACGTGGGTTGGTTTCAGGACAGGGATCGGAGACATACCAGGTCTCAAAGTATCTACCTCGTGTGTGTGTGTGTGTAAGGGTGTGTGTAAGGGTGTGTGTGTAAGGGTGTGTGTGTAAGGGTGTGTGTGTAAGGGTGTGTGTGTGTGTGTGTGAGATATTTGTGCATCTAATATATAAAAATTAATAAACGCTAACCCCACCTCTTCTTTTGAGGCTAATGTTATCCCTCCTTGGCTTTCTAAACGAGGGCACCCTTCACATCAGGCTGTGCATAAATCTCTCAAGACGCTCTTTACCTTCCCTCTCTCCCTGCCCATTGGTTACAGAAAAACCACATCAGTTATGTTCGACGTGCGAACTGATGTTATGTCTCTCCAAGGGAAAGAACCACTAAACATCTTCCTATAATCCACCATTTGGGATGCTGAGCCATTGGAGTATTTTATAGACATTCAGAGCTTATCCTCAATGTCACTCCGCAGCATAAGGGTCCATGGGGTTGGGAGGCAAAACCAAGATTCATTAACTATGATCATCCCTGCCAGGAAGCAAACAAATCAGTTGTTGAATGAAGAGCACAAGCATTTCACCACAATAAGTGGAAGAGAAGGAAAGGAAGGAGTGCATCATAGCTCGAGTTTAAAAAAAACATGGGTTTTCACGAGTTCAAAACTCATAGGAATGTTTCCAGTGTTGAAGCAACGATTATTACCTCCGCCACCGGAGGTGGATGTCGGTTATGTTTTCACCCCTGTCTGGTCGTTTGTCTGTCTGTCCGTTAGTGAACAAGATATATGAAAAATGTGTGGACGGATTCGGACGACATTTGGCAGAGATGTAGCGTATGTGACAATGACGAAGTTATTAGATTTTGGTAAAGATCCGGATTCGGATCCGGCTACTAGAATTTTTAAAGTGATTCTTCACCATTGGGAGATAGGGCCAAAAATGATACAAAGCAGGATATCTCAAAAAGTTGTGGACGGATTTGTACGACACTTGGTGGACAGGTAGTGCGTGTGACAAGTAAGATTCGATTCGATTCTGGTGAAGATCTGAATATGGATTCGGATATGAGAATTATTTAATTTACGAAGTGATTCTTCACCATTGGGAGATAGAGCCAAAAACGATACATAGCAGGATATCCCAAAAAGTTATGGACGGATTTGGACGAAACTTGGTGGACCGGTTGGGTGTCTGGCAAGGACAAATATATTCGATTTTGGTGAAGATCTGAATATGGATTCGGATATGAGAATTATTTAATTTACGAAGTGATTCTTCACCATTGGGAGATAGAGCCAAAAACGATACATAGCAGGATATCCCAAAAAGTTATGGACGGATTTGGACGAAACTTGGTGGACCGGTTGGGTGTCTGGCAAGGACAAATAGATTCGATTTTGGTGAAGATCTGAATATGGATTCGGATACAAGAATTATTTAATTGTTTAAATGATTCTTCACCATTGGGAGATAGAGCCAAAAACGATACATAGCAGGATATCCCAAAAAGTTATGGACGGATTTGGACGAAACTTGGTGGACCGGTTGGGTGTCTGGCAAGGACAAATAGATTCGATTTTGGTGAAGATCTGAATATGGATTCGGATACAAGAATTATTTAATTGTTTAAATGATTCTTCACCATTGGGAGATAGAGCCAAAAACGATACATAGCAGGATATCCCAAAAAGTTATGGACGGATTTGGACGAAACTTGGTGGACCGGTTGGGTGTCTGGCAAGGACAAATAGATTCGATTCTGGTGAAGATCTGAATATGGATTCGGATATGAGAATTATTTAATTTACGAAGTGATTCTTCACCATTGGGAGATAGAGCCAAAAACGATACATAGCAGGATATCCCAAAAAGTTATGGACGGATTTGGACGATACTCGGTGGACCGGTTGGGTGTCTGGCAAGGACAAATAGATTCGATTTTGGTGAAGATCTGAATATGGATTCGGATACAATAATTATTTAATTGTTTAAATGATTCGTCACCATTGGGAGATCGGGCCAAAAACGATACATAGCAGGATATCTCAAAAAGTTATGGACGGATTTGAACGATACTCGGTGGACCGGTTGGGTGTCTGGCAAGGACAAATAGATTCGATTTTGGTGAAGATCTGAATATGGATTCGGATACAATAATTATTTAATTGTTTAAATGATTCTTCACCATTGGGAGATCGGGCCAAAAACGATACATAGCAGGATATCTCAAAAAGTTATGGACGGATTTGGACGATACTCGGTGGACCGGTTGGGTGTCTGGCAAGGACAAATAGATTCGATTTTGGTGAAGATATGAATATGGATTCGGATACAAGAATTATTTAATTGTTTAAATGATTCTTCACCATTGGGAGATAGAGCCAAAAACGATACATAGCAGGATATCCCAAAAAGTTATGGACGGATTTGGACGAAACTTGGTGGACCGGTTGGGTGTCTGGCAAGGACAAATAGATTCGATTCTGGTGAAGATCTGAATATGGATTCGGATATGAGAATTATTTAATTTACGAAGTGATTCTTCACCATTGGGAGATAGAGCCAAAAACGATACATAGCAGGATATCCCAAAAAGTTATGGACGGATTTGGACGATACTCGGTGGACCGGTTGGGTGTCTGGCAAGGACAAATAGATTCGATTTTGGTGAAGATCTGAATATGGATTCGGATACAATAATTATTTAATTGTTTAAATGATTCGTCACCATTGGGAGATCGGGCCAAAAACGATACATAGCAGGATATCTCAAAAAGTTATGGACGGATTTGAACGATACTCGGTGGACCGGTTGGGTGTCTGGCAAGGACAAATAGATTCGATTTTGGTGAAGATCTGAATATGGATTCGGATACAATAATTATTTAATTGTTTAAATGATTCTTCACCATTGGGAGATCGGGCCAAAAACGATACATAGCAGGATATCTCAAAAAGTTATGGACGGATTTGGACGATACTCGGTGGACCGGTTGGGTGTCTGGCAAGGACAAATAGATTCGATTTTGGTGAAGATATGAATATGGATTCGGATACAAGAATTATTTAATTGTTTAAATGATTCGTCACCATTGTGAGATAGGGCCAAAAACGATACATAGCAGGATATCTCAAAAAGTTATGGACGGATTTGGACGATACTCGGTGGAGAGGTTATGTGTGTGACAAGGAAGAATCGATTCAATTTTGGTGAAGCTCCGGATCCGGATCCGGCGAGGTTAAATTTTTAAGTGATTCTTCACCATTGAGTGATATGGCCAACCAGGTGGAGGTGTGCTCTCTACTGAGTGCCGTTCTAGTTCATTGATGTATCCAATTTCACTAAGTTGTGAGGTTTTGGTACCATGTTGCATGCAAATGTAAAATATCTAATTTAGCTCTTTAAAAAAAATCGAATAATTGTGCAGTCTAAAGGAACATCAGGAAAAAAGTAACTAATGATGTAAAGCCACTGGATAAGTCAATAAACGGATTTGTCTCGACAGATTTTCTATTTATGTCTATATTTTTCATTTGATGCCTTCTATGCATGGCTGTGGGTGTTGGGCCCTCGGAATAACATGTCAACAAAGCATTCAGTCTCATTCTTCCTGCGTAAGATGGTCGAGTGTGGTCGGGTTAGTGGTGGTAGAAAAGGTCATGTGTAGCTTTGAGGATGATATGAGATGGTGTTGCACTCACCGCCTGCTTGAAGCCCTGCCGGGAAGATTGTGATCAAAGCACCTCGAGAGGGCAGTTCCACAAATGAAAGAAAAGACGGACAAAGAGTGTAATTGGATGGAAAACAGAATTTTGGGGATTAACCAATGAGGGATTAGTGGAAGAACATGCGCATCCTGGAAGAGAAAGGGAAGGTCAGAGGGCTGAGAGAGCAGAGGGAGTTAGACCGCAGGAGAGAAGGTAAAAATAGTCATTGGTGGTGTGGAGTATCTATTTTTCCATTTGGTTGTTATCTCTAAAAGTAGGTATCGGAAGGCTCATCCAAGGCCTAAACATTGGCAATCTCATTTGCTCTTTGTTTCAAAGTGCAAGTTGTAATGTTGTATATTTTATGATGATCTTTTTGCGTATTCTTTCGTTCACTATTTCATAGCTTCACTTTATTCAACTTTATATATTGCTGATTCTTTTTTGATATCCTTGTATTGTTTTTCTAGAAAATTTATTGTTATTCTGTAATTATTTAATTCCAACAATAAATATACTAGTAGGAACCTGCGGAACATCCGCGCAATGTAAAGCGTGACTTCAAGTTCTCAACTCTCACACCCCTCAGGAACACCAAGTCATCAATCAACCCTCTCTCTAACCCCACCCCCCCCCACCCCTCACCCACCTCCCCTGCTCCGCCCCCCAACCCAAGTCCTCAACCTCCCCCTCCCAAACTTAAGGCTTCAATCCCCTCCCCACTCCAAACCTTCGAACCCCTTCCCCAATCCCCCCCCCCCCCAACACAACTCCTCAACCTCCCCACCCCCAGTCAAGTGTCCTCAACCCCAACTCTCCAAAACCCTAAACCTCCCCATCCCCAATCTGTCACATCTTTCCTCTCCTCTCTCTCTCCCCCCCCCCCCCCCCCTATCCTCCCAACGCCAACTCTCCATCCTCCCATTCATAAAAGCAAACGGGCATTTCCGCATAGATCATTACATATTTATTTATTACCTTGTTTTTTTTTTTTTTGGATACAAGGTTGAGGCTCGTGAAAGAGCTAACATTGATCACACAAAAAAAAATCAAACCGACACATCAAACAAAAAATTAGGGGAGTGGCAGACAAGATGGGGAGAGAGGGAGAAGCACACAGACACAACATTTGAGAGCAGGGACATTGGGAGATGTGTGGGAGGGAGAGGGCTTGCATGGGGGTGGCATGGGAATGGGGGGGTGGGGAGGGGTGGGAGAAGTATAAAACACAAGGATACTACAAGGACTTCCAGGAAAGAAGTCGGTATTTCAAAAAAGTGGATCTGGGGTGAATTAGCGGGCGTAGAAAAGATCAAGATTTTGTATCGGGGAAGATAAGAGATGGTGCTTTGGTACCTCATTGAAATAGCAGAATATTGAACTTTTAGTGCCAGTGGAACATCCACGCAATGTAAAATGTGACTTCAAGTCCTCAACTCCCCCACCTCACACACCCAAAATCATCAATCCACCCCCCCCCCCCTCCCAAACCCCAAGTCCTCAACCTCTGCTTCCAGTAAGTGCTGAGTAGTCCAAGAGAAAAGAGTTGTAAACAAGCATTGTGAGTATTGCGCTACAATACATGTCCCCTCCCGGCTGTCTGTCGTCCGGAAAACGGTTGGGAAAATTACCAAGGGTTATTTACCCACAGGTTCTGAATCGTTCCCAATCGCTAATTACCTCAGGACGGGCTCACCTGTGATTTGCACTCGGGACTTCGATTGATACACCTTGCAGACAGGTCAGCAGAAGCACGAGAAAATAAGTTGTTGATAAAGAACCTTTTGAGTCGCTAAATATCAGTAATTTATTATAATTTCCGGTTCACGATCAATGATCGATGTGTATATATATGTTGCTCGGCTTGGCTCCGCCCCTCCGGAAAGCGCGCGCTGTGTCGCGCTTTTGACGTTCGCGAGACGAGGCTGAGGGCGCACGGTGCGGCTTGAGGAGAACTCTAGAATAAACAAGAGATATCCATTTGAAAAATATTTTCGTTTAATAAACGATCCTGCCAAACCACGTGCCCTATCGCAAATTCCAAAAGGTCATTTTAGTAGACTGACATGCTGAACAGATCTGTGAGGTTTCCCCTCGATTGGATCAAAAATGAGGGAGGAGCTCGGTTTTAAAGGTTCATGCTTAAAAACGTCATAACTCTGAAACCATGCGACGCCTGACGTCATGCTCGTTGACTTTTTTGTTCGTCATGCGCATGCGATTCTGCCTGCAAAGTTTGGCCTCGATCTGTTCAGCCGTTGCAGAGGAAAAGGGGTTTTCGTGTTTTCACGAAAAACAATATGGCGGCCGAACCACGTGACCTTTGACGTCATAATCACCATTAAAATATTCTTCAGACCGAGTCTCCCCTACGCTGAAAATATGATCTCAATCGGTCCTATTATTGCAGAGAAAATCTTTTTTAAAGGAAATTAAAACTTAAAATGGCACTGAGTTAAGGATCATCAGAATTATCAGAATTCCCCAAAGTTCAAAGTGCCATAACTTTGTTTAAAATGATCGAAACGTCGTGAAGTTCGAACTTGACCTGTAACTTATCATGAGGAAACCATGTGCCAAGTTTGAAATCATTAGCATTAAGAGTTTAGAAAAAAAGTCCGGAAAACTGTTCTTTGCGTGACGGACTGACGGACTGACAGACTGACGGACTGACGGACGGAGGGACGGTGTGCAAACCTATAGTCCCCTCCGGTGTACACCGGTAGGGGAATAATATTGTGATATGAATAAAGTTTGTCAATGCTACTATGTATAATATGGAGGTGGGGTGACAGAACATTTGGGATGACCCTCGTAGAATACAAAGATTCACCGATTCGATGTTGGTTTCAAAAGGTCTAAGGTCATGTACCCTTTAATTGAAGATCATTTTGTTACCATGATAACTTGTGAACCCATGAATGCATTTCAATCAAACATGGTAGAAGTAGAGATTGCAATACAAAGATTCACCGATTCGATGTTGGTTTCAAAAGGTCTAAGGTCATGTACCCTTTAATTGAAGATCATTTTGTTACCATGATAACTTGTGAACCGATGAATGCATTTAAATCAAACATGGTAGAAGTAGAGATTGTAATACAAAGATTCACCGATTCGATGTTGGTTTCAAAAGGTCTAAGGTCATGTACCCTTTAATTGAAGATCATTTTGTTACCATGATAACTTGTGAACCGATGAATGCATTTCAATCAAACATGGTAGAAGTAGAGATTGTAATACAAAGATTCACCGATTCGATGTTGGTTTCAAAAGGTCTAAGGTCATGTACCCTTTAATTGAAGATCATTTTGTTACCATGATAACTTGTGAACCGATGAATGCATTTAAATCAAACATGGTAGAAGTAGAGATTGTAATACAAAGATTCACCGATTCGATGTTGGTTTCAAAAGGTCTAAGGTCATGTACCCTTTAATTGAAGATCATTTTGTTACCATGATAACTTGTGAACCCATGAATGCATTTCAATCAAACATGGTAGAAGTAGAGATTGCAATACAAAGATTCACCGATTCGATGTTGGTTTCAAAAGGTCTAAGGTCATGTACCCTTTAATTGAAGATCATTTTGTTACCATGATAACTTGTGAACCGATGAATGCATTTCAATCAAACATGGTCGAAGTAGAGATTGCAATACAAAGATTCACCGATTCGATGTTGGTTTCAAAAGGTCTCAGGTCATGTACCCTTTAATTGAAGATCATTTTGTTACCATGATAACTTGTGAACCGATGAATGCATTTAAATCAAACATGGTAGAAGTAGAGATTGCAATACAAAGATTCACCGATTCGATGTTGGTTTCAAAAGGTCTAAGGTCATGTACCCTTTAATTGAAGATCATTTTGTTACCATGATAACTTGTGAACCCATGAATGCATTTCAATCAAACATGGTAGAAGTAGAGATTGTAATACAAGGATTCACCGATTCGATGTTGGTTTCAAAAGGTCTAAGGTCATGTACCCTTTAATTGAAGATCATTTTGTTACCATGATAACTTGTGAACCGATGAATGCATTTAAATCAAACATGGTAGAAGTAGAGATTGTAATACAAAGATTCACCGATTCGATGTTGGTTTTAAAAGGTCTAAGGTCATGTACCCTTTAATTGAAGATCATTTTGTTACCATGATAACTTGTGAACCCATGAATGCATTTAAATCAAACATGGTCGAAGTAGAGATTGCAATACAAAGATTCACCGATTCGATGTTGGTTTCAAAAGGTCTAAGGTCATGTACCCTTTAATTGAAGATCATTTTGTTACCATGATAACTTGTGAACCCATGAATGCATTTCAATCAAACATGGTAGAAGTAGAGATTGCAATACAAAGATTCACCGATTCGATGTTGGTTTCAAAAGGTCTAAGGTCATGTACCCTTTAATTGAAGATCATTTTGTTACCATGATAACTTGTGAACCCATGAATGCATTTCAATCAAACATGGTAGAAGTAGAGATTGCAATACAAAGATTCACCGATTCGATGTTGGTTTCAAAAGGTCTAAGGTCATGTACCCTTTAATTGAAGATCATTTTGTTACCATGATAACTTGTGAACCCATGAATGCATTTCAATCAAACATGGTAGAAGTAGAGATTGCAATACAAAGATTCACCGATTCGATGTTGGTTTCAAAAGGTCTAAGGTCATGTACCCTTTAATTGAAGATCATTTTGTTACCATGATAACTTGTGAACCCATGAATGCATTTCAATCAAACATGGTAGAAGTAGAGATTGTAATACAAAGATTCACCGATTCGATGTTGGTTTCAAAAGGTCTAAGGTCATGTACCCTTTAATTGAAGATCATTTTGTTACCATGATAACTTGTGAACCCATGAATGCATTTAAATCAAACATGGTCGAAGTAGAGATTGTAATACAAAGATTCACCGATTCGATGTTGGTTTCAAAAGGTCTAAGGTCATGTACCCTTTAATTGAAGATCATTTTGTTACCATGATAACTTGTGAACCCATGAATCCATTTGAATCAAACATGGTAGAAGTAGAGATTGTAATACAAAGATTCACCGATTCGATGTTGGTTTCAAAAGGTCTAAGGTCATGTACCCTTTAATTGAAGATCATTTTGTTACCATGATAACTTGTGACCACCAAAGATTTCAACCAAACTTGCTGTAATAGGATGAACTGATTCAACTTTGGGTTGAACAGGTCAAATGTCAAAGGTATTCACCCGTTGAAGATCACTCGGACGATAACTCGAGTTAGAAACATCTGGCGTTGTCTCTTCTACTCTTCTCTCTTTCTTCCTCGCACTCCTTCTCTCTCTCTCTCATGAGACTTAAAAATTTTTTTAACAAGACATTTAATCAAGATCAAATGTAACAACCAACGCAGGAATTGGAATATCCATCGACACATTCGTGTCAAATTATATTTTCTATTCCAACAATCGCTCTGCTGATAACTGGACCGAGTTAGACTATCTTCATTTTCAATGATCTCTTGGCTTCATTGTTAATCTCCGGCTACTTGATAATTATTGTTTGATCTGTAATGTTGAAGACAATTGGTGAGTATCCATTTCATCAGAGCTGATTTATTTTACTTCTCACATGTTATATATTGTTGAAGTGTCTTTTTTTGACTGTTTAAGCCAGAGGGAATGGTCAGGACACACGTGATTGCTATGTCGGCTTTTTTCTTGGACATGTTTTTACAACTCTCCACCAGGTGTTATGTGGAAGTTGTGTATATATATATATATGTTTTGCCTTTCCTCTGTATAATTCATCTGATTAGGTTAGCCAGCCAGAAACGAACATTCCTCTCCCAAATCAGCTCGACATTCCCGTCTTCTTAAAGCCATTTGTGTTTTGTCCTTTATCTCAGTCATTCATTGCTTGCAAAATCGAAGATTTTTCAAGTATATTGGTCGGTTGCGTTTGTTATTCTGTTTGTTTGTTACTTGGTAAAAAAAAAAATTTTGGACAACTTTGTTGATCACTCTTGTGTGTTTGTTTGTTTGTTTGTTTGTGTATTTGTCTGTCTGCTCACTTATACTTGCCTACAGGTCACAATTTTAAACCGATCTTCACGAAACTTCACCAAATAGTAGAGTTCGTGGTCCGACAAAATCCTACATATTTTTAATGTCAAAAGGTCGACTTAGACCAAAGGTCAACCACTTTTTTCAAATTCCTAAAATCCTCAATTTTCATCCGATTGACTTGAAATTTCAATAGGATTTTCATATCAGCTAACTGAATTCAACCACCAATTATTTTTGAGATCAGGATAGGCCAAAAGGTCGACATAGGCCAAAGGTCAACCTTTTTTTTTTAAATTCCTAAAATCCTCAATTTTCACCCGATTGACTTGAAATTTCAATATGATTTTCATATCAGCGAACTTAATTCAACCACCAACTATTTTTGAGATCAGGATCGGCCAAAAGGTCAACATAGGCCAAAGGTCAACAACCTTTTCAAATTTCTAAAATCCTCAATTTTCATTCGATTGACTTGAAATTTAAAGAGGATTTGCACATCTGGGCACTAAATTCAACCACCAAGTATTTTTGAGGTCAAAGTCAGCCAAAAGGTCAACATAGGCCAAATTTCTAAAATCCTTAATTTTCATCCGATTGACTTGAAATTTAAAGAGGATTTGCACATCTGGACACTAAATTCAACCACCAAGTATTTTTGAGGTCATCATAGGCCAACAACTTATTTTAGGGATTTCGCAAGTATCGTGCTATGCACGACATATTTCTTGTTTGTTTGTTTGCATTTACCGTTTAATGCCACATTATGACTATGTCCTTGTTTGTTGTTCCTAAGAGGTTCCAAAGCTAAGCAAAACGGGAAAATAAGAACTGTCTCCTTGGAGGATGTCTCTATTTTAATATCTGAGATTAGAATTGTGTCTTCTTCCTGATGTGGTATCAAAGTTTGCGCTCCATTTTGGACTTCCATAATTCTGGTACTTTCGGGTTGACTTTATACCGTTATACGCAGTGTGCGATCCATGAGTGCAGGACACTATTTAATGCCTTTTTTTAGTCGATTAACGTTGTTGTTGGCAGTATGATATTTCCTTTTTTGGAGTTGTCTTGGATAACTTTATTGACTAGTGATTCTTTAGACTCGGCATCCTTTTTCTTCAAGCATTATTTTTAATTTAAGTGAGAGTGTTTCTTACACAGTGATTCCAGTTTGATGTTTGTACGCTATTGGTCAGCTTGGTTTGAGTCGAACTTGTTTGGCTGTTCTGTTTGCTGTGATTTTGGGAATAGGAAAATGTTGCCTTCCATTAACCATAGAGGTGTAGTTGTTGTTTTTACCTTTGATGAGTTTGTTGAAGTCTTGAGCATTGTTTGTGGAGAACTTCATACTCCAATGGCCAAAACGTATTTTATTCCACAGTTTAATTTTGGTAAGCCACCAATTTGTTTCACTGTATACATTAGACTATTCATACTTATATTATGCCTCTGCATGTCTTTTTCCTCAATTACCCCTTCCTGATTTCTTCTCAATTATTATTTGACATAACTCTCTGACTCAATCCCGATGCTTCTGACTTTCCAATCCCCAACGTATTCCAGACTTTGTTTTAGAGCAGCAGGTTGCTACTGGGAAGTTGGAGGCCTCTGCTCGAGAACTGGCTCGTGAGACCTTGCTTCGTAAGCATCGGCACCAGACTGAAAGGACTCTCACTGAGCGGCTCCCGATAGTCCGTTCTTTTGCAGAAATAGGTCGCAAGCACTCTGATCCTCATCTTCCCGACAAACCCGGTATGTACTTGGTCTCGTCTCAGCCATGCCGAAGTTCCATAAACCTCTACTGTTCTACAATATAATGCCAATGCAGTGTATACAGAACACGACCAAGCGCTTCTTGTAAATTTACAAAGTCTGTGTTTGACAGAAATTTTAATTGCTTACAAGAATTGAGCAGGCCTCGCAATCAGAGGTCTTTAAAGGAGTCACTGACAAAAGGGAACTGGACTGGAGTAGAGGCAGTAAAAAAAAACAAAAAAAAAACAGAGGCCACCAACCTGTTTGTGATTTGACAGTAACATCTGCCATTGTACTCCGGCCTCATCGTGGGTGATGCCAATAATGTTGGAAGTTTTAAAATCAGAATATGTAAGGGAATACATTGATGAAACACAAAACTCCCTGGGTGTTCAAAGCAATGAGCTTAAGTGGGCCATCTGACTTGGCCATCCAGAACAATCTTCCATTGCAAGACATACCTTAAACACAGGCCCTGAGCGACTTTGGGATGATGTCTGCACTTTAGCCTTCACTCCACATTGCACCAGACACATTTTATTGGAGACATGGAGTGCAAGAATGGTTGCGGTTTCACTCACAGGAGAAACCATTACATCCTGCATGCGTATGGTTCTGTGATTGGTCGGTCCACAAATTTCACCAAATATTCGGCTCATCCACCGATTGCTTACATTGCTTTAATAAACACTGTATAGTATCACGTTTAAGATACCCATTGTGTTCCATTTCTTACATATGTGTATTTCTTCACCATTTTCTCATGGTACGATGTCTCTCCCTCACCTCCTCTCTCTCTTTCCCTTCCTCTCCCCCCTACCTCTCAAACCCTCCTCTCCCCCAACCTCTCCGCCCCTATTCTCCCCCCTACCTCTCCAACCCTCTCCTACACCTTACCTCACCACCCCTCCTCTCTCCCCCTACCTCACCACCCCTCCTCTCTCCCCCTACCTCTCCACCCCTCCTCTCCCCCCTACCTCTCCACTTCTACTCTACCCCCTTCCTCTCCACACTTCCCCTACCCCTTACCTCACCACCCCTCCTCTCTCCCCCTACCTCTCCACCCCTCCTCTCCCCCGTACCTCTCCAACCCTCCCCTGCACCTTACCTCACCACCCCTCCTCTCTCTCCCTACCTCACCACCCCTCCTCTCTCCCCCTACCTCTCCACCCCTCCTCTCCCCCCTACCTCTCCACTTCTCCTCTACCCCCTTCCTCTCCACACTCCCCTACCCCTTACCTCACCACCCCTCCTCTCTCCCCCTACCTCTCCACCCCTCCTCTCCCCCCTACCTCTCCACTTCTCCTCTACCCCCTTCCTCTCCACACTTCCTCTACCCCATACCTCGCCACCCCAGCACTTCCCCTAACCATACCATCCCCTCATTTCTCCTTTTAGACTCATAGTTATTTTCACAGGTGAATTTTGATTGAGTAATCACTTTGCTGGTTTATTTCAATCCTCACGATGTAGTGTATACAATATAATAATCCATACGGTTGACTTTTAATTGTTTAAGTTCAATTTGTTTATGCCATATTGCTATGTAAATTACATGGTTAGTTTCTTCCTGTACTCGGATATATTTGGTGTTTCTTTTGCCGTTTCTTTCTGGCTGTTCTTTCTGGTGCAATTCATCTTTCATTTCAAAACTATCACAATCTCACAAAACAACTAGAACGGCACTCAGTAGAGAGCATACCTCCACCTGGTTGGCCGTACCACTCAATGGTGAAGAATGACTTAAACATTATACTAGCCGGATCCGGATCCGGATCTTCACCAATATTGAATCGATTCTTCCTTGTCACACACACAACCTCTCCACCAAGTTTCGTCCAAATCCGTCCATAACATTTTGAGATATCCTGCTATGTATAGTTTTTGTCCCTATCTCCCAATGGTGAAGAATCACTTAAAAAATTCTTGTAGCCGGATCCGGATTCAGATCTTCACCAAAATCTAAACATTTCATCCTTGTCACATACGCTACCTCTCTGCCAAATTTTGTTCGAATCCGTCCATAACTTTTTGAGATATCTTGTTCACAAACAAACGGACAAACAAATGGACAAACAAAAAAACAGACAGGGGTGAAAACATAACCTCCATCCACCTTTGGTGGTGTAGGTAAAAAGGCCATCCGTGGTGCTTCTTCCAGGCATGGATCAGAATTGACCTTGAAATTGTTCATTTATGAAATGCATATATCTTGACCAGATGTGGTGGTGTAATGGTTGGAGCATCGGCTCGAGTCTGGCAGGTCGGCGGTTCAAACCCCGGCAGAAGTCATACCAAAGACCTTTAAAATGGTACGTGTTGCTTCTTTGCTTGACATTCAGTATTTATAAGTTTTAAGAGCACAGACAATTCACATTACTAGGTTCCCGTTCATAGAGAGGAGGAAATTCCTCATTGGGAAATGCCCGGCTGAGTGCGGCGAGAAAGGTGGCACCATTGTTGTTATGACGTCGCTGGTACCCAGAGTACTCCTGGAAGTGACGGGACTTCCCCCAAGCTCAGTCGTTGTGCTTGTCTCATCTGATAGTCTTGTGTTGTCTGTATTTTCCATTTGTGTGTGGCAGCTCCACGATGAGTCCTAGATCGTGTAAAAACAAAAACCAAACTAGAACAATGCGACTGTGTCACAAATATGCCTCCGCATAGTCCCACTACGGGTAGATGCCCTCGTTCACTGTCCTAAAAATAATCAAGTTTGATTTAAATCCCTTCAGTAGTTCTCAAGTATCACATTTTTACCAGACATGACAGGTTTCACATCGATCGGTGAAGCGGTTTCAGAGAAGGGATTTTTTTTTAAATATTGGCTTTCACGCTAATATGGCTGCCATACCACATGACATATGACCTTTAAAAATGTACACTCCGCATATGTATGGTTAGGGGATCACGTTTGTGAAGTTTCGTGTTGATCGGATAATGTTCGTTTTTCTATTCAAGATGGCTGCCAAACCACGTGTCCTACAACATCATCATTTTCAAACTATATGCAACAGTGCTGTTAGATGATATTTGTAAAATTTCGCATCGATAGGTTAAGCGGTTTCAGATATTATTATTTAATATTTTCCTTCAATCCAATATGGCTGTCAAACCATGCCACCTATGATGTCATAAATTTAATATTTCAATACAAATGGGTCATAGATCATGTGCATGCAATTTCAGATTTTTAGGATAAGGAATTCGATGAAAACATTTTTGGCTGGTATACCACTTCACCTATGATGTCGTCATTATCATGCTTTTGTTCTTCATTGGGGGTACTTGACAATGTGCCAAGTTTCAAATTTTTCCATTCAGCGGTTTCCGAGAAATGAAATTTTAATTATTTGCTTTTAATCCAAGATGGCTGCCATACCACGTGACCTACGACGTCACACTTATCATAAAAACATTCTACATGGGTGTCACTCTTACCCTGAAAGTTTCGTCTCAATCGGACATATGGTTGCTGAGAAAAATGAGGTTTAGCCTGTACGTACGTACAGATGGACAACCCGATAACATAATGCCTCCGGCGACTTCGTCAGCGGAGACATAAAAACAACTTAAGAGTTGTTGACGTGACATGTGTTTACCAATGATTGGCATCAGTTGATAATGTCCATCAAAACCTCATCCTCCAAGGGGATTAAAAAATAAATAAAACATTAGCTATTCCTTTCGGTTCTTTACACATAAAGAACACAATTCGAGGTGCACCTTTTTGTACATGGTGGTTCGTGTGCAGCCTTTGGCTGCTGGTTGCATCATTTTCTGGGGGCGCAGATGCCTCTGATACAAGGCCTCTCTATAACCAGTAAGCTGGTACTCATTTTGCCGACCTCAGAAGGATGAACAGACTGAGTCAACCCACCTTGTAGTTAATTGAGCGGCAGGACAGGGGCTCAAACTCAAGACCCTAGGATCTAAAGGCAGCCACCTTAACCGTTAAGCCAACACCCAGCTCACCTTTTTGTACAGATTGCAGTTTATTGGACTCGCAATATAAAAGGTTTTGACAGCTGTATTGTCTTTTATACCTCATCTGAACTACCTTCAATATCTCTCTCTGGCTGTCCGTCCATTTGACGATGACTGGGGATGAAGTCCTATTTGTGATTGGTAGGGACTAGGGAGTGGGAGACAAGGCTAATAATCGCTGAGGAGCCTCTCTCACCTTGGTCGCAGGAGGCTAAGATCGACCTCGGATGTTGGCATCATGGCATCATGGCGTCTGTCGTCGTAGCTGTTTATGTTATTCTTCATCTCTCAGCAGCATTGGCCTCCTTGTTGCTTGCACTGCTCCAATGCTCCATGCATGTTTGTCTTTTGTGAGGGTCTCCTAGGTTTCCAGTGGGATTTCTCCACCCTTAAGGTTGCGTTTTATGACATCTTTGTAGTGCAGGCACTGTCCACTCTGTGTCATACTCCCTGCACTAAGCTGACCAAATGGAGCAAATTCAGGTGGTCTTGAATCTTCCGGTTGCACCACGTGGCCAAGCCACGGAGTTGGGTTTTTATTAGAACAAGCGTGACTCGGCGCGATCCGCGCACCTCACTACACGTCGTTTCAGAGGGGTAGGCATCTTTGACCATTTCGGTGTCTTTTGGGTCTTCATGGTGTTTTGGGTCTTCAGGGTCTTTTGGATCCTCTGGGCCTTTAAGGGTATTTTGGGTCTTTGAGGTGTTTTGGGTCTTCAGGGTCTTTTGGGTCTTTGGTGTCTTCAGAGGCTTTTAGGTCTTAAGAGTCTTCGGTGTATTTTGGGTCTTCAGGGTCTTCAGGGGCTTATGGATCTTAAGGGTATTTTGTTTCTTCTTGGTCTTTAAGGGTCTTTTTGGGTCTTCGCAGTATTTTTGGTCTTCGAGGTCTTTTTGGTCTTTGGTGTGTTTTGGGCCTTCGGGGTGTTTTGGGCCTTCGGGGTGTTTTGGGTCTTCGGGGTGTTTTGGGTCTTCGGGGTGTTTTGGGTCTTCAGGGTGTTTTTGGACTTCTGGGTGTTTTGGGTATTTGGGGGTGTTTTGGGTCTTCAGGGTGTTTTGGGTCTTCAGGGTGTTTTGGGTCTTCGGGGTCTTTTGGATTTTTGGGTATTCAGGGTATTTTTGAGCCTCAGGGCCTTGAAGGGTATTTTGGGTCTTTGGGGTGTTTTGGGTCTTTCAAGTCTTTGGGGGTCTTCAGGTTATTTTGGGTCTTCAGGGGTCTTGGTGGTCTGAAGGGTCTTGGGGGAATTAATGGGTCATCAAAGGTCTGAGGGGTCTCAGCAGTCTTAACGCAATTAAGAGGGTTAATTAAGAGGGTGGTAATTTAATTTGAAGAAGAAGACGACGTTTTCGTCGCATATAAACATAGCGACATAACGACATAACCATATACGTTTGCTCTATTATAATAAGATGGTCTCCACACTGGGCATGCCTACCTGAGTACTTCTCTGTTTGTGGTCTTATCTTTTCATGAGATTCCAGGGATGTAATGGAGATGGCATTGTTGTCCCTGTATGTGCCAGTTTGCATCAGTTTGCACTGTGAAAGGCTCTGTAAGGGTGCACTGTGTATGTGACCTATACACAGATGAATTGGACCAGGTAGCATATTCCCCAAACGAGATCCAGGAAATCACCGACCATTTTGCTCCTGCTGCTACAAGCTTTGGTCCTGACATCATCATAAGAAAACTAGAACGGGCACTCGGTAGAGCGCATACCTTCGCCGCAGCTACTGTTCTGTACTTGGCATGGGAGTGTAGGGAACAGAACAACAAAAATACGATTTTGACCTTTTCGTGACCTTGACCTTGACCTTTGACCCGATTGCTCCCAAAATCTAATCAAATGTGTCCCGTATAATAACCAATCATCCCACCAAATTTCATGCAATTCGGTTGAATACTTTTTGAGTTATGCGAATAACATACACACACACACACACACAGACATACAAATAAATACACAGCGATCAAAACATAACCTTCCGCTTTTGCGAAGGTAAAAAGAGGTCATTTTTCAACCGAGGCTAAATGACCATTAGTATGAACCTGCAATGTACATAGCTGGAACACCTCTCCTGGTGGTTCGGAGGTCCACCTATCTTGGCAGCACTATATCTAATGATAACAGTCTATATGCACAACTGTCCAGATGCATTCAGGTTGCCACGTCCAGGTCTCAAAGCATCCACCACTGTTTTACGATGGAGTAATCATAGTTTTAGAAGAAAGCCTCTGAGAGCAACGCATATATCCACCCACGTGCCAAGGAACCGGAAGTGGAAAGCATCATGTACTTACGTCGACATTTTATACCATTGCTACTATAGAGTATTTGTTCTTCCATGTACACCTGCTCTCCATCTTTCTGCCATTGCTATGATTACTTTTCACCCTTAGTTATTAGCGCCCTGTTGGACGTAGTCTGTAGTCTGAAACGGGGGCTTATGGATTGGGTCTCGTCTTACCGTCCATCCATCCTTCCATGCGTCTGCGACCGTATCTCGGAGATGTATGGACAGATTTTGATCATTCTTGGCAGAAGAATGCCGATACATGCCTATACCGATTTGGTTCAAACTTGGTACAAAGGCAACACAAGAGAGTGTACATATGCAGAAGATTTTGTTTTGTAATCCGACCAAAGATGGCCGACTGGTGGCCTTTAACGAAGTACAGCAAAATTACTAAAACCACAGGGGCTATGACTTTTTATGACTTTTTCTCATTGTTTGACTCTTCCTTGAGTCTTATTTACACATAGACAACTATATAGGTCATATGTCAACATAGGAAGTAGGCTAAAATATTGCTCTGAACATTTATTTATTATTTTATTATTATTATTGCTCTGAACATTTATTTTATTATTGCTCATTATTATTATTGCTCATTATATTGCTATTATATTGCTCAAACATTATATTACTCATTATATTGCTCATTTATTATTATTATTGCTTCATATTGTACACCGCTCCTTTCCTATGCCATCTCCAGGCATTGCAAATCGTCATTGCCGGGCACCAAAGGGGGCTCGGCAGTGACGCACGCTGAAAGAGAGTACTCAGTTTTCACTCTGGTTGTTTGTTTTCTTGTTTTCTTTTGTTTTCTTGTTTGTTTGTCTGGGCGATATCTCAGCCATCCTTTGAGCTAGGAAGCTGAAATTTCGGCACAATAGTGAGCAAGTCCTTTGTCAAAAAGGGTATTTTTTTTTTGATTAATCAATAAATTGAGGAGTTATTTAATTATTAGCGATTAATTAAGTACGTATTTAATTAATCAAATTTCCTTTCTCTTCTGACCATTAACTCAGGCACCTTTTGAGTTAGGAAGCTGATATTTGGACATGCCAATGACCAGGTGATTTGGCTGCAAAGGATATTTTTGATTTATTAATTAATCAATTAATCGATTAATTATTTAATTATTCGATTAATGACAAAAAAATTTTTTTTTTTTAAGTTACAGATTCTGATGAAATAGTGGTAGTTTATGTGTTCTCTGACCAAATTGATTAATAATTTAATTTTTTTATGATTATTATTTATTTATTTTCATTATTAATCATTTATTTATTTTCTTTCTCATTTGGCCAATATCTCAGGCACCTTTTGAGCTGGGAAGCTAATATTTGGACATGAGTGACCAAGTGATGTGGCTATCAAGGATATTTTTGATTTATTGATTAATCATTTCATCTATTAATTATTTATTGATTAATCGATTAATTATTTATTGAGTAATCAATTAATTATTTAATTTTTTATAAATGACTTATTTAATTAAATTTCTAAAAGATACATCTTCGGATGAAGCACTAGTGGTTTAGTTATGCGATTAGCCAATTGATTATGAAAATATTTTGTGATAATCTTTTATTGATTTTAATTATACAATTAATCAATCAATTAGTGTACACCTCTCCCTCCCAATGCAGCCTCAATGAGCTGCACTGCGGTATTGCCGGGCGCCGGAGGTGCCCCGGCAATGCCGCGCTGCAGCATATTTAATTATTTGGCATGGGGCGGTGTACTTTGAATGTATGTGTACTTGTTTATTATTTTATTTTATTAATTTATTTATATTATTGTTATTTTATTATTGCTTATAATTATTGCTCTGAACATTTATTTTATTATTGTTCATTATTATTATTGCTCATTATATTGCTATTATATTGCTCATACATTATATTGCTCATTATATTGCTCATACATTATTATTATTGCTTCATATTTATTATTTTATTTTATTATATTTATTTATAATATTGTTATTTTATTATTGCTTATTATTGCTCTGAACATTTATTTTATTATTGTTCATTATTATTATTGCTCATTATATTGCTATTATATTGCTCATACATTATATTGCTCATTATATTGCTCATACATTATTATTATTGCTTCATATTTATTATTTTATTTTATTTTATTTATTTATTTTATTGTTATTTTATTATTGCTTATTATTGCTCTGAACATTTATTTATTACTTTATTATTATTATTATTATTATTATTGCTCTGAACATTTATTTTATTAATTGTTCATTATTATTATTGCTCATTATATTGCTATTATATTGCTCATACATTATTATTGCTTCATATTTATTATTTTATTTTATTATATTTATTTATATTATTGTTATTTTATTATTGCTCTGAACATTTATTTATTACTATATTATTATTATTATTATTGCTCTGAACATTTATTTATTACTTTATTATTATTATTATTGTTGCTCTGAACATTTATTTATTACTTTATTATTATTATTATTATTGCTCTGAACATTTATTTATTACTTTATTATTATTATTATTATTGCTCTGAACATTTATTTATTACATTATTATTATTATTATTGCTCTGAACATTTATTTATTACTTTATTATTATTATTATTATTGCTCTGAACATTTATTTATTACTTTATTATTATTATTATTATTATTATTGCTCTGAACATTTATTTATTACTTTATTATTATTATTATTATTATTGCTCTGAACATTTATTTATTACTTTATTATTATTATTATTATTATTGCTCTGAACATTTATTTATTACTTTATTATTATTATTATTATTGCTCTGAACATTAATTTTATTATTGCTCATTATTATTATTGCTCATTCTATTGCTATTATATTGCTCATACATTATATTGCTCATTTATTATTATTATTATTATTGCTTCATATTTATTATTTTATTTTATTATATTTATTTATATTATTGCTATTTTGTTATTGCTCTGAACATTTATTTTTTCTGAATATTTATTTGAAGGATTGTTGGTGTTTAAAATGAATAAATTCTTATTCCTTTCAGTCTTAGAGCATACGATTCAAATAGGGTTAATTAATTTTAAAAACCTGTTTTCAAATAATGTAACATTGCTATCATTTTTCTGCCTTGGAGTATGTTCTTATGCCCGGTGTTCCCCTCCTTGCACAAATATGTCTCCATCACGTCATCTTCGGCCAACCTCTCTCTCTTCCCGACAGTCTTGTTAGTTGGCCATGACAGTGTCGACATTAAAGGAACCCTGACAACGTTGGAGGCCCATTTCCCAGAGGTTCAGCAAGGCAAAGAAAACTTGGTTTTATTTCCATGCGACATTGGAGGGCCCTCCATTCCATCCGCTTCAGTCACATCTGGACGCAATTCAGGACCTCATAAAAGGCCTAATTTGCAGTTCACTCCACCCTTGCATGAATGGTCACCAGCTCAGGCCTGGCCCTACTAGTATGCATGATGCACTGTGGAGAGATTGCTCAGCAAGTTCTGTCAGTCTTGCTTAACAATGGACGACAAATGTTCTAACCTCAGAGTCAGGTGACCACTGTCTTAATACACCTGATAGAGAGTGATTAACAGCTTGTGGAAGGCATCCATTAACTAATCATAAGCTTCCTTCAACAATATTTGCAATGTTAACGATTATTAACGTTTTTCACACTAACAATCAAATCGCAGGTGAGAAACCTCTCACTGCTGCAAACCTATGCTGGCCTAACACATGATACTCAATACCTGGAGGTTGCTGTATTGCCCGTGGCGATTCATGATTCCCATGTTCTCAACAGTGACTCCAACCTTGGGTTCTGGCCTGTTTGAAGTTGGACACAAAGGAACCAACGGATCGAGCAATGGGATTCGGGAAGACAGCAAGGTACGTACATAGGTGATGCAACACGTATTAAACTGAATTGTCCGAGGTTTTTTTTATCATGATACGTAAGTTGCCTTTTTGTTTTGAGACGAGTGATAGAGAAATACGAGGAAGGTAAAAGCAACATAAAGTTTACAAGTTAGTGATTCATTGATGTAGACTGCAGGGCTTGTGTCTGGGTGCCGAGGGAGGAAGTCTGGAGATGTGCAATAATTTTTGGAGTTACTGAAAAGTTTGTACAACAATTACAGGATGTGTCAGGAGTGCCAGACAAGAGTAATAATCAGTGTGAGAGTTTTGAAGTGAACGTTGGATTGACCCAATGATCGACAATGAGCCCCTTACTCTTCCTGATTGTCATGAGTATTCCAACTGAGCAAGTGAGACCGGAAGTGCCATGGTCAATGGTGTTTGCAGATGATATTGAGCTCTGTGGAGGGAATGATGAGAATATGACGATGAGAATATTATTCATATATATAGAATATTATATATATTATTATTATTCATATATAACATATACAGTATATATATATATATATATATATATATGAATATGACGATGAGAATATTATTCATATATATAGAATATTATATATATTATTATTATTCATATACAGTCACGTGAAAAAGTAAGTACACCCCATGTAATGTTTTGACTTTTTCAACATATTTCAACAAACAGCTATTTGATCTTCATTTCAACAATATTGACAGATAAAGGTGATATAATATAACAAATATCATGAAACATTTACATTTTGTAGTCCATTGTATAATTTTAATAAACATAAATGCAAATTTCGCATGTGGAAAAAGTAAGTACACACTTGGCTCTAATAGGTGGTATTGCCCCCTTTGGCAGAAACAACCTCAAGTAGGCGTTTATTATAACTGCCTACCAGTCTCTGACATCGACTGGGAGAAATTTCTGCCCACTCCTCCATGCAGAATTCTTTCAGCTGTGCGATGGTTGAGGGGTTTCTTGCATGCACAGCTCGATTCAAATATCCCCACAACATCTCGATGGGATTTAGATCCGGGCTTTGACTTGGCCATTCCTGAACCCTCCATTTCTTTCTTTTCAGCCATTTCTTAATGGATTTACTGGTATGTTTCGGGTCATTGTCATGTTGCAAGGTCCACCTTCGGTTGAGCTTCAACTTTCCGACAGATGGCCTCACATTATCCTCAAGCACCCTCTGGTACAATGAAGAATTCTTCGTGGATTCTATGATGGTGAGCTGCCCAGGCCCTGATGCAGCAAAGCTGCCCCAAACCATAATATTTCCACCACCATGCTTCACAGTTGGTATCGGGTTCTTGTGGTCAAATACTGTCTTTGGGTTTCACCAAACATGTCTTCTGGTACTGTGGCCAAATAGCTCTACCTTTGACTCATCTGTCCAGAGCACATTGTTCCAGAAGTGCTGGTCTTTGCCTCGGTGTTCATTGGCAAACTTTAGTCTTTCCGTGATGTTCTTTCTGGACAGCAAAGGTTTCCTCCTGGCACACCTCCCATGGAGATCAAATTTGTGCAGCCTCTTTCTAATGGTCGACTCATGCACTTTGACATCAACAGTGGCAAGAGCTACCTGTAGGTCCCGTGATGACATTCTGGGGTTCTTAGAGACTTCTTTCAGCATCTTGCCGTCTGCTCTCGGGCTGAACTTGCTGGGGCAGCCTGGCCTGAACAAGTTGGCAGTTGTTTGGAATCTTCTCCACTTGTAGATGATCTTCCGGACAGTCGAATGATTGATTTCAAATTGTTTGGAGATCTTTTTAAATCCCTTCCCAGACTCGTAAGCATCTATAACCTTCTTTCTGAAGGCCTCAGAGAGCTCTTTTGATCTAGGCATGGTGATGCCGCACACTTCAACAACAAAGAGCAAACCAAACTAAATGTCTGAGGTTTAAATAAGACAGGTTCCTCTAAGATCCTCTCTAACATGTTCTAATCATTTGCACCTGAGCTGGTGCACCTGAAATCTAATTTTTGGTATTTGAAGTAGTGATAAATGTAGGGGTGTACTTACTTTTTCTAAATGCGAAATTTGCATTTATGTTTGTTGAAATTATACAATGGACTACAAAATGTAAATGTTTCATGATATTTGTTATATTATATCACCTTTATCTATCAATATTGTTGAAATGAAGATCAAAATAGCTGTACGTATGTTGAAATATATTGAAAAAGTCAAAACTTTACATGGGGTGTACTTACTTTTTCACATGACTATATATATATATATACAGCATATATATATGAATATGATGATGAGAATATTATTCATATATATAGAATATTATATATATTATTATTATTCATATATAACATATACAGTATATATATATGAATATGATGATGAGAATATGACTTGATGACAATATTATTCATATATATATCTACAGAATATTATATTTCAGCACAGAAAGACTGAGGAAACGCGGTGATGGGGCAGCGCCAGTCGGGAGGTTCCGGTGCTGGAGGTTCAAAGAAGGATGACAAGGAAAAGAAGATTAAGTATGAACCTCCCGTACCTACACGTGTCGGAAAGAAGAAGAAGAAGGTGAAGGGCCCCGATGCTGCGAACAAGCTGCCAATGGTGACTCCACACACTTACTGTCGACTTAAGCTCTTGAAGATGGAGAGGATTATGGATTACCTGTTGATGGAAGAGGAATTCATCAGGAACCAGGAGAGACTTAAACCCCAAGAAGAAAAGCACGAGGAGGAGCGCTCAAAGGTGGATGATCTACGGAGCTCGCCCATGTCCGTGGGGACACTGGAAGAGATAATTGATGACAACCATGCCATTGTGTCCACCTCCGTGGGCTCCGAGCATTACGTGAGCATCCTATCCTTTGTCGACAAGGATCTGCTCGAGCCAGGCTGCTCCTTGCTGCTTAATCACAAGGTGCACGCTGTGGTCGGTGTGCTAAGTGACGACACAGACCCATTGGTCACTGTGATGAAACTGGAGAAAGCGCCACAAGAGTCTTATGCTGATGTTGGTGGGCTGGATGCACAGATACAAGAAATCAAGGTTTGAGTTTCATGTCGTGCTGTACGGTGTGTACCCCGGTTTAGAATAGGTACACCATATCCCTGCGTGTCGGAAGAGGCGACTGAAAGGGTTGGCGTCAGGAAGGGCATCCGGCCAGAAAACATTGCCTCAAAAAGAGAACCATGACAATTACAACTACATATGGGCAGGGTACAGCCCGAAGTATCCTGTGGGGGACCCCACTCCCTCTCGTCAAAACTCAAGGTGGGGAACCCGATCAAAGCAAGGGTGGAAATCATTCCATTTATGACGACGAAACGTCTGATGCCCGAAGTGGAGATCGGTTTCTGAGGTTTGGGACATGGAATGTAGGGACAATGACAGGGAGATCAGGAGAAGTGGTGGAAGTATTGGTCAGAAAAAGAGTGGACATATGTTGTGTGCAGGAGACGAGATAGAAGGGAAGTGGTGTGAGAATGGTGAAGGGTAGGCAGGGACAGAAATACAAGTTTGTGTGGCAAGGGTGCCCGGAGGGCGTGAATGGCGTCGGTGTCCTGTTTTCTGAGGAGTTTGTAGACAGTGTGGTGAGTGTGACTTGAGTGAGTGATAGGTTGATGATGGTGAAAATGATGATTGGAAAGCTCTTGGTGAACGTCATCTCGGGATATGCTCCACAGGTTTTTTTGTTTTTTTTGTATACTGAATCGAGGCTCGTGAAAGAGCTAACATTTATTTCACAAACAAATCAAACAGACAAACAAAATATATAAAAAGAGGAAGCGGAGGGCGAGATGGGGAGAGAAGGGGAAGCACACAAACACAACATTTGAGAGCAGGGAGATGTGTGGGAGGGAGAGGGCTTTGGGGGGAGGAGGCATGGGAAGAGGGGGGGGGGGAAGTATAAAACACAAGGACACCAAGGACTTCCAGGACAGAAGTTGGTATTTCAAAAAAGTGGATTTGGGGTGAAATTAGCGGGGGTAGAAAAGATCAAAGTTTTAGATGGGGGAAGATAAGAGATGGTGGTGAACAGCTGTTTTAAAGACCTGGAGGGTGGAGTGGGATTGAAGAGAGTGAGGGAGTTTGGTCCAGAGGCGGGAGAAAAGAGGAATGAAGGAGTGAAGGTGAGCAGAGAGTCTTGATTTTGGCAGTTTAACCATAAGAGGGTTGCAGGCAGATCTTGTGCGACCTGTAGGAATATTTGGGGGACACAGCCCAGAGAGAGCTAGGGGAGCAAGGCCGGAGAGGAGGCGGTAGAAGACGGAAAGACCACCAAACCTGCCTGCGGTGAGTGAGTGAAAGGCCCTTGGAGTTAGCTTCATCGCGGGAGATTCCAATTATTCTGAATGCTTTGGTTTCAACAGCTTGAAGACGAGCTAGGTGTGAGGCAGGAGAACCAGCCCAGAGGGGAGAGCAGTATTCCATTGAGCTGCGGATGAAAGCCTTGTATGTGGTGAGGAGCTCAGGTGTGCCAAGGAAGGACTTCGCACGACGGAGAATGCCCAGTCGGCGACTGGCTTTGGAGGCCAGATTTGAAATGTGGTTTTCCCAGGAAAGATCATGGCAGATAGTGAGACCCAAAAGCTTGAGTGACAGAACTTATTGGAGAGGATTATTCAGAAAGTGGATGGGAGGGTTGTCCAGTCGGTCTTTTCGGAGAGACATCGTAAGAGTGTGAGATTTGTCAGGATTGAAAGACATGTTCCACTTGTTTGCCCAGTCTGTGATTTTGTCCAGGTCTGCAGAGAGTGAGGAGGCTGCAGACTGCCGATCTGAGGGATGAGGAATGGAGCGACAGAGAGTAGAGTCATCAGCAAAGAGATAGAGAGGATTTTCAAAAGAGTCAGAGAGATCATTGATGAAGACCAGAAAAAGCACAGGGCCCAGAACACTGCCTTGGGGAACTTCAGCCTGAACAGGAAGAGGAGATGAGAGAAACCCATTCAGGGCCACACGTTGACTACGACTACAGAGGAAGTCCACCAGCCATGTGTGGAGATTTCCATGGATACCAAAGGAGGAGAGTTTGGTGAGCAGAGCTGGGTGCCAGACCGTATCGAAGGCACGTGATATGTAAAGGGAGACAGCTCCAAATTCCTGTTTGGCATTGTCGGCTTCCATCCATTGTTGAGAAAGCAGAAGCAGCATGTCCAGAGTAGAGTGACCAGGTCTGAAACCAAATTGATGATCAGAGATCAAGCCATTGGAGAAGAGGAAAGATTTCATATCCGAAGCAATGATGGATTCCATGACTTTGCTGATAATTGGGAGAAGGCTGATTGGTCTGTCGTTGCTAGGATCTGTTTTTGCACCTTTTTTGTGCAAAGCGGTGATGTTGGCTGATTTCTAAGCAGATGACAGATGACCTTGAGCAAAAGAGAGGGTGAAGAGAACAGAGAGAGGGAGTGAAAGAGCAGAAGAACAGGATTTTAGGACCCTTGGGCTGATGCCGTCAGGTCCAGTTGCAGAATCAGAATCGAGGGTTGACAGAAACGTTTCCACCTTGTCAGGAGGAAAGGACACAGAGTCCAGGAGCAGCTGGGTACGACTGGGTACGGTGGGTACAGAGAGGGATGGGTTTGGGACACAAGATTTAGAGGCAAACACAGAGTTGATGCATTCAGCTTTTTCACGTGTGGAGTCAACATTGTAGCCGTTTGAGGTGAGGGAGGGGATGGAGGGGGAACAAACACCAGAAACAGATTTTACCAGATGCCACCAGGATTGAGAAGAGGGAGACAGACAAGAGAGTTCGGTCTTGAGAACGGAGAGATATTGTTTCCTGGCTCTCATGAGGTTGGACACACACTTGTTTCGGGCGTTGTGAAAGGAAATGAGATTTCCTTCCGTTGGATTTGCTTTCCAGGAGACGAAAGCAAGTTGTTTCTGGGCAACAGCCTCACCACAAGATTCCGTGTACCATGGACGGAAGGAAGGGTATGACAACTGAAGACGAGATGGGATAAATCTGTGCATGAGAGAGAGAAATTTACTTTGGAAGAATTCCCAGGATGAGTTGATGTCAGAGGCAGTAGAGATGGGAGACCAGTCCAGATGATTGATGGCTGCTTGAAGACCGTACCAGTTGGCCTGAGTGAAATGCCAGACTCGTCGACGCTGAGGAGGCTCTCTGAGAATGGTCAGAGAGATGTCCACTTTAACAAGCACATGATCAGATGAGCCGATTGGAGCAGAAGAAGAGCAGCAGACATTTTCAGGGAAGTTAGTCATAACCAAGTCCAGAAGAGAAGATGCTCCGTTGACTGAGATACGGGTCGGGAAATTGACAGATTGTGTCAGTCCCAGTGAGTTGCAGAAGTCCTTTGCTGAAGAGCCATGGCTGGTGAGAGAGGTACCCACACCCAGCCAACTGGCATGGTGACAATTGAAATCACCACATATGAGGAAGAGAGAGTTGGGATGGGTAGATAGAAGTTGGTCCATATTATCAGACAGCGAGATGTAGATAGAGTCATCACTGTTTGGTGGATGGTACAACACACATATGAACAAAAGGTGGGAGCGAAGGGGAAGCCGTAGCCAAAGGTATTCGTGGGGATAAGGTGGAGAGAGGGCAGTGCACGGCGAGTGAGGAAGAGTTTTTTTATAAAGATAGCAACCCCACCTCCAGGACGAGGCTCAGGTCTATCGTACCGGAGGAGGGAGTAACCTGGGAGAGATACCAGGGAATCAGAGACATCATGAAGGAGGAGAGTTTCTGTTAAGCAGATCACGGCTGGTTTGTTAGAAGCAACCTGTGTGGAGAGATCAGTCGAGTTTGAGCGAAGGCCCCGGATGTTTGAGTTCCATACTGTTGATGAAGAGGAAGGGGGAGCATCGGATACAGAACAGGGGGGGGGGGGAGGGGTAGGGTAAGATGTGGAAGAGGAGGAAGTGGGAGGGAGAGCTGTTGAAGGTGTGTCAGAGATTTCAGAATAGCTTGGAGAAAGGGAAGAATGGGGCGGACAAAAGGTTTGATGGTGATTGGGTGAGGGACAGTGAGGTGTTATTTGAGGAGGGGGAAGAGTGAGGCAGAAGGTTGGGGGAGATGAAGGTGAAAGTTGGAAGGGGGAAGAAGCGGGGAGGATGCTTTGAGGAGGAGAGGTGAGAGGGGAGTCTAGGAAGGGAGGAGCGAGGGAGAGTCTCGGAGGGGAGGGGTGTGGGGGGCGTTTAGGAGGGAAGGGGCAAGGGGGGAGATTTGAAAGGGATGGATGATGGGGCAGATTTGGAGGGGAGGGGCAAGGGGATAGATTTGGTGGGGAGGGGCAAGGGGGTAGATTTGGAGGGGAGGGGTGTTGGGGATGTTTTGTAGGGGAGGGGTGATGGGGAAGTTTTGGAGGGAAGGGGTGATGGGGGACGATTTGGAGGGGAGGGGTGAGATTGGATTTTAGAAAGTGTACGATTAATGGGAAACGAACATTGATTGCAAAATGAGTTTCTTGTGACCTTCGAGTCAAAAATAGGTTTGAAGACGCTGAAGGAGGTGCAGGAGAGTTTTGGGAATGTAGAAAAGAGGAACTGTAAGAGATGGAATTTTTTTTTGGAATGAATAGATTTGGTGAGCAAGTCGAAAGCATCCTTTTATAGAAGAAGAAGAAAAAGGTGTTATAATATACAACAGAATACAGTTCTTCAGGGGAAAGTTTAAACCTTTTTAAATTGAGCAGTGAAAACTATCTGGGGAAATGGAAAATGGAAATGGGGGTGAAACACGTGATCGAAGAACGAACGAACAAATTAGAACAATGAATAAACGAATAAGAACAGAGAAGGAAAAAAAATTTGGGGTTTTTTTTTTTTTTGAGTTGAGATTTAAACAAGGAAGTATGGGGTGAAAGACTGGGACAAAAACAGAGAACGAAAGTAATTGCAGCACAATCGATGGACCGCTGAGAGAAAATCAAAGCCTCAAGGTCGGACACGGTAGCCTACTAGGCCTCAAAATACGCGACACGAATTAACCGACGATTTTGTATACATGTATGAAAAATTAACACCGATAATCTTACTAAAGACACACCATAGGTACACACACCGAAAGATAGATACAGTTTCGACAAAAACACAATTGTGAAAAATTGTGAGCGATGGTTGGTCGGCTGGTTGGTCGGAGCGATGAAGAGAAGGACAAGTTCTGGTGTGCAATAGAGAAGCTGATGGAAAATGTGAAAGATGAGGAAGTATGGACGGAAGGAGTATGGACGGTTTTGAGGGAGTTCATGGGGGTTCCAGATATGGTGTGAGAAATGGGGAAGGTGAAAGGATTTTGGAGTTTGCTGATGTAGCTGATTTGTTGATTTGTAATACTCAGTTCCAGAAAGAGGATAATAAGCTAGTTACATACACGTCAGGTGGGTCGACGACAACCGTTGACTACCTGATGGTGCGTAGGCGAGATAGGGGGCACCTCCGTGACACAAAGGTGATCCCGGGGGAGGAGGCTGTTTCACAGCACCACTTGGTTGTCTGCGACATAAGGGTGAAAGGTGCGAGGAGAGCTCGGCGGGTGAAGTACGAACCAAGAATGAAGGTGTGGAGGTTGAAAGAGGTGACAGTAAGGGTGGCATTAAAAGAGAGGCTGAGTAGGGTAGAGGATGATGTGGTTGAGCTTGAACGTGGTTGGATGTCAATGAAAGATAGTCTGTTGGGAGCCGTTGGTAAGGTATGTGGATGGACAAAGGACCACCGAGGCACTCGGAAACATGGTGGTGGGATGATGAAGTTGGAAAGAGGATTGACTAGAAGAGGAAGAAGTTCAAGGAGTGGCAGAAGGTGAAGGGTACGGGAGCAGAAAAGGCAGAGCATGAAAGTTATAAGGCAGCCAAGAAGGCTGCAAAGAAAGAGGTAGCTAAGGCGCAGGAGGCATGTAGGCAAATGTTCGGAGAACGCTTGGATTCGGAAAAGGGTCAGAGAGCGGTATTCAGGATTGCAAAGCAGATAGCGAAAGAGGTGTGATGTGATGGGGGTGAGTTGCTTGAAGGATGAAGTGGGACAAATCGTTGTGGACCCAGATGGAATTAAAGGAAGATGGAAGAGATGTATGGAAATACTGTTGAATGCAGAGAATGAATGGGATGGCAACAAAGAGAGTAACCCAGTTTTAGGACTGGCAGAGAAGATAACTGAGAAGGAAGTTGAGGAAGCGATAAAAGCAATGAAGAGTAGAAAAGCGGGAGGGCCGACTGGAGTTGTGGGAGATATGTTGAAGGCAGCAGGAAGTTGGGGTGTGAAGAGAATGACAGAGATCTGTCATCTGGTGGTGAAAGAAGGCCGCATTCCAGTGAATTGGAAACTGAGTACCCTCGTCCCTCTATACAAGGGGAAAGGTGACCTTCTGGTCTGTGGCCCGTATCGAGCGATAAAGTTATTGGAGCATGGAATGAAGGTATTGGAAAGGGTGTTGGAGAGAAGGATAAGGAAGAAAGTGAAGACTGACGAAATGCAGTTTGGATTTATGCCAGGAAGAGGAACGACAGACATGCTTTTCATTGTAAGGCAGTTGCAGGAGAAGTACATGGAGAAGAGGAAGAAGTTGTTTCTTGGGTTTGTTGATCTAGAGAAAGCATTCGATAGGGTTCCACGTGAAGTAGTGACACGGGCATTGAGGAAGTTAGGAGTGGAGGAATGGTTGATCAGAGTAGTGATGGCAATGTACAAAAGAGTGCGCACAGCTGTAAGGACGAAGGACGGGAACAGTGGTGAGTTTGAGGTGAAAGTGGGAGTGCATCAGGGGTCGGTATTAAGTCCATTACTATTTGTAGCTGTGATGGAGGTGCTGGCTCAGAACGTAAAGGAGGGTTTACCGTGGGAGTTGTTGTTTGCAGATGATCTGGTGTTGATTGCAGAAAGTATGGATGGACTGAAGGAAAAGATGAACAAGTGGAAGGAATGTATGGAGACAAAAGGTCTGAAGGTGAATATCGGAAAAACGAAGGTAATGGCAAGTGGTAAAGCATGTGGTGAGGTGGACAGAACTGGGAAGTGGCCATGTGCTGTGTGCAGGAAGGGTGTTGGAGTGAACTCCATTCAATGTACAATGTGCGCTGAGTGGGTTCATCAAAAATGTAGTGGTCTGAGAGGGTCATTAACCAGTGTGGCAGCTACATGCAAATGTAAGGTGTGCACAGAGGGAGCTGCAGATGGAGGAAATGTTGAGTTGGATCTTGGAGACGGCGTGAAGCTGGAAGGTGTGAAAACATTTTGTTACCTGGGAGACATGCGGAATGGAGAAGGTGGATCAGACTCGGCAACTGTTGCTAGATTGAGATGTGCATGGAAGAAGTTTCGGGAACTGAGTGGCGTGCTGATGAGGAGGGGAGTGTCTTTGAAGCTGAAGGGAAAGGTGTACGCTGCATGTGTGAGAAGTGTTATGATTTATGGGAGCGAGACATGGGTAATGAACGTAGAGCATCAACGAAGGCTGGAAAGGGTGGAAATGCAAATGGTTCGGTGGATGTGCGGAGTATCGTTGAGGAAGATGTGCGGAAGACAAATGATGAATTGCGAAAGATGATGGGAATAGAGCCTGTGATTGATGCTGTGAAGAGGAACAGGTTGAGATGGTTTGGTCATGGGTTGAGGAAGGATGAAAGTGACTGGTTGAGAAGAGTGATGGAAATGAATGTAGAAGGAAGTAGAGGACGGGGAAGACCGAGAAAGACTTGGCGAAAGATGGTGGAAGAAGAAATGCGGGCAAGGGGGTTAACAAGGAGAGATGCAGAAAATAGGGCAAAATGGAGAATATAGTCACGGGGACCGCAAGGCTAACCCCCGCTCTCGCAGGGAAAATAGTCTTAAAATGTATGTTGTTGTTGTTGTTGTTGTTGTATATAGAATATTATAGATATTATTATTATTCATATATAATATATATATATATGAATATGATGATGAGAATATGACTTGATGACAATATTATTCATATATAGAGTATATTATAGATATAAATACTATTCATCTATAATGTATATTTCTGTGAATATGATGATGAGAATATGACTTGATGACAATATTATTCATATATGTATATAGAATATTATAAGATATTATTATTCAGATAAAAAGAATAATATAAATATTATAATTCATATATAACATATATATATATGGTCTGTGCCCTTGTCCTCTCAAGGCTAGACTATTGTAATTCTTTGGATGCTGGCTGCCCTCAGTTTCTCTTGGATATGTTACAAAAGGTTCAAAACTCTGCCGCTCGTCTTGTCTGTAAGGCGAAGAAGTCTGACCATGTTACTCCGCTTCTTGAATCTTTACACTGGCTGCCTGTCTCTGCTCGTGTGCAATACAAAATTTGCACACTATGTTATAAATCATTGTGTGGAACGGGACCTCACTATCTCTCCGATTTGCTCACTCTCTATGAACCTCGGCGACGGCTTCGTTCAATCGACGACTCTATGACCTTAGAGCCGCCGCGCACCAGCACCAAGTCGTTTGGCGAGAAATCCTTTTCCTTTGTTGCACCTCTGCTCTGGAATGACTTGCCTTCCTCTGTTCGACATGTTGACTCTCTTCCTGCCTTTAAAACCTCCCTCAAAACCTATCTGTTTCACAAGTCTTTCAAAGTCTAAATCCTGTTTTCCCTTTGGTTTGAGGTGGGACAGAGATCGAGAGTATGTCTGTGTACATGTGCGGGGGAGGGAGGGGAGGAGGAGGGGGAGTACACATCTGTGGGTTTTGAATGGGGAGGGAGAGGAATAGGGCAAGAGTGAAGGTGTGTCTGTGTGTGTGTATGTTTGTGTGTGTGTGTGCGGTGTGTGTGCGTTCGCATGATAATGTAAAGCGCCATGAGGGTAGTTTACTCTGCTTGATGGGGCTATATAAGACTCCTTTATTATTATATATATATATGAATGTGATGATGAGAATATTCAGAATCATTTGAATCTCCCGCGATGAAGTTAACTCTGAGGGCCTTTCACTCACTCACCGCAGACAGGTTGGTGGTCTTTCTGTCTTCTACCGACTCCTCTCTGGCCTTGCTCCCCCAGCCCTTTCTGTGCTCTGTCCCCCAAATATTCCTACAGGTCGCACAAGATCTGCCTGCAACCCTCTTCTGGTGACACTTCCAAAATCTCGGCTCTCCGCTCACCTTCACTCTTTTATTCCTCTTTTCTCCCGCCTCTGGAACAAACTCCCTCACTCTCTCCAATCCCACTCCTCCCTCCAGGTCTTTAAAACAGCTGTTCACCACCATCTCTTATCTTCCCATATCCAAAACCTTGAGCTGTGGTTGTTGTTGTTGTTGTTGTTGTTGTTGTTGTTGTTGTTGTATGGTCCCAGACATGTCTCTCGAACAAGCCCTCGGCATGGAGACAGCTGATTGATCTCTCAGTCTCAGGAGCGACCCAGAGATCGCCCACATCAAGGATGATGTACCCCTGCCTTCACAAAGTCAGGGCCACCACCGAGTTAGAGAGAGAGAGAGAGTGATAGAAAGAGACAAGAGGGAAAGGTCTGGTCCATGGGGACCAATCGGCACTCTGACCATAACCAACCTACCCTGATGAATCCAGGCAGCAGGGAAGAATGAGGAAGATTTGGCCCTGGACTTGCGTCGAGGGGTACAACCACCACAAAGAGGCGTCCCTGATAGTTCTCTCTGAATATAATTTCGAGGAGGGGTATCAGATGTTACGCTAAAATCGCACAACATCAATCAGGAAGTCAGTACGACTTCCTATGTTGGGATGGCACGGACACTCCATCAGTTTAATACAACACAAATGTAAAAAAAAAATAGATCAAGAAACAAACTTCTAATCATTTCGTCCTTGTGACATACGCTACATCTCTGCCAAATTTCGTCCGAATCCGTCCACAACTTTTTGAGATATTTCATTCACAAACAGACAGACAGACAGACAGACAAGGGTGAAAACATAACCTCCATCCACCTTTGGTGGCGCAGGTAAAAATGTACTCTCGTGATTACAGGGGCGGCGGTAGCGCCAATGCAACCCATGCAATTCCATGGGGCCCGGGGACGATGAGGACCCCCCACACTACCGATTGTGGTTCACAATCTTTAGAGAAGACCCCTGTGGGTGGGGTCTCACTTCACTTTGCCACCAAACGTATCAACATGTGAGTGACAGCGCATCGGGCATACTCCATCTCAAGGAAAGAAAGCACTGTGACGTCATGAATCGATTTAAAAAACGTTTTCTGCTGGTGTTTAGCAATATTACAAAAAAAAAAAAATTTCCCAAGGCCTGTGACTCTCCCACTTGTCTGTCTGTCTCTGGATTGTCTGCAAGGACTGTCTCTGGATTAATGCCCAAGGACTCTCTCTGGATGAATTCCCAAGGACTCTCTCTGCATGAATTCCCAAGGACTGTCTCTGGATGAATTCCCAAGGACTGTCTCTGGATGAATTCCCAAGGACTGTCTCTGGATTAATTCCCAAGGACTGTCTCTGGATGAATTCCCAAGGACTGTCTCTGGATGAATTCCCAAGGACTGTCTCTGGATGAATTCCCAAGGACTGTCTCTGGATGAATTCCGAAGGACTCTCTCTGGATGAATTCCCAAGGACTGTCTCTGGATTAATTCCCAAGGACTGTCTCTGGATAAATTCCCAAGGACTGTCTCTGGATGAATTCCCAAGGACTGTCTTTGGATTAATTCCCAAGGACTGTCTCTGGATTAATTCCCAAGGACTGTCTCTGGATTAATTCCCAAGGACTGTCTCTGGATGAATTCCCAAGGACTGTCTCTGGATGAATTCCCAAGGACTGTCTCTGGATGAATTCCCAAGGACTGTCTCTGGATGAATTCCCAAGGACTGTCTCTGGAAGAATTCCCAAGGACTCTCTCTGGATGAATTCCCACGGACTGTCTCTGGATTAATTCCCAAGGACTGTCTCTGGATTAATTCCCAAGGACTGTCTCTGGATTAATTCCCAAGGACTGTCTCTGGATTAATTCCCAAGGACTGTCTCTGGATTAATTCCCAAGGACTGTCTCTGGATGAATTCCCAAGGACTGTCTCTGGATTAATTCCCAAGGACTGTCTCTGGATTAATTCCCAAGGACTGTCTCTGGATTAATGCCCAAGGACTCTCTCTGGATTAATTCCCAAGGACTGTCTCTGGATGAATTCCCAAGGACTGTCTCTGGATTAATTCCCAAGGACTGTCTCTGGATTAATTCCCAAGGACTGTCTCTGGATTAATTCCCAAGGACTGTCTCTGGATTAATGCCCAAGGACTGTCTCTGGATTAATTCCCAAGGACTGTCTCTGGATTAATTCCCAAGGACTGTCTCTGGATTAATTCCCAAGGACTGTCTCTGGATTAATTCCCAAGGACTGTCTCTGGATTAATGCCCAAGGACTCTCTCTGGATTAATTCCCAAGGACTGTCTCTGGATGAATTCCCAAGGACTGTCTCTGGATGAATTCCCAAGGACTGTCTCTGGATTAATTCCCAAGGACTGTCTCTGGATTAATTCCCAAGGACTGTCTCTGGATTAATTCCCAAGGACTGTCTCTGGATTAATTCTCAAGGACTGTCTCTGGATGAATTCCCAAGGACTGTCTCTGGATGAATTCCCAAGGACTGTCTCTGGATTAATTCCCAAGGACTGTCTCTGGATTAATTCCCAAGGACTGTCTCTGGATTAATTCCCAAGGACTGTCTCTGGATTAATTCTCAAGGACTGTCTCTGGATGAATTCCCAAGGACTGTCTCTGGATGAATTCCCAAGGACTGTCTCTGGATTAATTCCCAAGGACTGTCTCTGGATTAATTCCCAAGGACTGTCTCTGGATTAATTCCCAAGGACTGTCTCTGGATTAATTCCCAAGGACTGTCTCTGGATGGATTCCCAAGGACTGTCACTCTCCCACTGGTGGCAAGGACTGTCTCTGGATCGATTCCCAAAGACTGTCACTCTCCCACTGGTGGCAAGGACTGTCTCTGGATGGATTCCCAAGGTCTGTCACTCTCCCACTGGTGGCGAGGACTCTCTCTGGATGGATTCGCTAGGACTGTCACTCTCCCACTGGTGGCGAGGACTGTCTCTGGATGGATTCGCAAGGATTGTCACTTTCCCACTGGTGACAAGTCGGTGGCCTCTCTATTTTATACAATCTTACATCTGCCTTTGTGCCTTCTGTCCTCTTCTATTTCTATCCTCCTCAAGCTACCTCAAGTCACATGCATTCCCCAAGAAACCCTCGCCTGCTAACCCTACCAAGGTCCAGACCAATATCCCACCTGCATTCATTCCTCCCCTTGTTCTCTCAATTGTGGCGTTGTCTCCCTATGTCTGTTGTATTTGTTCTCCTCATTTCAGTCTTCCAAATGCCCATCTCCAGATCCGCATACCTTTGGTAGTTTCTGAACCTGCTGCTTTTTGCCATTTAGCTCCTCCATGAGCCTAGATCCTTGTATTAAAAAACAAAAAAGGGTCTACATATCTCCCACTTGTGGCCAGGACTGTCTCTGGATGGATTCCCATGGAATCTTTAACGTCCACCAACGAATGCTGGCAGACGCGACACTCACATTGATGATTCACCGTGCCTGTGTAACACCGGCATGGCAGTTTATAGCTGGTTCAGGACTCGAACCAAGGCTAGACAGCTCAGAGGTGAGCATGCATACCTGTGCCGCGTCCCGTCAGCCCATTTCTCTTAATGATGACCTATTTTAGATTTTGGTGCTAAGTTTCAAGGATAGTGCACCATCCGAGCAGTCGCGTTTCATTGGAGACAATCATCGGAATACGTCTGGATCTTTATTATGAACCCGATGTTCAGGCTACCAGCAGATTGACTGGAAATTAAAATATTGAATCAGTCGAGTGTCGTAGGTGAAATGAGGCTCAAGTAAACGACTGTGTCATTTGACATGTTGACAATGCGAGAACATGTGATTAGTGCCACCAGAAGGCATTCATTTGTAACCTTGAGCAGACATTTCATTGTGTGTTCTATATTCCTTTATAATTTAGATTTGGATGATGTCGCTTGTGTTTTATTTTTGGGTATACTTTGTCCACAAAATGCTACGGATGTTGGAAGTGTCAATGAGGGGAGAAACTTTGTCATGGTTACACCAATGATGTGCCGGCATTGATGTGGACACCAGCAAAATCCGACAGCAACATCCGTAAGTTACACATCACCCAAAACGAGGAAGGCCCACAGGATCGCTACAGGATGTCCAAAATCTACAAGCCGAATCAAATATACTCCCCTTTCAAGACCACTTAGACATGCGGGGTACAGAGTTTTACTCGGCCAAACATGTTCCTTTACACGCATGCAACTTTACGTTAAATCTCTTATCTTCCCCCATCCAAAACCTTGATCTTTTCTACCCCCATTAATTCACCCCAGAGCCACTTTCTTTTGAAATCCCGACTTCGTTCCTGGAAGTCCTAGCAGTGTCCGTCTTTTTTTTTACCTCTACCACCCCCCCACCCCCACCCCCTTCTCACGGCTCCTCCCCCCCCCCAAGCCCCTTACCTCCCACAGATCTCCCGATGTCCCTGCTCTCAAATGTTGTACTTGTGTGCTTCCCTCTCTCTCCCCATCTTGTCTCCCACTCCCTTTATTTCGTCTTGTGTCCGTTTTTTTTGTTTTTTTTTTGTTTGTTTTTGTGATTGATGTTAGCTTTTACACGAGCCTCGATCTTGTATACAAAAAATAAATAAATAAACAAGAAGACGTCAGGCGGAGCACGATACTTGCAAAATACGCCCCCCGCCCTCCCAAAGAAAAAAAATTCCATTGATACAGCAAATTGTCCATTTCATCAAGATTAAAATTGACAATCGAAGATTTTTCAAATATATTGGTCGGTTCCGTTGGTGGTTCTGTCTGTTTGTCTGTTTGTCTGTCTGTCTGTCTGTTTGTCACCGGCCTACAGGTCACAATTCTAAACCGATCGTCACGAAACTTCACCACGTTGTATAAGTCGTCCCAATTGAGAAGCCTATTGACTTTGAGGTCAAAGGTCAAAGGTCATCTGGAGGTCAAATTTCTAAACTCGTCATTTTAAATCCGATTGACTTGAAAATTGAATAGCATTTGTATATCAAGTCACTAAATTGGGAAACATACTATTTTGAGGTCAAAAGGTCAAAGGTCAACTTAAGGTCAAATTTTAGAATTTTTTTTTTTTTTTTTTTTTTTTTTTGTATACAAGATCGAGGCTCGTGAAAGAGCGAACATTAATCACACAGAAAGACAAACCGACACATAAAACATATAACATCGGGAGCGGTAGACAAGATGGGGAGAGAGGGGGAAGGACACAAACACAACATTTGAGAGCAGGGACCGAGAGACATGGAGACATCGAGAGATCTGAGAGAGGGCGAGGGCTTTGGGGGGGGGGGCATGGGAAGGGGGCGGTGGGAGAGGTATAAAACATATGGACACTGCCAGGACTTCCAGGAAAGAAGTTGGAATTTCAAACAAGGTGGATCTGGGGTGAATTAGCGGGGATAGAAAAGATCAAGGTTTTGGATGGGGGAAGATAAGAGATGGTGGTGAACAGCTGTTTTAAAGACCTGGAGGGAGGAGTGGGATTGAAGGGAGTGAGGGAGTTTGTTCCAGAGGCGGGAGAAAAGAGGAATGAAAGAGTGAAGGTGAGCAGAGAGCCGAGATTTCGGCAGTTTAACCATCAGAGGGTTGCTGGCAGATCTTGTGCGACCTGTAGGAATGTTTGGGGGACAGAGCACAGAGAGAGCTGGGGGTGCAAGGCCGGAGAGGAGTCGGTAGAAGACAGAAAGACCACCTACCTGCCTGCGGTGAGTGAGTGAAAGGCCCTCAGAGATAGCTTCATCGCGGGAGATTCCAATAATTCTGAAAGCTTTGGTTTCAACAGCGTGAAGCCGAGCTAGGTGTGAGGCAGGAGCACCGGCCCATAGGGGAGAACAGTATTCCATTGAGCTGCGGATGAAAGCCTTGTATGTGGTGAGGAGCTCAGGTGTGCCGAGGAAGGACTTCGCACGACGGAGGATGCCCAGTCGGCGACTGGCTTTGGAGGCCAGCTTGGAAATGTGGTTTTCCCAAGAAAGATCATGGCAGATAGTGAGACCCAAAATCTTGAGCGACAGAACTTCTTGGAGAGGATTGTTGAGAAAGTAGATGGGAGGGTTGTCCAGTCGATCTTTTCGGAGAGACATAGTAAGAGTGTGAGATTTGTCAGGATTGAAAGACATGTTCCACTTGTTTGACCAGTCTGTGATTTTGTCCAGGTCTTCAGAGAGTGAGGAGGCAGCAGACTGCCGATCTGAGGGAAGAGGAATGGAGCGGCAGAGAGTGGAGTCATCAGCAAAGAGATAGAGAGGATTTTCGAGAGAGTCAGAGAGATCATTGATGAAGACCAGAAAAAGCACGGGGCCCAGAACACTGCCTTGGGGAACTCCAGCCTGAACAGGAAGAGGAGATGAGAGAAACCCATTCAGGGCCACACGTTGACGACGACTAGAGAGGAAGTCCGCCAGCCATGCGTGGAGATTTCCATGGATACCAAAGGAGGAGAGTTTGGTGAGCAGAGCGGGGTGCCAGACCGTGTCGAAGGCACGTGATATGTCGAGGGAGACAGCTCTAATTTCCTGTTTGGCATTGAGGACCTCCATCCATTGTTGAGACAGCAGAAGCAGCATGTCCAGAGTAGAGTGACCTGGTCTGAAACCAAATTGATGATCAGAGATCAAGCCATTGGAGAAGAGGAAAGATTTCATATCCGAAGCATATCCGAAATCATCAATTTTCATCTAAAAAGCCGTCAATTCTCAACCGATTGACTTGAAAATTGAACAGTATTTGCATATCGAGTCACTAAATTGGGAAACATACTATTTTTGAGGTCAAAAGGTCAAAGGTCAACCTAAGGTCAAATTTGAAATATCAATTTTCATCGAAAAACCATCAATTTTCATCCGATTGACTTGAAAATTGAACAGCATTTGCAGATTGAGTCACTAAATAGGGAAACTTACTATTTTTGAGGTCAAAAGGTCAAAGGTCAACTCTAGGTCAACCTTCCAAAATCATCATTTTTCATCTGAAAAATCGTCACTTTTCTTCCTATTGACCTGAGCTTTGATCAAGATTGTCAATTTTAATCTTGATGAAATGCACAATTTGCTGTATCAATGGAATTTTTTTTTCTTGGGGAGGGGGGGGGGGGCGAGTATCGTGCTCTTATATTTTGCAAGTATCGTGCTCCGCATGACGTCTTCTTGTTATGAAGTTGACACTGTGGATGCAATTTGTCTTTTCTGTAGGTAGATCTCAATTTCATGAGGAAGATACCTCCTGGAGCAGAAACTTCCAGTGTTTTAGTTGGTGGTGTGGATTTCCTGGAGAAACCTGTAATAGCTTTCGTGCGCCTTTCTCCAGCTGTCCTCATCTCCGGCCTCACGCAAGTCCCAATTCCAACCAGGTGCATGATGGGAAGGGCTTAACATTACAACACCAGAAGTTATCTTATAGATTTATTAGTCTATCAACGCTATTGTAGATATTCACTTGAATTGCATTTTCAGCAGTGAAGTTTTGAGGGCAACATAAGTAAAATAAAAAATTGATGACGAGCTTTTTTGTGTTCATTGTTGCAACACGAATTTAAAATCAGTAATTATTTTGGACGCACTAAGTGAACTTGAAAATCATTCCAAACAGGAAACTTAGTAGTTTTAAGGATGGCATAAAGGAAGCAAACCACAGGCATGAATAACTAATTTGATGGGTTAAATAAGGTGGTGTATAAGACACTGAATCAACAGCGGTAAACTTCTGCAATTTATATTCCTATTTTTATTTATTTCTACAACATTTAAAATGTTTTATATCAATTGAATTATAGTCTTTAACAATGTAGAACACAAATCGCCTCGTTTGCATTTTCAAAAACCTTCCCTGTAGCAGTACTTGGACAAAACATTACGCCATTTTACCTCATCTCGACCAATCAAATTTGCTGCTCACAGACGCTGCCCATGTCCTTATTTCTCAAGACTGTGTGGGCTAATGTGAGCTCTAGTTAATTACCCTGCGCTCGCGAAGCGAAAAGCTGGGTTAAGCATTCAGTTGTGTACGTACGTGTGCCGTGTGCCGTACGTGTCTGCATTTAAAAAATTCATTTTCTCAGCAAAACTTGGTTCGATTGACATTAAATTTTCACCATAGGAGCGCCTCCTCCTGTGTAATATTTTAATGATTATTATGACGTCATATGTTATGTGGTACAGGCGCCATCTTGGAAAAACCGAAAAATGTTGCACCTCTATATCTCCAAAACCGCTGCATGGAAAAAATTGAAACATGGCTCATTGTGAAGAACTCCATATGGGGAATAGGTGATGTTAACGATGACATCATTGGTGCCATAATTATGATGTTGTAGCGACCCATGGGTCCCCCAAGCAAGACCGGCATCAGAATCTCCTTGCTCCAGCTGGTGACATCACCGGCGGGGATCCACGGCGCCAGAGTGGCTGGTCACGTGACCGCCAAAGCGTGCCGCGCGTGCGGGTATAATGAGCTACACCTGTGGATCATGTGACCACCGAAGCACGCCTCGCTTGAGAGGCGTGGCTTTTGGTTTCGGTTTCGGTTTTTGGTTTTGCTTTATAAGGCAGCCCGATAAACGGGCTTTTTAGTGTTCCCGAGTTGGTTTTACGAATAAACATCTTCTCGGACGAGTTTGTGCCTTGCCATCCTTTTATCCGTATTCTGCTGGAGTCCGGACTCTTTCACTGGTGACCCCGAATTTGCAACACGGCAATGGACACCACAGTGTCCCTCAAGCTGCCCACCTTCTGGGAAGCACATGCTGCCATCTGGTTCGCGCAGGCGGACTCCCAGTTCGCCCTGCGTGGCATCACGGAGGACGCCACCCGCTACCATTACATGGTCGCCGCGCTCGGCTCCGCGACCGCCGCCCGCTGCCTGAGCTTCCTCCAGTACCCGCCCGCTGACGGCAAGTACGACGCCATCAAGGCACTTCTGCTGGGCGCGTTCGCCCTTTCCCCGGCTGAGCGCGCACGATGCCTGCTCGACCTACCGGAGCTCGGCGATACGCGCCCGTCCGAGTGCATGGACTACATGCTTGCGTTGCTCGGCGAGCACCCCTCGGATTTCCTGTTTCAGGAGCTCTTTCTTCGCCAGCTCCCGGCCCCGGTACGGGTCGCCCTGGCAGGTACGACCATCGTAAACCCCCGCGACCTCGCCAAGGAGGCCGACAAGATCGCTTCGGCAAGCCAGCTCGCCGGAGCGGCGAGCCAGCTCATCGGGGTGGTGGCCGGGAGCCTTCCCGCCCACCCGCCCGACACCCGCGACGCAGTCTCCTTCCCGGAGACCGCCGGGCCGGCACGACTGGCAGTGGCGACGCCGCGTCGCCCGGTCCCGACGCGTCGACCGGAGCCCCCGCCGGACCCGGCCTGGTGCTATTTCCATGCCAGGTTCGGGCGGCAGGCCCGATCATGCCGACCCCCGTGCACGTTCGACCCCGGGAAACGGGCGAGCCGGCGTTCCCTCCCAGCAATGAATGCCGGCCGTTCCGGAAACCTGCTGTTCATCGCGGACCGAGCATCGGGGCGGCGCTTCCTCTGCGACACCGGCGCCCAGCTGAGCGTCATTCCCGCTTCGGCGGAGGACAGGCAGGCCGCCGTCTGCGGCCCCCCATTGGTCGTGGCCAACGGCTCCGCCATCCGCACTTTCGGCCCACGCACCATCGCCCTCCGCTTCGGCAGCCAGCTCTTTCACTGGGAGTTCGTGACGGCGGACATCCCCATGGCTTTGCTCAGGGCCGATTTCTTGTGCGCCCACGGGCTGCTGGTAGACATGAAACGCCGGCGTCTCGTCAACGCCGAGACTTTCAGCTCCCTGGCGTGCGCCTTGAGCCGGGCCGCACCCACCGAGTTTTCCTGCGCCCTCCCATTGGCGGACGACTTCGCACGTCTCCTCGCGGAGTTCCCGGCCCTCACGCGGCCGACGTTTTCGGCCATCGCGTTGAGGCACGGCATCGAGCATCACATCCCCACTACGGGCCCGCCGGTGTACGCCCGGGCTCGCCGTCTCGACCCCGCCAAACTCGCCGTCGCCAAGGCCGAGTTCATGGCGCTGGAGTGCCTCGGCATCGTACGGCGCTCCGGCAGCGCCTGGGCCTCGCCGTTGCACATCGTCCCGAAGCCGGGGGGCGGATGGCGGCCATGCGGCGACTACCGCCGCCTCAACAACGCCACTACCCCCGACAGGTACCCCGTCCCGCACATCCAGGATTTTTCCGCCCGGTTGGCGGGACAGACCATTTTTTCTAAAGTGGACCTGATTCGGGGGTACCACCAGGTGCCCGTCCGCCCGGCCGACATCCCAAAGACGGCTGTGATCACACCTTTCGGCCTCTTTGAGTTCCTACGGATGCCCTTCAGCCTCAAAAACGCGGCACAGGCGTTCCAGCGCCTGATGGACGGCGTGCTGTGCGACCTGCCGTTCCTCTTCACCTACCTGGACGACATCCTCGTCACCAGCACGTCCAGAGCCGAGCACCTCCTCCACCTCCGGACGCTCTTCGGCCGCCTCAGCGAGCACGGCTTGATTGTCAACCCGGCCAAATGTCACTTTGGTGCGGCGACGATCGACTTTTTGGGCCACCGCATCACCCGGCACGGCGCTGTGCCGCTGCCGGCCAAAGTCGAGGCCATCGCCGCTTTCCCGTGCCCCCGCTCCATCAAGGCGCTGCAGGAGTTCCTCGGGATGGTGAACTTCTACCACCGCTTCGTGCCCCGAGTGGCGCAACTCATGCGGCCCTTGTACGCCGCCCTCCGAGGCCAGCCGGTGAAGCACGATGTCGTCTGGTCCACGGACATGGATGCGGCTTTTGCGGGGGCAAAACGGGCCCTCGCCAACGCCATGCTGTTGGCCCACCCGGTACCCCATTCCCCCATCGCCCTCACCACGGACGCCTCCGACTACGCCGTGGGCGCGGTCCATGAGCAATGGCTGAACGGGGCCTGGCAGCCGCTCGCGTTCTTCAGCCGGAAACTCCTGCCCAACGAGCTGAAGTACAGCACGTTCGACCGCGAGCTCCTCGGGCTGTACCTGGCCGTCCGCCATTTTCGCCACCTCCTGGAGGGCCGTCCATTCACGGCCTTTGTCGACCACAAGCCATTGATTTTCGCAATGGCCAAGGTCACAGAGCCGTGGTCGGCCCGCCAGCAGCGCCACATCTCCGCCGTGTCGGAATACACCACGGACATCCGGCACGTCGCCGGAAAGACAACACCGTGGCCGACTGCCTTTCTCGGGCCGGCGCCAACGCCGTCCACCTCGGCGTGGATTTCGCCCTGATGGCGATGGACCAGACCACCGACGGCGCGGTGCAGGCGCTCAGGGTGGCAGACACGGGCCTCCGCTTGGCTGACGTCCCCTTCGCGGGCACGGTCCTGCTTTGCGACGTCTCCCAGGGCCGACCGCGCCCCGTCGTGCCGGTCTCCTGGTGGTGCCGCATTTTCGCTTCCCTCCACGACCTCTCGCACCCAGGCCGGAAGGCGTCCCAGAAGCTGGTGTCGGCACGCTTCGTCTGGCACGGGTTGCGACAGGACGTCCGCGACTGGGCCAACGCCTGCACAGCCTGCCAGCGGGCCAAGGTCCACCGTCACACCCTGGCTCCGTTGGCTCCTTTCACCGTGCCCGAGCGGCGTTTCGACCACGTCCACGTGGACCTGGTGGGTCCCCTGCCCCCATCGCGGGGATTCACCCCCCTGCTCACCATGGTGGACAGAACCACCAGGTGGCCGGAGGCCGTGCGCCTCACCTCCACCGCCGACGTGGCGCAGGCGTTCATCGCCACTTGGGTCGCGCGCTTCGGTGCACCGGCGGACATCTCGTCCGACCGCAGCCCACAGTTCACGTCCGAACTTTGGGGCGCGGTCGCCCGCTCGTTGGGAGTCACTCTGCACCGCACCACGGCCTACCACCCCCAAGCCAACGGGTTGTGTGAGCGGTTTCACCGCTCCATGAAGGCCGCACTCATGGCCGGCCTCCAGGACGACGGGTGGGCCGACCGGCTCCCGTGGGTCCTTTTGGGCCTCCGCACGGCCCCCAAGGAGGACCTCCAGGCGTCCACCGCCGAGCTGGTGTACGGCCAGGCTCTCCGCGTCCCAGGCGAGTTCGTGCCCGACGCCACCAGCCCCTGGTCCGCCGCGCGCCAGCGCACGGACTTCCAGGAGGCCGCCCAACGTTTCGCCCTAGTGCCAACGTCCCGCCACGGCGACCCCCACTCCTACGTCCCCCAGCACTCCGCACGGCAGAGTACGTCTTTGTGCGCCACGACGCGCACCGGGGGCTGCTCCGGCCACCTTACGACGGACCCTTCCGGGTCCTACGCCGGGACAACAAGTCCTTCATCGTCAGCATCGGCGGCCGGGCGGACTGGATCTCGCTGGACCGCCTCAAACCGGCCCACATGGACGTCGGCCAGCCGCCATGGCTGGCTCTACCACCGCGGCGCGGCCGCCCCCCGTCCACTACACCCCCCGTCCGACCATCCACCACCACACGGGACCCCTCCCCCCCCCCCCCCGTGACCGGCCAGGGGCTGTTTCGGTCGGGTCATCCGGACCCCCCTCAGGTTGACCTCCCTGGACCAAGTCCATTCTGGGGGGCGTGTGTAGCGACCCATGGGTCCCCCAAGCAAGACCGACATCAGAATCTCCTTGCTCCAGCCGGTGACGTCACCGGCGGGGATCCCCGGCGCCAGAGTGGCTGGTCACGTGACCGCCAAAGCGTGCCGCGCGTGCGGGTATAATGAGCTACACCTGTGGATCATGTGACCACCGAAGCACGCCTCGCTTGAGAGGCGTGGCTTTTGGTTTCTGTTTCGGTTTTTGGTTTTGCTTTATAAGGCAGCCCGATAAACGGGCTTTTTAGTGTTCCCGAGTTGGTTTTACGAATAAACATCTTCTCGGACGAGTTTGTGCCTTGCCATCCTTTTGTCCGTATTCTGCTGGAGTCCGGACTCCTTCAATGTCATAATTTGATAGGGACAACGCTTAGTCTGATCACTTTGAAATGTATTGAGCATGATCTATGCAACAATTAGATTAGAGAATATAAATTTGTTATGTCATCACTCACGTGGTCTGGCAGCCATATTGGATCAAAAAAATGTTCAAAAACAGAAGAGTTGGCTCACACCAAGTTGATTGCGCAGGGTAAGTATTCTATGAATACCATCGAGTTAATGGTGTAGCGGAGATCAATGAAAAACACTTCAACTTGAGATGTGACATCAAAATCTCCAAATTTTTTGAAAGCTTTCAATTTTCTTCCCTTCCATGAGAAGATTTCACAGCCAAGGTCGTAGCTTTGGTAGTTTAACTGGTTCCTGGATAGAGGTCATTGGACGTTTGAGCTTTTACATGACCTTGGAAACTTTAGAGGGCCATATCGGAGTCGTAAGTGTCATCATAGGAAGCTGATTTTAATGTCAAATGAAAGGAGATTTCAGGATAATCTTCTTTTTTCTGTTTTGAGCAGGAATCATTAAATTCATAATTAAAAAGGTTGTAGGTTAAGGTCACATGTGACCTTTGACCATACGTGGGTAGGAAAAGTCAAGGTCATGAAACTCACCCCCTTGTAAGTGCATCACAAACTCGGTATAATCATTCAACATATCAGAATGGTTTCTCCATTCGTTTTGGAAAGGTGCATTTCAAAGGTAATTTGTATGATAATTAATGTTGCACACAAAATGTACATTTATGGATGGATAAAAACTCCACATTTGGCACAAGAGTCTTTTGGGTCCTATTAGTCAATTTTAGATTAGGAGGCCTCCTGAATTTTGTCTTGTATCCATGGCTGATAGCATAACAAAGTCCAAGATGCCTGGCCATTCATGGGTAAAAATGTTGTGCTTATTTAATATGGGAAAATTGGTATTTAAAAAACAAGACCAAAAGTCTAACAGTGGCGTAGCCGGGCTTGTAAAATATTATAAACCACAAACACATGATTAGCTTTTTAAACAGTCGCTAATGCTGTTTATAACATTTAAAAAAAGAAATTTGGAGGAATCCCGACATCTGTGAGGTAAGTTTTACTAACAGAACTGAGGGAAGATCTACTGTAATCTAGATTATACCCCACAATGGTTGGAGGTGTGCTCATTTACCAAGGAGCTAGCCAGCGCTTGCCAAGCCAGCCGTTCCTTAACTGTTTTGAATGGAGTGCTTGCTCCAATGCTTAAACCACTTGGCGATCTCTCCACAAGGAACTTGGTAAATGAACACACACCCAATGTTCTTGAGACCCGACTATAGATCGACTGCAATCTACAGTATATACCCCAAAGAGGAATGACCTTTCCTGCTGCTCTCGAAGTGAACGGGTGTTTACGCCGTAATGACATCATATACGTAATGACGTAGCATGACGGCCGGACACAAAACTGCCGCTACTTTAATATATATATTATATATAAGATATATATTTAACCTCCAGTAACGTTGCAGTCACTACAAAGGGATTCGTGTTACGATTAGATTTACTATAATAATAACGTTACGTTTGGCACAAGATAATAATAACGGAGCGTAATAATAATTTCATAATAATAACGTAATAACGTTACGTTATTATTATGAAAATTTTATTATTTAAAAAAACCGAGGTGAATTCCTTACTTCCGCTTTTACACCACTTCAATCCATCAACTTTCCATTCACGACATTGGGATTAAAGTGTTATGGTTATATTTACTATAATATTATTATTACTACGAAAACTATACGACTGAAACAATATCACTGTATTAAGAAACCTGGGCTTAATTTGTCCGAAGCAGACGGTGAGTCATAACGCCTAAGGCCTATACGTACCGTTTTGTTGGAAGAGACGTACCGCCGATGCTTTTGATATTTGATGGTTATTTTAACAATCGGTTTGTTTGTGTTTCACACTGAATGAAAAACGTCAAGGTAGAGCATGGTGATTGTGATATATGACAGGTTCGACGATAGGTTCATGAATGGCATATACATCAAAATGGCGGTGTGTAGAGAGTCAGCCGCAGCACCGCCGTAATGACATCAGACGTAATCACATCACCCTGTCATGTGACCAGATTCTCTGCTCTGATTGGTATGCATTTGAGGGGACATACATACATACATACATACATACTTACATACAGACGGACAAACATTGTTCTAGATGGCTCTGCCCGATGGGCTACTCCGTAAAAACATGAATTCCATTTTTTTTTTAAACACAAAAATATATAATTTTTAAAAATAATAATGAGTCACTTTACAAGGAAGTTTGATGCAGGATGAGGCCATTAGGCCCATCAAAGCTTGAGCTATTATTACCAACTTATCGTTGTTTGTCCGTGCCCTATCCTTTTTAAATGCTGAGCTTCAGGCAAGGAAGCAGGACGTCCCGTTTTTATAGTATTTGTTATGACTCGGCTGGGATTCGAACCGCCAACCTCCCAGGCTCGGAGTGTACACTTTAACCATTACATCACCGAGGTTGCTGTGGTGGCGTCCACAATGTATTTGTCCACTTTGTCACTTCTGAACCTTTATCCCTGATGCCAATGATGGAGCATTCCTGTTGTGAATAAATCTCCTGTAATGATACTGACATGTCGAATTGTCTTGAAACATGCATTTGTTTATGTACGTAGCTATATTTTATATAATATATGGCATTGTATTATGGCATATATGGTGAATTATAGTACATTATAACATTAAAGAGGATGAACAACCACTGTTGCTTGTAAGAATGTAAATATAGTGAACAGTGTATTTTTTGCATTTGCTATGGAATATTGTTTACTATTGGCGTTTGGCTCTGCCTCACCATACAGGTTCATCTTTATCCTTCTAGGACCAGCAAGCAAGGCCCAGCAATACCATGAGATAGGCCGTTCCATGGCGACCCTAATGTCCGATGAGGTACCTTAACAGATCTTACAGACTGCATTGTCAGTCCCAGGGGAACGTGGGGAACATGGGATACTTACCCCTGTTGATTTTAAAATATTATTGTCTTGCACTATTTTACCACTTTATGCTTCCAGAAGTAACTTGATTCGATATATTTAGTTTACTTACCATGTTAATGTATTTTTTACATCCAAGGCAGAAAATGTGCATGGTAAAATATCTTGCACATTTTCTGCCTTTTACTCCTCCAGCTACTGCTATAAAGCCAGGCCAAGACACTATCTGAGGGGCATTCCGTGCTCCTGGCCATCGGCAACATATACAATGGAGGCCACGTTGTGGGAAGTCTCTCTCTGAAAGGACTGTACGGCAAACCTTTCCAACTACCTTTTTAACAACCCTCTCAAAGAAGTTCAGTTCTCACTCACAGCCATGATTTTTCTTGGGCAAACCACATTTCAAAATTGGCCTCCAAATACAGTCACTGGCTGGGTATCCTCCGTTGTACAAAGTCTTTCCTTGGCCCATTTGAATCCCTACCCACCTACAAGGCTTTCATACACAGCTTGAGGGAGTACTGCTCTCCCCTCTGGGCTGGCTCCCCTGCCTCACATCTTGCTTAGTTTGACACCATGGAAACCAAGGCCTTCATGATCATTGGAATCTCCTGTGATGAAGCTGAGTATATGGGCCTATCCCTTTCCCATTGCCAGCAGGTTAACAAATCTCTCTCTCTCTCTCTCTCTGTCTCTGTCTCTCTCTCTCTGTCTCTGTCTCTGTCTCTGTCTCTGTCTCTCTCTCTTTCTCTGTGTTCTTCTCAATCTCTCTGCCTTCTTACGCCTCCTTTCTGGTCTTGCACCCTCTGCCCTCCCAGTACGTGGTCCTCCTCGCTCCGTCTAGGTTTCTCCAGTCCACACGTGGTCCACCATCAACCCCCTTTAGTGAAACTCCAAAAATCCAGAATCACTGCTCTCCTTCTCTCCTTCGTTCCTTTTTTCTCCCCACCTGTGGAACCAACTTTCACATTCTCTTTAATCCTGTTGTTCATGCCAGCTGTTCAATACCATCTTAAATCATCCCCCATCCAAAACCATGATCTTTTCTTAAGCCATTTAACCATCCCTCCCAAAAAATATTTTTTCTTCTGTATCCATCTTTTCCACACCCTGCATTCTCCCCTACCCCCATCAACTTTACCGTACATCCCTTGTTGTCTAGCTCCGTCTGTTTTCTATCTCAGCCTTTCTATGTTTTCTCCTGCTGCTGGTCGTTTTGTTATCTTGCGTCCTGATCCATTCTCTGTTCCAACTCTTCCACGAGCCTTGACTGTTCACAAAAAGTGTGGAAACAGCTGTCATAGCTGTTTGAGAAGATTGGGTAGACATGCTTCTGACTTTGTTTTTTTTAAGTTGATGTGGAAGCTGTCAACAGTGTCTCAGGAAACTGCTTCCGCTAGTTACACGCAAGCCAATCTTCAGCTAGATGCTCCATCAAGCCAATAACAAGTGTCAGCGATGCGTGCTGACACAATGGCATTCTTCCGTTGAGTCCCTTGTACATTGTCTCCCAGAAGTCCCTGGGGTGAAATAGGTCCAAATTACCCAATTGGCATTCAGATTATTTGGATGTAACTTTCATAAGTACAATAAGGGTTGCAGAAAATGACGTGACAAATGAACACTCAACGTCTTTCCTTTTAGGTTGTTCAGACTCCGACCTGATGGCATGGATGGTCTGATGGCTACTCTCTGACGTTGTGGCACTGAGGCACCTTGAATCAGTCCTGCCATGTTATTTCCCACTGTTGCGGCCTTTTCCTTTTCACAACTTGAGCAAGACCTTGAGCATGGCCCAGTCCTCCGAGCGTTTCTTTTTGATGTCTCTCTATATAATATTTGATATTGCTTCAATTTCATGCTGTTGTGCACACATTGGCTGTTTTCGCTCATGTCAACATCGTGGGCTGGAATGGAGTTACAACTACGAGGGTCATCCCAAATGTTCTGTCACCCCACCTCCATATTATACATAGTAGCATTGACAAACTTTATTCATATCACAATATTATTCCCCTACCGGTGTACACCGGAGGGGACTATAGGTTTGCACACCGTCCCTCCGTCCGTCAGTCCGTCAGTCTGTCAGTCCGTCAGTCCGTCACGCAAAGAACAGTTTTCCGGACTTTTTTTCTAAACTCTTAATGCTAATGATTTCAAACTTGGCACATGGTTTCCTCATGATACGTTACAGGTCAAGTTCGAACTTCACGACGTTTCGATCATTTTTAACAAAGTTATGGCACTTTGAACTCTGGGAATTCTGATAATTCTGATGATCCTTAACTCAGTGCCATTTTAAGTTTTAATTTCCTTTAAAAACCAATTTCTCTGCAATAATAGGACTGATTGAGATAAAATTTTCACCATATGATGGACTCGGTCTGTAGAATATTTTAATGGTAATTATGACGTCACAGGTCACGTGGTTCGGTCGCCATATTGTTTTTCGTGAAAACACGAAAACCCATTTTTCTCTTCAACGGCTGAACAGATCGAGGCCAAACTTTGCAGGCAGAATCGCATACCCATGACGAACAAAAAAGTTAGCGAGCATGACGTCATGCGTCACATGGTTTCAGAGTTATGACGTTTTTAAGCATGAACCTTTAAAACCGAGCTCCTCCCTCATTTTTGATCCAATCGAGGGGAAACTTCACAGATCTGTTCAGCACTAAAATGGCCTTTTGGAATTTGCGACAGGGCACGTGGTTTGGCAGATATCGTTAATTAAACGAAAATATTTTTAAAAATGGATATCTCTTGTTTATTCTCGAGTTCTCCTCAAGCCGCACCGCGCGCCCTCAGCCTTGTCTCGCGAACGTCAACAGCGCGACACAGCGCGCGCTTTCGGGAGGGGCGGAGCCAGGCCGAACAACATATATACTCATATACACATCGATCATTGATCGTGAACCGGAAAATATAAAATATTAATGATGGTTTCAGAGTTATGACGTTTTTAAGCATGAACCTTTAAAACCGAGCCCCTCCCTCATTTTTGATCCAATCGAGGGGAAACTTCACAAATCTGTTCAGCATGTCAGTCTACTAAAATGACCTTTTGGAATTTGCGATAGGGCGCGTGGTTTGGCAGATATCGTTAATTAAACGAAAATATTTTTTTAAAATGGATATCTCTTCAATCGCTCGTACCTCAGACCATGAGTTGGTAATAATTTATATAATTCACACAGTGCAATACGTGCAGGCCGCTCCACGGAGCGACCTTGCGGGCTTATCAACGAGGTGAGGCGTGACACACATGTGTCTCAGCATACCTCAGATCAAGTTTGAAAACCAGCATCAACCGTGCATTAATTTGCATATTTGATCATTTTTGACAAAGTTATGGCACTTTGAACTTTGGTAGGGGACATGTATTGCAGCGCAATACTCAGAATGCTTGTTATAAATAGTATCCATCCTCTAAAATGCAATGCGTGTCCAGTAGTCAAACATCTCCTTGATCGCACCATCGAATCCTTCTGACTGAAGTACCCTCAGCACTGCAGTGAGCATGGTTGCGTTAAACTCTCTATTGCATGTAAAATGTCTTCTTCTAAACTCGTTTTTCATTTGGAGAAATAAATTGGAAGTCACATTGACTTAAATGTAGTTGGAGATCGATGAAAAAATTTCTCTCTCTCGGGACTCAACGGGCCATGCACATTTTGTGGATGGAAGCGTGCTAATGGCTGGCCTATTAAAATCGCTCCCTTCATCTCTTTGGGACTTGGTTGGAGGCTACTTCATCATGCTCTGAGTTCTGGTGACTATTTCAGTCACTTCACCAATGCCCTCGTCACCTTGATCTCTATTTGGTTCAACGTAACACGTTTATCTTCTGTGCACCTGGCTGGAGCTTATGTTCTTGCTGCTTAAATACATCCTCTGAAAGTTTTGCTTGCACTTTGCCACACACTCTTTACAAGTTGTCATTTCATTAATGGGTCCATGGAGCGCAGAGATGTCAAAGTGAATTTTACCATGGCCCTTACAAAATTAGCAATCTACAAGTTGAAGGAGGCCAAGATTGACTATCGGGGGATGCAAAATGTTTCTTAAAGGTGTCCTTAAAGGTTTACCAAGAGCTCGGTTGCAGCTTGAGCTCAGTCTTGCACTCGTCCGTCGTAAGTACTCTGCAACATTTTACCGAAACTTTACCTTTACACAACGCACTTTGCAAACTTTCTCTTCCAGAAACTTCACACCGCACGTTTATTACTTATCGTTTGAGGGACACCTGAATACTTATGTCAATGTGATATTTCAGTTTTTTCTTTTTAATAAATTTGCAAAACTTTCTAAAATCCTGTTTTCTCTGTCATTATGGGGTATTGAGTGTAGGTTGATGAGGGGAAAAAATGAATTTAAACGATTTCAGCATAAGGCTGCAACATAACAAAATGTGAAAAATGTGAAGGGGTCTGAATACTTTCTGATTGCACTGTAAATGGTAAATACTAACCTTGGCATGTTTCGGACTACTAGTACACCCGCTCACTACAGAAGTGGCAGGAAGGATGACAGGCTGAGTCAACCCCCATGGCATTAATTCAACAGTCAACCGGGATTCAAACCCAGGATCCCAAGCCGGCACCCTAACCGCTAAGCCAACACCTGGCTCATTTTGAAATAATTGAAAAAGTATAAAACCGAAATGTCTCAAAACAGCCTTCCTTAAGATTGGCACATAAAATTTTTTATTTTATTTGTCACTTCCCAACCTCCGGGCTGGTAATTCTGCTAAAATGATTGAAGAAGAGAGCGTAAAACCCTTCACACACCCTGTAGCCATCATGTACATGCTGATTATGTGTGATCACTTGCTTTCAGATCTTTCATGATGTGGCATACAAGGCCAAGGAAAATGGCGATCTGCTTGCTGGTATTGATGAGTTCTTGGATCAAGTGATGGTGTTGCCTCCTGGAGAGTGGGACCCCTCCATCCGCATTGAACCCCCAAAAAGTGTGCCTTCTCAGGTGGGAAGCCTCATATCAGTATTATTGGCCCAACTATTCTGGATTTTGTGGTATGTATGGTAAATTGAAATCTCAGGTCAATTGGATGAAAATTGATGATTTTATGTGGCACTGACCTTTGACCTTTTGACCAAATTATTACATTGCCTTCCTCATATTCTCATAATAAAGCATTATTGAAAATTTGATGACAAAATTCAAATGGCAAATTGGAATTTCAGGTCAATTGGATGAAAATTGATGATTTTATGTGGCACTGACCTTTGACCTTTTGACCGAATTATTAATTGGCTTTATCCATATTCTCATAATAAAGCATTATTGAAAATTTGATGACAAAATTCAAATGGCAAATTGGAATTTCAGGTCAATTGGATGAAAATTGATGATTTTATGTGGCACTGACCTTTGACCTTTTGACCGAATTATTAATTGGCTTTATCCATATTCTCATAATAAAGCATTATTGAAAATTTGATGACAAAACTCAAATGGCAAATTGGAATTTCAGGTCAATTGGATGAAAATTGATGATTTTATGTGACACTGACCTTTGACCTTTTGACCAAATTATCAATTTACCTTCCTCATATCATAAAGCTTTGGTGAAAATTTGATGACAATATCTCAAATGGTAAAAGAGTTACAGCCCAGAAAGCCACACACAGACAGACAGAGAGGAAGAAGTGATTGCAAAACCCTGTCTTCCTCGCTCCCTCGCTCCGTGGCGGATGGAATAATTTCATTTGATATGTTGTTGTTACTCTGCGCATGTGAAGCAATAAGCCGCTTTTGGCAATATTGATTATGTGTGTGTGTGTGTGTGTGTGTGTGTGTGTGTGTGTGTGTGTGTGTGTGTGTGTGTGTGTGTGTGTGTGTGTGTGTGTGTGTGTGTGTGTGTCTACAAACATCAGTTTTTGATGGAGGAAAAATTTGATTTCAATTGTATTTTGAACATGAATCGAAACATGAATTAGAAAACGAACCTGTAGCTGAGCACTAATTTGGCTCTGAATTTGATCCAATCGCGCATGCGCAGAGAGGAATGGGATAAAAAAAAATTATGGCAGCCTGGGAATGGGCGTGGTCTGCCTGCCTGGCAGTAAAGCACAATTGAAAATCATTACAAACAGGAAACTTACTGTTTTGATGTCATAAAGGACACAAACAACAGCCATGAATAACGAATGTAACATGATGAATAAGGTGGTGTGAAAGATGTTGCATCAACGACAGTAAACTTGTCAAAAAAAATATACAACCTCTAAAATCAGTTGTGCCGCTGATGCGATGCCCTCTGCTGGTTCGGGCAGGGATTTGGAATCTGTTCATGGTGCCAGCAATAGCTCGCCTTCTCTTGGCAGACATCGTGGGATCTTTAATGTCCACCAACAAAAGCTGGCAGACAGGACATGGAAGAGAATGTCAACCATTTTAACATTTGTGGCAATAGCACAGAATTTCTATTTCTTTCAGTCCTGTATGTATATGTATATGTATATGTATATACGGTATATGTATATGTATATGTATATACGGTATATGTATATGTATATATGTATATGTATATGTATATACGGTATATGTATATGTATATACGGTATATGTATATGTATATATGTATATGTATATGTATATACGGTATATGTATATGTATAGACGGTATATGTATATCTATATGTATATGTATATACGGTATATGTATATGTATATGTATATGTATATACGGTATATCTATATGTATATATGTATATGTATATGTATATACGGTATATGTATATGTATATACGGTATATGTATATGTATATGCATATACGGTATATGTATATGTATAGACGGTATATGTATATGTATATGTATATGTATATACGGTATATGTATATGTATATGCATATACGGTATATCTATATGTATATGTATATATGGTATATGTATATGTATATGCATATACGGTATATCTATATGTATATGCATATACGGTATATGTATATGTATATGCATATACGGTATATGTATATGTATATGCATATACGGTATATGTATATGTATATGCATATACGGTATATCTATATGTATATGCATATACGGTATATCTATATGCATATGCATATACGGTATATGTATATGTATATGTATATGTATATGTATATGCATATACGGTATATCTATATGTATATGTATATGCATATACGGTATATCTATATGTATATGTATATACGGTATATGTATATGTATATGCATATACGGTATATCTGTATGTATATGTATATACGGTATATGTATATGTATATGCATATACGGTATATCTGTATGTATATGTATATACGGTATATGTATATGTATATGTATATACGGTATATGTATATGTATATGCATATACGGTATATGTATATGTATATACGGTATATGTATATGTATATACGGTATATGTATATGTATATATGTATATGTATATGTATATTATACCAACACATCACCTCCAAACTAGGAGGTTTGGAGGTGATGTGTTTATGTGCATAAATTATACTTCAATCTGTGTATATTAGCGGCTCAGATTGGTCACAAATAAACAATTTGCAGTATCTTGTCCTGATGAGCCCATAATAACGGCGAAATCTAGATCGACATCTCGGCCTTTGTCTATTTGTGACCATAGACCTTTAATCTCAGTCTGCAAAGACTTGAGTACCACACGGATGCCTCCTCGTTTGGAGGTGATGTGTTGGTATAATTTATGGACATGCTTGACTCAAAGACGATATGCAGAATATTTTGTTTTGTTCTCCAATCAAAGATGGCTGACTGGCGACCTTTAACTCCATACAGCACAATGACTAAAACCACGGGGGCGATGACATTTTATGTCTTTTTCTCCTTGTTTGGTGATGATTTCTTCGCAAATAACTTGGCCAGTAAACTGATCGTACACGTGCATTTAAATAATGCCTGAATGACATAATTATCATATTCTTGATTACAGCCGCCTTTACCTGACTTTTTGTTGGCAGGACAAACGTAAAAACCCTCTATTTCCAAATGGACTACCACCAGGACCGGCGGATGATCGACAAGAGGCCCACACATTCGGTCCTGAACTTCGACGCACTGGCAGGTATGTGCGTTTTCTTTGGGAATCGTCTTTCTGCATGGAACTAAAATGTGGATTAAAAATCACACTAACCAGAGGTTGTTTGGGTTCTCTGATCCTGGCAGGCTGTTTGGAGGTCTTGTGCTGGATGTGAAACGCAAGACCTTGTGGTACGTCAGTGACTTCCGGGATGCATTTAGCCTGCAGTGTGTTGCCTCCTTCCTCTTCCTCTACTGTGCCTGCATGTCTCCTGTGATCACCTTTGGTGGTCTTCTGGGCGAAGCAACTGAGGGACACATCGTGAGTGACGGACGTGAACTGCACTTGGCTCCATTTTTCATGCGTGTTACCATCATTGGACCCAAAATTTAATCTTAAGGTACCCAAAGATTACCATGAAAGTATTTAATGTTTCAGTTCTGAATGACAAAGTTCTTAAGGTACCCAAAATTTACCCAAAAGTACCCAAATTTACCCAAATTTACCCAAAAAGATTTATTTACCCAAATCTATTACCCAAATTACCAAAATTACCAAATTACCAAATTACCAAAATTACCCAAATCTATTACCCAAATCTATTACCCAAATCTATTTACCCAAATTTACCCAAAAGTACCCAAAGTTCTTAAGGTACCCAAAGTACCCAAAATTTACCCAAAAGTACCCAAATTTACCCAAAAGTACCCAAAATTTAATCTTAAGGTACCCAAAGATTACCATGAAAGTATTTAATGTTTAAGTTCTGAATGACAAAGTTCTTAAGGTACCCAAAGTACCCAAAATTTACCCAAAAGTACCCAAATTTACCCAAATTTACCCAAAAAGATTTATTTACCCAAATCTATTAGCCAAATTACCAAAATTACCAAATTACCAAATTACCAAAATTACCCAAATCTATTACCCAAATCTATTTACCCAAATTTACCCAAAAGTACCCAAAGTTCTTAAGGTACCCAAAGTACCCAAAATTTACCCAAAAATACCCAAATTTATCCACATTTACCCAAATTTACCCAAAAGGATTTATTTACCCAAATCTATTACCCAAATTACCAAAATACCAAAATTACCCAAATCTATTAACCAAATGTATTACCCAAATCTATTTACCCAAATTTATCCACATTTACCCAAATTTACCCAAAAGGATTTATTTACCCAAATCTATTACCCAAATCTATTACCCAAATTACCAAAATTACCAAATTACCAAAATTACCCAATTATATTACCCAAATTACCAAAATTACCCAAATCTATTAACCAAATCTATTACCCAAATTACCAAAATTACCCAAATCTATTAACCAAATCTATTACCCAAATCTATTTACCCAAATTTACCTAAACTAGGGCATGCCCGTACTATATCTATATCTAAAATTATATCCCCCCCCTCTATTTACATGCAATGGTTTGGTCCAAAGCGAACGGCTTCCGGAGTTTGGTAAAGAAATCGCCATCGCGTGCACAAACGCGCAGGAAAGCGAATGAATCGCAAATTCGTTTTTATTAGTTGTAAAACATAGTTTAACGCCAACATAGTTTGCAAACGTGAAATAAATGAATACGCTCTCAAATGTGCCATCCGAGGCAGAGTGTGTCCGCCACGTTCGGCACACGCGATAGCTCGCTGCTCTCTGATTGGTTGAATCGTTTTTTGGACATAGCTCGGTAAGTAATTGTCCGATTAATATGAAACCTTGAAAAGGCACATCCTCGGGTCCCCAGCAATATACCTGGCAAGTTAAAAGTATATCGGACCCGTGGTTGTCGAGAAACAGCGGTCACAGACAGACAAACGTACAAACGTACAAACGTACAGACAGAGATTACTGGAATTATAGATAGATGTATCCAAATTTACCCAAAAGTACCCAAATTTCTTCAGGTACCCAAAGTACCCCAAATTTACCCAAAAGTACCCAAATTTACCCAAAAGTACCCAAAATTTAATCTTAAGGTACCCAAAGATTACCATGAAAGTATTTAATGTTTAAGTTCTGAATGACAAAGTTCTTAAGGTACCCAAAATTTACCCAAAAGTACCCAAATTTACCCAAATTTACCCAAAAAGATTTATTTACCCAAATCTATTACCCAAATTACCAAAATTACCAAATTACCAAATTACCAAAATTACCCAAATCTATTACCCAAATATATTACCCAAATCTATTTACCCAAATTTACCCAAAAGTACCCAAAGTTCTTAAGGTACCCAAAGTACCCAAAATTTACCCAAAAGTACCCAAATTTATCCACATTTACCCAAATTTACCCAAAAGGATTTATTTACCCAAATCTATTACCCAAATTACCAAAATACCAAAATTACCCAAATCTATTACCCAAATCTATTACCCAAATATATTTACCCAAATTTACCCAAATTTACCCAAAAGTACCCAAAGTTCTTAAGGTACCCAAAGTACCCAAAATTTACCCAAAAATACCCAAATTTATCCACATTTACCCAAATTTACCCAAAAGGATTTATTTACCCAAATCTATTACCCAAATTACCAAAATACCAAAATTACCCAAATCTATTAACCAAATCTATTACCCAAATCTATTTACCCAAATTTATCCACATTTACCCAAATTTACCCAAAAGGATTTATTTACCCAAATCTATTACCCAAATCTATTACCCAAATTACCAAAATTACCAAATTACCAAAATTACCCAATTCTATTACCCAAATTACCAAAATTACCCAAATCTATTAACCAAATCTATTACCAAAATTACCCAAATCTATTAACCAAATCTATTACCCAAATTACCAAAATTACCCAAATCTATTAACCAAATCTATTACCCAAATCTATTTACCCAAATTTACCTAAATTTATCCAAATTTACCCAAAAGTACCCAAATTTCTTCAGGTACCCAAAGTACCCCAAATTTACCCAAAAGTACCCAAATTTACCCAAAAGTACCCAAAATTTAATCTTAAGGTACCCAAAGATTACCATGAAAGTATTTAATGTTTAAGTTCTGAATGACAAAGTTCTTAAGGTACCCAAAATTTACCCAAAAGTACCCAAATTTACCCAAATTTACCCAAAAAGATTTATTTACCCAAATCTATTACCCAAATTACCAAAATTACCAAATTACCAAATTAGCAAAATTACCCAAATCTATTACCCAAATCTATTACCCAAATCTATTTACCCAAATTTACCCAAAAGTACCCAAAGTTCTTAAGGTACCCAAAGTACCCAAAATTTACCCAAAAGTACCCAAATTTATCCACATTTACCCAAATTTACCCAAAAGGATTTATTTACCCAAATCTATTACCCAAATCTATTACCAAAATTACCAAAATTACCAAATTACCAAAATTACCCAAATCTATTACCCAAATTACCAAAATTACCCAAATCTATTAACCAAATCTATTACCCAAATCGATTTACCCAAATTTACCTAAATTTATCCAAATTTACCCAAAAGTACCCAAATTTCTTAAGGTACCCAAAGTACCCCAAATTTACCCAAAAGTACTCAAATTTATCCACATTTACCCAAATTTACCCAAAAGGATTTATTTACCCAAATCTATTACCCAAATCTATTACCCAAATTACCAAAATTACCAAATTACCAAAATTACCCAAATCTATTACCCAAATTACCAAAATTACCCAAATCTATTAACCAAATCTATTACCCAAATCGATTTACCCAAATTTACCCAAAAGTACCCAAATTTCTTAAGGTACCCAAAGTACCCCAAATTTACCCAAAAGTACCCAAATTTACCCAAAAGTACCAAAAATTTAATCTTAAGGTACCCAAAGATTACCATGAAAGTATTTAATGTTTAAGTTCTGAATGACAAAGTTCTTAAGGTACCCAAAGTACCCAAAGTACCTTAAGGTACCCAAGTTCTTCAGGTACCCAAAGATTACCATGAAAGTATTTTATGTATTCCCTGGGTCCACATCCCCCAAGGGCCAATATTATCTAATTTCCCCTAAAACAGTGGAATATGTTTTATCACTTTAAATCTAAGAAGACAGCACATAACGATTGTGTAGCCTCAGGAACACGATCTTAACATCTTTCTTCCCTACCTGAACAACAGAGCGCCATTGAGTCGCTTTTTGGGGCCTCGGTGGCTGGAATGGTGTATGCGCTATTTTCCGGGCAGCCCCTCACCATCCTCGGCAGCACTGGGCCCGTACTGGTGTTTGAGAAGATTCTCTTCAAGTTTTGCAAGTAAACCATTCATTCACTGCTGTAAAAGTCTTTTTCATCAGAGATCGAAATACAACTATAGTTAAGTACATGGCTACATGGCTACATGGCATCATTATAAGCTAATACAATCGAATCGTACAGCATCATTAATCCACTCAAAGTCTGACAGGATGGTCCACAGGTAGCGCACCTGCTTTTGAACTGTCCAGTATTGGTTTGTTTCCCAACCCGACTAGAAAATGTCAGGTTGGTGCGTCGCATGTGTGCTGTCCCTCAGACGGACGTCAAGTTGGGTGTCATGTCTGCTAGTCGTACACGGTGAACATGAAAGATCCTGCGGTGTCATTCACAAAGACTAGGCGGGTTATCATCAGCACCCAGGCCTAATCCCAAACTCCTACTACCTCCAGTCTAACATCAGCCCTAATCCCAAACTCCTACTACCTCCAGTCTAACATCAGCCCTAATCCCAAACTCCTACTACCTCCAGTCTAACATCAGCCATAATCCCAAACTCCTACTACCTCCAGTCTAACATCAGCCCTAATCCCAAACTCCTACTACCTCCAGTCTAACATCAGCCCTAATCCCAAACTCCTACTACCTCCAGTCTAACATCAGCCCTAATCCCAAACTCCTACTACCTCCAGTCTAACATCAGCCCTAATCCCAAACTCCTACTACCTCCAGTCTAACATCAGCCCTAATCCCAAACTCCTACCACCTCCAGTCTAACATCAGCCCTAATCCCAAACTCCTACCACCTCCAGTCTAACATCAGGCCTGATCCCAAACTCCTACTACCTCCAGTCTAACATCAGCCCTAATCCCATACTCCTACTACCTCCAGTCTAACATGAGCCCTAATCCCAAACTCCTACTACCTCCAGTCTAACATCAGCCCTAATCCCAAACTCCTACTACCTCCAGTCTAACATCAGCCCTAATCCCAAACTCCTACTACCTCCAGTCTAACATCAGCCCTAATCCCAAACTCCTACTACCTCCAGTCTAACATCAGCCCTAATCCCAAACTCCTACTACCTCCAGTCTAACATCAGCCCTAATCCCAAACTCCTACTACCTCCAGTCTAACATCAGCCCTAATCCCAAACTCCTACTACCTCCAGTCTAACATCAGCCCTAATCCCAAACTCCTACTACCTCCAGTCTAACATCAGCCCGAATCCCAAACTCCTACTACCTCCAGTCTAACATCAGGCCTAATCAGCTAGTTAATTAAGGCTAAAAAAATCCTTCCTTGGCCGACCCCACAAGAAGGTGGGAATAATTGAGGCCATGAAAGAAGTCGATTATTCGGTCCTTGAGAACATAACATGACATTGCTTCATTTGCACTGACCAATATGTTTGAGATGTGTCCCTTGTAATTTATTTAATACTAGCAGAAGTACCTGCCGTTGCCGGTGGGGGAGGGTGGGGGAAGGAGGAAGGGAGGAGGGGGGGGGAAGGGGGTGGAAATGGGGAGGGAGGAGGAGTGTAAAGGGGAGGGGGGGAAGGGGGGAAGGAGGATTAATGGGGAGTGAGGGGGAGGGGAGGGCGGGAGGGGAGGGAAGACAGAGCGAGGGGCCAGGGGGGAGGGAGGGGGGGAATGGGAGGGGAGGGGAGGGTGGAGAGGGGGCAAGGGGGAGCAAGGCAGTGGGGGGGGGGGAAGGGGAGGGGGGAGGCAGGAGAGGAAAGGGGTTCATATATATGCTGGTGAGTGAATGTGGCGTTCATCACGTTTCTGAATTAAGTGTGATGCCGATCAGGAATAAGAAGAAGCCATACTACCAACTTCGTACACTACCGGAATTGTTTGATTTATTTGTGTTCAAATGTCTGGTGATTGTTTTGTATTTATTTATGTGAATGTGTACTTGTATATAACTGTCATTAATTTTAAAAGGCTTAGGCACTATCGAGCGATTATTATTATTATTATTATTATTTTTCTTTCTTTTAACTCCAAAAAAAACGAACTTTTTTTTTTTCATAATTTTTGTTCTTTGGCCCGAAAACACTCCCAAGCACTCACTGACGAACCTCTGAAAGTTTGACGAAGATCCATTCAGCCATCTCTGAATAAAACGTGGACACACACACAGACAACTCCTGTATGTATGTATGTATGTATGTATGTGTGTATATATATATATATATATATATATATATATATATATATATATATATATATATATATATATATATATATATTTGTTTATATATATATATATATATATATATATATATATATATATATATATATCGGGATTTAAATTTAATTCAAAAATTGATCCAGACGTCTATTCTCTTTCAAACATTCAAACTGACAGAGGTAGTTTCAAACATTCCAACCGACAATCTTCTACGGCCGCGAGTAAAATCTGAATTATAGTAGTAAATTCATTCAAAAAGAACCAAAAATGTCAGGACGGGCCCCGGGAAGGTTATAGGCTAGGTGGCGAGGCTGGTCGAGTCCGCTTCGGCCGGGCTGGGCCCATTTCACAATTAAAAGGTGAGCTGAATTATAGAAGTCAATCTTCTACGGCCGCGAGTAAAAGCTGAATTATAGTAGGAAATTCATTCAAAAAGAACCCAGGCAACGCCGGGTGCTTTCGGCTAGTTAGTTATATATACCCTGTTCATCTTACTTTAATTCACCAAATGTCTGTCTGTCTGTCTGTCCGTCTGTCCGTCTGTTCCCAGGTACAGCAAAAACAGTTGAACCAATCGCAACGAAATTTTGGGTGGGTAATCCTGGGACCACCTGGAGAAATATTGTTTTTCCAATTTTCATATTTTCCAGTTTTTCCAAACACGATGGAATAATATTTACCGATATGAACAGTGATGTGGCTTTTATTGAAATTCTACAAATACTGTTTAGATTTTGATGATTTGCGTGTGATATGATTTAAAGGATGTTGACATAAATTGTTTAAAATAAAAAAAAGTCTTCAATTTCTGATATTTTGCCTTTTCATTTGGGCCTCCCAATTGAAGCCCCGCCCGTAGGGTACCCTTGCTAGATTAAATAATTAGGAATTACCCAACAAGTTAAAGAAAAACATCACAATGGTTTTTCTTACAGGTAATGAACATTAATTTAGAAAGTCTTTACAGTTATCCACAAAAGCTGCAATCTGAAATGTCCACTTGTCAAAAGGAATTGTTGGTGCAAGGAGTTTAATTGCATATAGTTACATCCTGAAGTGTCTCTTAAATGTCGAGATGTCATATATTTTTAGTGTCAGCAGAGTTGTTCTATTCATGCATCTGTTATTGATATTCGTGTGTGGGGTGCAGAGACTATGGCATCGCATACCTCTCTCTTCGAGCATGCATTGGCCTGTGGACGGCATTTTACTGCATTCTGCTTGTGGCCCTGGACGCGAGTTCACTCGTTTGCTCCATCACTCGCTTCACGGAAGAGGCTTTTGCTTCTCTCATTTGCATCATCTTCATCTACGAGGCTCTGGAGAAGCTCGTGCATCTAGGGGAGGTGTATGCTGTTAACCCAGCCAACAACCTTGATCAGCTGACTAACTACAGGTGACTGGAAAAAGAAGACCGATTAATAATCCATTTCATACATGGCTATGCATTCTCTCCAAACCTATCAAATGCTTTTATACTTCATATCAGAGATACCTTCCTTTTGTTACTCCCGCCAGGGAGTAATGCATTCCCTCGTGGCCGTGTGTGTGTGTTCGTGTGTTTGTGAACAAGATATCTGGAAAAGTTCTGAACGGATTTGGATGAAAGTTGGTGGGATGATTGCCCTTGGGATAAAGAAGAATTGATTAGTTTTTGGTGAAGCTCAGGATATTATTCCCGATGCAGGAATTTTTGAAGGATTGTTTACCATTGGAAGACAGGGCTCATTTTTTTTTTTTACATTATCTTCTATATATTCTATATTTAACATTGTGATATGAAAATAGTTTTCATATTTGTTGTAAATGTAGTTTAAACTCGTGGTTATGCGTTAGAGCGGTGTATTTTTTTAGCAGCGTCGTCTTCAATGTTCATTTTTTTTTCTAATAAAGACATATTCTGTCATTTTAAAACCACCAAAGTGTGTATCAGGTTTCCCCGTTTAATAAAATGTATCGTTTGATATGTTTAATGCTTTAAAAAAATTTTTTTTAACCTCAGAAGAGATATCAACATTTAGCTCAGCGAATGTCATTCGCGGTGTCAGTATTTGATGAACTAATAAAGACTTAGTTCCAGATTTGTGAATTGCTGAGGTATATTAACAAACGAATAAAACAGATTTGGCAAAATTCCAACTTTTTTTTAAAAGATCGCATATTCACCCAGGGTTGTGAGAGGTTGAAGAAGAAGAAACCTCGCAAGGGCTTCCCAGACCAAATAAATAATTCTGGTTCTGGCTCTGCGATTTCCAGGTTTATTACTCCCGCCAGGGAGTAACGCATTCGATCGTGTCCGTCCGTGTGTGTGTGTGTGTGTTCGTATGTTTGTGTGTTCGGGTGTTTGTGAACAAGATATCTGGAAAAGTTCTGAACGGATTTGGATGAAAGTTGGTGGGATGATTGCCCTCGGGATAAGGAAGAATTGATTAGTTTTTGGTGACGTTCAGGATATTATTCCGGATCCAGGAATTTCTTTTGGGAAAGATTTTTTCTGTTTTACTGCATTGAAGCTTTTATTCTTATTCTTAAATGATGTTTTTCTCCTCTAATTCCGAGATATATCAAAATTAATTCTCTGACAGTTAGGGCTTACTTTATATTTCATTTATTGTTTTGGGGAGAGGGGATGTTAAACAAAACGTATTATTCCAACTTGACCCACGGCGGGAGTATGCGCTCTGGCGTTTTAGTTTTGTTTGTAATCATTTGGTTTGGTGTCATTGTTACCTGCAAGTGTAAAGGACAATATAATGAACTTACATGACTTTTGAGCTTGTTAATTTTTTTGTATACAAGTTCAAGGCTCGTGGAAGAGCGACAACACCGAACGGATCAGGATACAACATAACAAAAGTAACAGTAGAACGAGGGGTCCACATACCCCCAAAGACCAACGGAACACCATCAGTATGGCAGAAGGCTAAAATATAGGGAGCCTTGGAGAAATAAGGGAAATGAGGAGGAATGTGGGGCAGGGAGAGTGTGCGGGGTGGACAAGATGGAGACAGAAGCAGACACTCAGGATGGAAATTTGGAACGAGGTTGGGGGAATTTTTATTATTATTTTTTTTTTTAAGGGAGATGGGGGGGGGGGGGGGGTTAGGATTATGTCGACGAGGGAGAAAGGACATAAAACATTTGGGTGGAAAAGAAGGAAAGAAACAAAACGACAAACATATTCAGAGCTGAGACAATTTTTCTCCCAGCTATAGGCCTGGGCTACATGAAAACTAATTCAACAATATAGTCATCAAGGCCCAATTTAACACAGAAAATTTGACTAAAACACAAACAACACAGGGAGAAAAAGATAACAAAAAAAATATATATATATAATATATATAGTGTTAGACATTGGCCATCGGCCATTGCTTCCTGTTTCTTAAATTGTTAGATGAGTTCATCTTCAATGCACTTTCACACTTACATACACATACATACACTCACATCCGGGGTCTGCCTAGCAGGCACGTAAGACATCGGCCATTATAAAGGTCGCAGTGTTAGTGTGAGAAATCTGAGGATATCCCAGAGACTCAATAGCTCAGTGGGCTGTCACCGCCTAAGTGATGAGTTCCTGGGTTCGAGTCCCGTGTTGAGTCAGAATGCGTATATATATATATATATATATATATATATATATATATAAAGGAGGAGTGTCTGTGTCTGTCTGGATGTCCGCTTATAACTCAAGAACGACACATCGGAGAAAAGTTTTAGACACAGATTCGGAATCAGCATCAAATCCCGGTGGTTTTAGGCTACGTTTTATTTTAATATCAATGGTTAAAAAAAAACCGCGCCAGCTGCAATTCCATGGTGTAGTTTGTGGCGGCGCTAGACGTTCGGGGTGTATTGCAATGGTTTGTCGGGTTTGGCTGTGGGTCCAGAATAGCTCCCATTTCCTTATGTTCTTCCACTTTTATTTTGATTCTTCTGTTACAACGCCTTCCTTATCTACCTTATATCCCCCGACGAGGCCTCTACATAATTTCATGCGGCAGAATTTCGTGCATTTTGAGTGAAAGAAGTGAGACGAAGTTGTAGGAGGAAGAAGAGGCGCGGTCACTGTCGAGGCCTCGATCGTGAGTGGAAATGGCGGGAATTGCGTTTGTATCGCAAAGTAAAGGATCTGCATTCATTTCTGAACTTGCATTGGTGGATTGTTATATATCTGCATTATTTTTCATAAAAAGCTTTATGTTGAACTTGAAGGCTCCAAGCACGGACTATATATATAGCCCTCATTGAGGTAAAAATAAAAGTAAAAAGCCTGCTATCGCTTGCCAAGCTAGCCGTTCCCCCCTCCCCCTCCACTCCCCCTCCCCTCCCCCCACCCCCTCCCCACCCCTCCCCTCCCCCTCCCCCTCCCCTCCCCCCCTCCCCCTCCCCTCCCCATCCCCTCCCCCTCCCCTCCCCCTCCCCCCTCCTCTCTCCTCCTCCCCCCTCCTCTCTCCTCCTCCCCCTCCCTCCTCTTTTCTCCTCCTCCTCCCTCCTCTTCTCCCCTCTCCTCCTCCCCCTCCCTCCTCTTCTCCCCTCCCTCCTCTTCTCCCCTCCCCCTCCCCCTCCACTCCCCCCTCCCCCTCCCCTCCCCCCAACCCCTTCCCCTCCCCTCCCCCTCCCCTCCCCCCATCCCCTTCCCCTCCCCTCCCCCTCCCCTCCCCCCTCCCCTCCCCCATCCCCTTCCCCTCCACTCCCCCTCCCTCCTCTCCCCCTCCCCTCCCCCCATCCCCTTCCCCTCCACTCCCCCTCCCTCCTCTCCCCCTCCCCTCCCCTCTTCCCCCCTCCCCTCCCCTCCCCCCATCCCCCTCCCCCTCCCCCCTCACCTCCCCTCCCCCCTCCCTCCCCCTCCACTCCCCCTCCCCTCCCCTCCACTCCCCCTCCCCTCCCCTCCACTCCCCCTCCCCTTCACTCCCCCCTCCCTCTCCCCTCCCCCTCCCCTGCCCCCCTCCCCCCTCCCCCCTCCCCTCCCCCCTCCCCTCCCTCCTCACCTCCCCTCCCCCTCCCCTCCCCCTCCCCTCCCCCCTCCCCCTCCCCTCCTCTCCCTCCCTCCTCCTCCTCCCCCTCCCCTCCATCCTTACCTCCCCTCCCCTCCCCTCCCCTCCCCTCCCCCCTCCTCCCCTCCTGCCTCACCTCCCCCCCTCCCTCCTCCTCCTCCCCCTCCCTCCTCTTCTATCCTCTCCTCCTCCCCCCCCTCCTCTTCTCCCCTCTCCTCCTCCCCCTCCCTCCTCTTCTCCCCTCCCCCCTCTTCTCCCCTCCCCCCCTTTTCTCCCCTCCCCCCCTCTTCTCCCCTCCTCCCCTCTCCCCCCGTTCCCTCCCCTTCCCTTCCTCCTCCCCTCCATTCCCCCGCCCGGCAATGCCGGGTACTTCCCATGGCCAGCTGTACGTGGGCTGCTCGAGGGTTGGAAAACCAAGCAATCTTTATGTCTTGGCACCAAGTAAGAAAACCAGAAATGTTGTATACCCATGAAGGAACTGCGCTCCAACGCGAGTTGAAAGAATTGACGCGACCAAAGACGGAATTCGTCCGAGTTGCTTTATTGAAACAAACAGCTCAGGTATTCTGACAAGCCCGTTTTTCGGGCAACAATATATATACACATTTATGTCGGGAAGTTTGCCCGGCAAAAAGCTATACCGGGCATGCCCGGGTATCAAGGGCGAGCCTTGGAAAGGCGAGTCTGGACCTGCCCGGGCGTGTTTGGATGCGGCCTGGCAAGTCGAGGCTGGGCATGCCCAGGCGCTCTGGGCGAGCACTGGAAAGGCGATAGCGGGCATGCCCGGACGCTCTGGGCGAGCCCTGGAAAGGCGATAGCGGGCATGCCCGGACGCTCTGGGCGAGCCCTGGAAAGGCGATAGCGGGCATGCCCGGACGCTCTGGGTGAGCCCTGGAAAGGCGATAGCGGGCATGCCCGGACGCTCTGGGCGAGCCCTGGAAAGGCGAGAGCGGGCATGCCCGGGAAAGACGAGACCGGGCGTGCCCGGGAGGTTCGGGCGTGCCCGGGAACAGTGAGTCCGGGCATGCCCGGGAGAGGCGCGTCTGGCCGTGTTCTGGCCGGTGCAAGGCGATTATGTACATCCAGCGGTAACCGCTACACACGCCCCTCCAGAATCGACCTGCACCGGCAGGGTCAATTTAAGGGGGGTCCGGATGACCCGGCCGAAGCGACCCCTGGAGGGTCGTGGGGAGGGGTCTGACGTGGTGGTGGGTGGTCGAGCGGGGGGAACTGTGGACGGGGGGCGGCCTCGCCGCGGAGGAAGGGCCAACCGTGGTGGTCGGTCGACGTCCATGTGCGCCGGTTTGAGGCGGTCCACAGAAATCCGGTCCGGCCGGCCGCCGAAGTCGACGATGAAAGACTTGTCGCCCCGTCGCAGGACCCGGAAGGGCCCGTCGTACGGCGGCCGGAGTGGCCCCTGGTGCGCGTCATGACGCACAAAGACGTACTCCGCTGTGCGAAGCGCCGGGGGGACGTAGGACTGGGGGCCACCGTGGCGGGACGTCGGCACGGGGGCAAATCGTCGGGCGGCCTCCTGGAGGTCCGAGCGCTGGCGAGCGGCGGACCAGGGACTGGTAGCGTCAGGCACGAATTCGCCCGGGACGCGGAGTGGCTGGCCGTAGACGAGCTCGGCGGCGGACGCCTGGAGGTCTTCCTTGGGGGCCGTGCGAAGGCCCAAAAGGACCCATGGCAGCCGGTCGGCCCAACCGTCGTCCTGAAGGCCGGCCATGAGTGCGGCCTTCATGGAGCGGTGAAACCGCTCGCACAACCCATTGGCTTGGGGGTGGTAGGCCGTGGTGCGGTGCAGCGTGACCCCCAACGAACGGGCGACCGCGCCCCAAAGCTCAGACGTGAACTGTGGGCCGCGGTCAGACGAGATGTCCGCTGGTGCGCCGAAGCGCGCGACCCAGGTGGCGATGAACGCCTGCGCCACGTCGGCGGTGGTGGTGGAGGTGAGGGGCACGGCCTCCGGCCACCTGGTGGTCCTGTCCACCATGGTGAGCAGGTGGGTGAACCCCCGCGAGGGGGGCAGGGGACCCACCAGGTCCACGTGGACGTGGTCGAAACGCCGTTCAGGCACGGCGAAAGGTGCCAGCGGGGCCTGGGTGTGGCGGTGGACCTTGGCTCGCTGGCAGGCCGTGCAGGCGTTGGCCCAGTCGCGGATGTTTCGTCGAAGGCCGTGCCAGACGAAACGCGCCGACACCAGCTTCTGAGAAGCTTTCCGGCCCGGGTGAGAAAGGCCGTGGATGGAGGCGAAGATGCGGCGCTGCCAGGAAACGGGCACGATGGGGCGAGGCTGGCCCTGGGAGACGTCGCAGAGCAGGACGGTGCCCGCGAAGGGGATGTCGGCCAGGCGGAGGCCCGTGTCCGCCACGCGGAGTGCCTGCACCGAGGCGTCGGTGGTCTGGTCGGCCGCCATGAGCGTGAAGTCCACGCCGAGGTGGACCGCGTTCGCGCTGGCCCGCGAAAGGCAGTCGGCCATGGCGTTGTCTTTGCCGGCGACGTGCTGGATGTCCGTGGTGAACTCCGACACGGCGGAGAGGTGGCGCTGCTGGCGGGCCGACCACGGCTCCGTGACCTTAGCCATTGCGTAGACCAACGGCTTATGGTCGACGAAAGCCGTGAACGGGCGGCCCTCCAGGAGGTGTCGGAAATGGCGAACGGCCAGGAATAGCCCGAGCAGCTCGCGGTCGAACGTGCTGTAGTTTAACTCGTTCGGCCGGAGTTGCCGGCTGAAAAAAGCGAGTGGCTGCCAAACCCCGTCCACCCATTGCTCATGGACGGCGCCCACCGCGTAGTTGGAGGCGTCCGTAGTGAGGGCGATGGGCGCGTTGAGCACCGGGTGAGCCAGCAGCGTTGCGTCGGCGAGGGCCCGTTTGGCACTGGCGAAGGCCGCGTCCATGGCCGCGGACCAAACAATGTCATGCTTGGCCGGCTTGCCCCGGAGGGCCTCGTAAAGGGGCCGCATGAGCTGAGCAGCGCGGGGCACGAATCGGTGATAAAAATTCACCATGCCGAGGAACTCTTGGAGGGCCTTGATGGAACGGGGACGCGGGAACGTGGTGATGGCCTCGACCTTGGTCGGCAGCGGCACGGCCCCGGTCTTGGTGATGCGGTGGCCCAAAAAGTCAACGGTCGTCGCGCCGAAGTGGCATTTGACCGGGTTGACAATTAAGCCTTGCTCGCTGAGGCGACCGAACAGTGTTCGGAGGTGGAGGAGGTGCTCGGCGCGGGACGTGCTGGCGACGAGGATGTCGTCCAGATAGACGAAAAGAAACGGCAGGTCGCGCAGCACGCCGTCCATCAAGCGCTGGAACGCCTGGGCCGCGTTCTTGAGGCCAAACGGCATCCGCAAAAATTCGAACAGGCCGAACGGCGTGATGACGGCCGTCTTCGGGACGTCGGCCGCCCGGACAGGTACCTGGTGGTAGCCCCGTATCAGGTCAATTTTCGAAAAGATGACCCGTCCCGCCAAACGGGCGGAAAAGTCCTGAATATGCGGGATCGGGTACCTGTCGGGGGTGGTAGCGTCATTGAGACGGGCGCCATCCACCCCCCGGCTTTGGCACGATGTGCAGTGGCGAGGCCCACGCGCTATCGGAGCGCCGCACGATGCCGAGGTTCTCCAACGCGTCGAATTCGGCCTTTGCCACGGCGAGCTTGGCTGGGTCGAGGCGGCGGGCCCTGGCGTAGACCGGCGGGCCCGTAGTGGGTATGTGGTGCTCGATCCCGTGCCGCACCGCGACGGCCGAAAACGTCGGCCGCGTGAGGGCCGGGAATTCCATGAGCAGGCGAGCGAACTCGTTCGTTGCCGGGAGGGCGCACGCCAGTTCGGTCGGCGCGGAGCTGCTCATTGTGCACGCCAGGGAGCTGAAGGTCTCGGCGTGGACAAGGCGACGTTGTTTGACGTCGACCAGCAGCCCGTGCGCGCAGAGGAAGTCGGCGCCCAGCAAAGCCACGGGGACGCTGGCGGTAACAAAAGTCCATTGAAAGCGCTGGCTGCCGAAGCAGAGGGTGACGACGCGTGGGCCGAAAGTGCGTATGGCCGAGCCATTAGCAGCGACCAAAGAGGGGCCGCAAACTGCGTCCAGCCTGTCCTGCTCGGAGGCAGGTATGACACTCAGTTGGGCGCCGGTGTCGCACAGGAAACGCCGTCCAGACGCTTTGTCCCGAATAAACAGCAAGTTGCCCGAGTGGCCGGCGCTCATGGCTGGGAATGAACGCTGGCCCGGCCGTTTCCCGACCTGCCGAAAGTGCACGGGGGCCGGCACGTCCGGTGTCCGAACCTGGCGTGGTAATAACACCACGCCCGGTCAGGTGGAGGCCCCGGCCGTCGTGTTGGAAGCGGGCGGTGCGGCGTGGCGGCCGCCAGTTGCACCGGCAGTTCGGCCTCCAACCGCGCAGGGCGCTCGGGCGTCGTGGGCGTCGCCTCGGACGGCAGCGGGCTCCAGGTAACCGCGCCGATGTGCTGGCCCGCCGAGGAGATCTTATCGGCTTCCCTGGCGAGGGCGCGGGAATCCGTGATCAACGTGCCAGCCAGGGCGAGGCGTACTGGGTTAGGCAGCTGACGGAGGAACAGCTCCCGGAACAGGAATGCCGGAGAGTGCTCGCCGAGCAACGAGAGCATATAGTCCATGCGCTAGGACGGGCGCGTGTCGCCGAGCTCGGGCAGGTCAAGCAGGTGCCTTGCGCGTGCTGCCGGTGAGAGGGCGAAAGCGCCGAGGAGGAGCGTCTTCAGCGCGTCGTATTTGTCAGCAGCCGGCGGGTGCTGGGGGAGGCTCAAGGTGCGGGCTGCGGTGGCGGAACCAAGCGCCGCCACAACATGGTGGAAGCGGGTGTCGTCCGCGGTGATGCCTCGCAGGGCGAACTGGGAGTCCGCCTGGGCGAACCAAACAGCCGCGTGAGCCTCCCAGAAGGTAGGCAGTTTAAGCGTCACTGCCGTATCCATGTCGGTAGGTCACCAATGAAGGAACTGCGCTCCAACACGAGTTGAAAGAATTGACGCGACCAAAGACGGAATTCGTCCGAGTTGCTTTATTGAAACAAAACAGCTCAGGTATTCTGACAAGCCCGTTTTTCGGGCAACAATATATATACACATTTATGTCGGGAAGTTTGCCCGGCAAAAGCTATACCGGGCATGCCCGGGTATCAAGGGCGAGCCTTGGAAAGGCGAGTCTGGACCTGCCCGGGCGTGTTTGGCTGCGGCCTGGCAAGTCGAGGCTGGGCATGCCCAGGCGCTCTGGGCGAGCCCTGGAAAGGCGATAGCGGGCATGCCCGGACGCTCTGGGCGAGCCCTGGAAAGGCGATAGGGGGCATGCCCGGACGCTCTGGGCGAGCCCTGGAAAGGCGATAGCGGGCATGCCCGGACGCTCTGGGCGAGCCCTGGAAAGGCGATAGCGGGCATGCCCGGACGCTCTGGGCGAGCCCTGGAAAGGCGAGAGCGGGCATGCCCAGGAAAGACGAGACCGGGCGTGCCCGGGAGGTTCGGGCGTGCCCGGGAACAGTGAGTCCGGGCATGCCCGGGAGAGGCGCGTCTGGCCGTGTTCTGGCCGGTGCAAGGCGATTATGTACATCCAGCGGTAACCGCTACACCCAGAGGTTTTGAGAAATTGAAAATTGACAAAACGTCATGTAGGAAATGTACTGTGATATTGCTCTAAAATATGCATGTTCTTTTCATCATATATTTGTATTATTCTTATTCAACCCGGGCGAAGCCAGGTACCTCAGCTAGTATATATATATATATATATATATATATATATATATATATATATATATATATATATATATATATATATATATATATATATATATATTAATGACGGATCCAGTTCAGAAAACTTAGCTTTGATTGGGGTGGAAGGAGCAAGCTGCATATCTGACTTGCATGTTGAACAACCCCGAACCGGAAGACAAATTTCCTCAACGTTGCGTCTCCTCACTGTCTACTATCCTCCACCTCCACATGCAAACGGTTTTCAAATTTAGTTTCAAAAACGAATTTAATTCATGGAAATATCTTTCATACCGAGCAAAATGGGAATTCCAGCATTCATGTGGATATACCATCTAAACTCAAAGTAGATACTTTTATACAGACTGTAAAGATAATAATTAATCAATAAAGCTATGGATAATGGGAATCTATGTGACATAATAGGACGCATGGATGATATGGTTACATGTGCCATAATGATAAGATGTCTAAGCGGTGAAGCCACTTCAATATTTAGCTATGTCCGTCTGTCCGTCAAAAATGAAGAAGAACCACCTTTCCAACCCACCGTGTTTAATTATAAAGGGTTCTAAAGTGTAATTCTAATGGTTAATTGTGGTGGGTTCTAATGGGTAATTGTGGTGGGTTCTAATGGGTAATTGTAGTGGGTTCTAAAGGGCAATTCTAAAGGGTAATTCTAAAGGGTAATTGTGGTGGGTTCTAAAGGGTAATTGTAGTGGGTTCTAAAGGGCAATTCTAAGGGGTTCTAAAGGGTAATTGTAGTGGGTTCTAAAAGACAATTCTGAAGAGTTCTAAAGGGTAATTGTGGTGGGTTCTAATGGGTTCTGAAGGGTAATTGTAGTGGGTTCTAAAGGGTAATTCTAAAGGGTCCTAAAGGGTAATTCTAATGGGTAACTGTGGTGGGTTCTAATGGGTAATTCTAAAGGGCAATTGTGGTGGGTTCTAATGGGTAATTCTAAAGGGTTCTCATGGGTAATTCTAAAGGGTAATTCTAATGGGTAATTGTGGTGGGTTCTAATGGGTAATTCTAAAGGGCAATTGTGGTGGGTTCTAATGGGTTATTCTAAAGGGTAATTATAATGGGTAATTGTGGTGGGTTCTCATGGGTAATTCTAATGGGTAATTCTAAAGGGTAATTCTAAAGGGTTTGATAAGGGTAATTCTAATGGGTAATTGAGGTGTGTTCTAATGGGTAATTCTAAAGGGTAATTGTGGTGGGTTCTCATGGGTAATTCTAAAGGGTTATTCTAAAGGATAATTGTGGTGGGTTCTCATGGGTAATTCTAAAGGGTAATTCTAATGGGTAATTGTGGTGGGTTATAATGGGTAATTCTAAAGGGTTCCCATGGGTAATTCTAAAGGGTTATTCTAAAGGATAATTGTGGTGGGTTCTCATGGGTAATTCTAAAGGGTAATTCTAATGGGTAATTGTGGTGGGTTCTAATGGGTAATTCTAAAGGGTTCCCATGGGTAATTCTAAAGGGTAATTGTGGTGGGTTCTGATGGGTTTTAAAGGGTAATTGTGGTGGGTTCTGATGAGTTTTAAAGGGTAATTGTGGTGGGTTCTAATGGGTAATTCTAAAGGGTTCTAAAGGGTAATTCTAATGGGTTTTGTACGTTTCTAGGCTTTTCCTATTTCATATTAAAATGCCAAACTGAACCTCTTCCTTTGAACATGTGTGCGATTTATTTTTATTTTATTCAGAATGAGCACACGAGGTGAGACTATGCGCGACCAAGTGCAGTTCTCGTTATTTTTTTGGTTTTTCCCCTTCTCATATTCTTCTCCACCCACTCCTTTGTTTATTTATCACTCTCAACTTCTGTCTCACTTTTGTATATGCTAATATTGGATAAACATAAGATCGAATAATGCTCATTTTTTGACATGTGATGAGTTCTATTGTTTGCACGTCATTGGGAAATTGTGAAATAGAGGCCATCGATAATAAATTCTACCATATGATATGAACAGCACATTGTGCCATTGAGGTGTGTTATCTCTGCGTGATCCCTTGAAAGGGGAAAAATTCCAAATATAAGACAGTATTTGCAAATGTTGCCAAAAAGATGAATTTGTCCCCCCCAAACAAGCTTATGATTGGGCTATTAATTCCTTGCAGATGCACCTGCGTGGCTCCATCTCTTCCCAGCAACCACACGCTACAACTGTGGGACAAATGGAATGTCACCTCAAGCTCCTTCACCTGGAGCAACCTTACCGTCTCCGTAAGCACGACCTCAGACCGAACCAATGGTGACTGTTTTGTTCATTTGTGTGCATCTCCGAAGCTGTTTGATGATTGACTGCATTTTCTCAGATCTCCAGAGATTCTACCAAAAAGTTAACTGAAAGTTTTATCCGGAAATGAAGCGAGTCTGCAATGGCGATAATAGTTTTCAAAGCTTTTGGGTTTTTTTTTTATAGGTGTGATGCAGGTAAAGACATCAATGATTTAATGATTAAGGTCACGTGTTGTGTCTCAGATACTTATTATAGGCTTTTTCCAAATCGATTCTTCGACCTCACTTGACATTCATTCATATTTCATATTCATTCATTCGCCACCGAAGGTGGATGGATGGAGGTTATGTTTTCACCCCTGTCTGTCCGTTTGTCTGTCTGTCTGTTTACCTTGTCTGGCTGTTCGGATCTTGCCTTGGTCACACTGTTATTATTGTGGTCACACTTGGTCATACATGTGATGTGGCGGTGGTCCGTATGCAGCCTGTGGCTGCTTCGCCGCATCATTTTGTGGAAGCGCATTGAGTAAAGATTTAATGGAGGTACAATAGGACCAGAGCAAGCTGATGAAGAAGTTCTTCTTGTTGAAACACCTCCCCATTCCCCACGTACCTTTTTTTAAAGTCTTTGGCATGACCCGCCCCGACCTGCCAGACTCAGAGCGGACGCTGTAACCATAACACCACCATGTCTGGAACGGCCATTTCCGACAGAGGATAAATGACTTGTGTCGAGTAGCCTCAAATCGAGCAGTTTTCTCAGGTATGTACACCAAAATACCTTCAAACAAAAATCACGTTCAGTCAAGATCGATGGTGGCAAGGAACATGGTTCAAAAGAAGTGATGGACAACTGTCTATGCTGAGTATGGTTTAGTTGCGCGAAGAAAGTATCCATTGAAGGGGCAACAAATATTTGTTTTTGGACTAAAAACACGAGTATTTTTACCTGTGACATCGCAGGTCTACAAGAGCTTCCCGTTGTTGTTGTGGTTCTTGTTGGGGTGTCGATTTTTAAAATGTGCACCCATTGGTCGGACAGCTGGCGGACCACACCCACATCTGTCGCTTGACTCCACCCATCACGTCACCAAGACAAAATGGTATGGCCGCCATTTTGGTTTTCCGGTGGGCCTAACACATTAAGCCTGTAGTCCTCTGCTGATTATACACTGTCCGGCTTTGTTGCATCAGATTTTCATTGGCTTTGTTTGGATCTAGCGTTAGATTATTAGTAAGGTTTAATCAAGGCCGTACGCGCCTCCCTAAAAAATAGCATTACGTAATTTTTGAACGGGCCCATTTTCACATTCAATGCACGTTTCCCAATCGGCCCGTTACTGGATTTTTAAAGCCAATTCACTCATGCTTAATGGCAAAGTCCCTTGCCTCAAAATACCACGTACAGGTTTTATAAACAAAAGGTTTATCACCACAGAGAGAGAGAGAGAGGGAGGGAGAGAGCTAGCTAGCGCTTTTCAAGCCAGCCGTTCCTTGTCAACGGTTTCAAATGGAGCGATTGGTAACTGAACACACCCCTGACGTTCTTGAGGCCTGAGCCTAGATCTACGGTAATCTGAAATCTGATCTACCCGAGCCTAGTTGAAACCCCAGAGAGGATAATAACATGATCCTTCCTGTCGCTCCTGTTCTCGGAGTGGGTGCACTAGTTCCCTGAAACCAGTCCCAGCTGTCCCTCAGGCTCGCAACTGATATTGAACCAAACCATGGAGCCCCTCGAAGATTAATTATCTCATACCTTCAGCAGGAAGGATGGGAAAGTTGAGTGGACAGAGGAGGTCAAAAATATAAATTTTGTGTTGCAGGTTGTGACCACAGTGTGGTCATTCTTGTTACAATATTGAGGCAAATCACTGCTCAATGTTATGGATTATGTGGGAATTTCTAAATGAATTTTCTCAAATCCAATTTGATACTGACTGTGTTGAATGATAGATTGGTAGGTTATCTTTTGTGGACATCCACAGAAAGTAACAAGAGCTTGAGCACTGTGCAAATCAGTCATCACTGCTTGGGATACCCGGTTGTGTTTCTGTAGGAATGCCGGAGCCTGCACGGAGAGTTTGTGGGCACAGCCTGTGGACACCACGGCCCTTATGTACCTGATGTGTTGTTCTGGTCGGTCATCCTGTTCTTTTCCACGTTCTTACTCTCAACATTCCTCAAGGAGTTCAAGACCATGCGATACTTCCCTACAAAAGTAAGATTAGTCTGAGTAACACAATAGCTTCTGAGGCAGTTGTGTCCCTCCAATGTGATTGCCTTTTTCATGGAGGATCGTGTTATTGAAGGAACTGCGCTCCAACGCGAGTCAAAAGAATTGACGCGACCAAAGACGGAATTCGTCCGAGTTGCTTTATTGAAACAAAACAGCTCAGGTATTCTGACAAGCCCGTTTTTCGGGCAACAATATATATACACATTTATGTCGGGAAGTTTGCCCGGCAAAAGCTATACCGGGCATGCCCGGGTATCAAGGGCGAGCCTTGGAAAGGCGAGTCTGGACCTGCCCGGGCGTGTTTGGCTGCGGCCTGGCAAGTCGAGGCTGGGCGTGCCCGGGCGCTCTGGGCGAGCACTGGAAAAGCGATAGCGGGCATGCCCGGACGCTCTGGGCGAGCCCTGGAAAGGCGATAGCGGGCATGCCCGGACGCTCTGGGCGAGCCCTGGAAAGGCGATAGCGGGCATGCCCGGACGCTCTGGGCGAGCCCTGGAAAGGCGATAGCGGGCATGCCCGGACGCTCTGGGCGAGCCCTGGAAAGGCGAGAGCGGGCATGCCCGGGAAAGACGAGACCGGGCGTGCCCGGGAGGTTCGGGCGTGCCCGGGAACAGTGAGTCCGGGCATGCCCGTGAGAGGCGCGTCTGGCCGTGTTCTGGCCGGTGCAAGGCGATTATGTACATCCAGCGGTAACCGCTACATTATAATGATTGTAACAAATATGATTGCTCATCATTCATCTTGTGAATGCACTTTGATTCATTCACTAATTTCATCTGGACACTCACTCCGAGCATCAATCATTCGTCGAGTGGGCCCTTGGCCTGTAATGATGAATCGGAAAATGAAGTTGCTTGATCTCTATTCCATGCTTGAATCGAATGTTCTTTTAACTGATTTGGAGAAGCCTCTATTACGACATTCAATGTGTGAGAATATTTAATTGTCAGATCACCTATGTGCACATGCATTTGCAGGGCCTTCAGAAAGTATTCACACCCCTTGACGTTTTTCACATTTTGTTGTGTTGCAGCCTGAATTTAAAATGGATCAAATTGAGATTTTTTGTCACTGATCTAGACATAACATCCCATAATGTCAAAGTGGAATTTTTATGTTTTTAGAAATTTTAACAAAATAATAAAAAATGAAAAGCTGAAATGTCTTGAGTCAATAAGTATTTAAATGGTTTGGTAAATGGAAAAGCCCTTTGCTTTGGCACTCCAAGTTGAGCAAAGGTGCATTCAATTTCCTTTGTTCATTCTTGAGATGTCTCTACAACTTGATTAGAGTCCATCTGTGGCCAAATCGAATGATTGGACATGATTTAGAAAGAAACACACCTTTCTCTATAAAGTCCCACAGTTGACAGTGCATGTCAGAACGGATACTCTACCATGAAGTCCAAGGTCTGTAGATCTCTGAAATAGAATTGTGAAGAAGCATAAATCTGATGAAGGGTATAAAACAATTTCTGGAGTGTTGAAAGTTCCCAAGAGCTCAGTGAGCTCCATCATTAGGAAATGGAAATAATATGGAACTACTCAGACTATTCCTCGAACTAGCCGTCCTACCAAATTGAGCAACTGAGCAAGAAGGACCTTGGTCATGGAGGTGACCAAAACCCAAAGACCTTTGACAGAACTACAGAGTTCCTTGGCTGAGATTGGAGAACCTGCCGGAAGGACAACAGTCTCTGCAGCCCTTCACAACTCTAGGCTTTGGAGAGTGGCCAGACAGAAGCCACTCCTGAGAAAAAGGCAGATGACAGCACACCTGGAGTTTGCAAAAAGGCACGTGAAAAACTGAGAGCACGAGGCATCTGAGAGCATAATCGCTCCAAGCAAACAACCAAAGCAACACTGGAATGGTTTCTGAACAATAACGTGAAAGTCCTTGAGTGGCCCAGTCAAAGCCCAGACTTGAATCCCATTGAGAATCTGTGGAAAGACTTCAAGATTGCTGTTCACTGACGCTCCCTGATGGGGATAATTTTCCTACATTAGTATGTAATAGATGAACCAAAAATTCAATGTCCATAACCTTTGTCAGAAGATGAATCACAAATTTTAATTCCCGAGGAGGACAACACTTTCTGTCTACAAGGAAATACACAGCAAGAAACAATAACCTTTATCAAACCATATTACAATTCACAAATTACATTGCAAGATTCACAGAAGGTCCCAAGTGAAATCCTGGTACAGTAGAGATGTACATCAAAGGAAACATCATCGAGAATACAGTAGCATGCACAGTATACAGTCAACATATAGTGTAACCATACAGAATCGACCAGCCAAGCAAAACATCCTCAGTACAACATTTACAGCATTACAAACCTACTGAAAATCCTAAAGTACAACACACCAACATCTTACAATTACAGTGCTAATCCTGCTATTTGGACATCAGTTCTGATTCTTATACAATTTGAAGTGGGAGGAGCAAGTGGAGGGGGGAGGAGCGAAGAGAGGGGAGGAGCGAAGAGAGGGGAGGAGAGCAGTAGGATTGGTTGGGCAAAGTTTTGGTGGGAGGGAGCAAGGATCGGGGGATACAACGTGATTGGTCGAGTGAAATATTGAGATGAGAGTACTCCCCCCTTTGAGAGCAGATCTGCATTTTCAAATTATTTAATGAGAAGAATGTGTTGGTTGAGACTCTTCTGCGCCAAGACTCTATCAATCATAACGTTGTGTTAACGTTATAACTTTGCAGCACTACTGCCATTGCAGGGACGTTAACTTTATGGTTTAATATTTAGAAATCTATAAAAACAGGCATACAATAAGAAAGTCCTTATTTAATCAAAAGGTCACTCAGTAGCTATGACAATCACATCCTTTTTCAATCTGCAAACTTATCTTTTCCCTCATAAGTCAAAATCATACTGCAATCCCACAAAAGATCTTTTATTGAGAAGATATTGGATCAGAGGGCCAGAGAGAGCTAGCCTACATGGATTTTATAGGATTTTATACTTTAGACTAACCCCTATCAAACACTAACAAGCTATACGTTTTTTTATTTGATGCAGTGTTTAACCATCGTTCTTTTGAAAGATTTTACTGAGAACGCTGACAATTTCATAAAACTATCTCTTAGATAAATATAAAGAAAGTGCAGTGGGCCCATCCCCCATCGGCCAGTGCAAAGCAAATCATCCACCTTCCATTGTCCAGCAGGAAATCTTTTTGCCCAAATTCTGCAAAATAATTATCAAGTATTTTGCATTCACTTATCAATACAATGTTTAGCTTGGACTTTGTACTGAGTCGATTATTCACTAGTTTTATAAACACAAAGGGATTTGTAAAGCAATTCAGTGGATGCTAATTACTCCAGGCAGCTGGTCAGACATTGTGGCATTAGTTGTATTATTTAATTATTTACCAAGAAAACAATATCTTTTCTCCAATTTGCTTATATAACTCAATAAGACATACTCGACCTAACATTACATTATTTCCAAAAACCCTATTTGTAATCATATTACCCTCAGTCATAAATCATTTTGTCATGACAATATGTGGTCTACCATTGCCTCCACGAAGAATTTTACTTTCTCGAGCAACGAATTTGGTCAGTGTCGGAGATAACTTGCCAACTGTAGGAAATCCCAGATTCTGCATGGAAACCACAAAAAAAACTTGCACACTAGGAGAGCAGGTTGTGGCTCATAGAAATTACTCCATTTGATAAATTTTACACTTCCACATCCCCATCCAACTTGACAGAGCCTGAGCAAATCTGCAAGGAAGAATGGGAGAAAATCCCCAAATCCAGATGTGCAAAGGTGATACAGACATACTCAAGAAGTCTCAAAGCTGTAATTATTGCCAAAGGCGCTTCTAAGAAGTATCGACTCAGGTTGAACACTTATGTAAATTGGATATTTCTGTATTTCATTTAAAATTATTTTGTAAACAAATTCTAAAAAAAAAAAATTCCACTTTGATTTTTGGGTATTTTGTATGGATCACTGACAAAAAATCTCTGTTTAATCAATGTAAAATTCAGGCTGTAACACAATAAAATGTGAAAAAAGTCAAAGGGTATGAATACTTAGTGAGGGCAAGGTATAATTAATTGATGTGATCAGTAACTGTCATTTCCTGCGATTAATGCATTTCACTGATGGATGCTATAAAATGATATTTTGTTTCCCCCTGGTAGGTGCGTGCAATAGTGAGTGATTTTGCGGTCTTTCTGACTATCCTTATCATGTTGACCACTGACCATCTCTTGGGAATTCCCTCTCCAAAGCTACAGGTTCCAAGTGTGTTCAAGGTTTGTGAACCAACATCTCTCCGTGTGTGTGTGTGTGTGTGTGTGTGTGTGTGTGTGTGTGTGTGTGTGTGTGTGTGTGTGTGTGTGTGTGTGTCAGCTCCACTATAAGCCCGATACCCTGTAAAGAAGAAATTGTTATTGCAGACTGTAGAGCGATGCAGTACTGCGAGAGTTGTGCTCGATTTTCTGCATAAACTTCTTGAAGATTGAATCACTTCTCTTAGGTTTTCAGACAGGTATCAACAACAACAACAACAACAACAGGCATTTTAAGGCCATTTTCCCTGCTAGAGCGGGGGGTTAGCCTTGCAGCCCCCATGACAATCTTCTCCATCTTGCCATATTTTCTGCATCTCCCCTTGTTAACCCCCTTGCCCACATTTCTTCTTCCACCATCTTTAGCCAAGTCTTTCCTGGTCTTCCCCGTCCTCTACTTCCTTCTACATTCATTTCCATCACTCTTCTCAACCAGTCACTTTCATCCTTCCTCAACACATGACCAAACCATCTCAACCTGTTCCTCTTCACAGCATCCATCATGATCACATGATCATTGTCTACCCCCTACAAACATACCACAGCCCACCCCCCGGGAACCGTAGCCCCAGCAAGGTTCACTGCAGGTGCTACCATTCCAGTCTTAATACTTAGACTCACACCTAATTAGCATATTAAATAAATTAGGAGGGCTGTCGGAAGCGAGCCGTAGCTACCGGTACTTACCTATTCTCCTTAACGTTCTACCATTCACATTTCAAATATTTACAAAACTTGAAGTCCTTGCTCCTAATGTGGATTCACTTGCTACTTTTACCACTACTATTACTATTACTACTTGATTGCTCCTAATTCACTACCCTTTTCAGACAGGTATCGATGTGGAAAAAACATTGAATCAGATCTCTCATATACCTGACTTAAATCCTTCTGTTTATTTTATTTTGTGATATCTGATGAATCAATTATTTACACGAAGACCACATGCTCGCATGGACATGAGGATAAAAGTTAAGCAATTGTGTAACTCATTCAATGAGTACTCGGCATGTCACAGGGTAGTGAATATTAATCTTCACCTGGTGGTTGAATGAAGTGCAGAGGTGTAAACGTCGGTCATATTTAACATGTTCACGACAAATAAACCTCCAAGGTATCGATCATACAGGGTTTCCCATAAACAGCAACATGGTTTGAACTCGAAAGAGCAATCGGAGATTGCAGGCCCTCACTTGTACTTGTTTTGATGTGGTGTATTTTGTGGGACAAATAAATGGAAGGATGTATTAAATAACTAAATGAAAGGTCTAATGGTCTAGTTGTAAATGTGTAAAGGTCAAAGGTCTGAAAAGTTGTAAAGGTCAAATGGTTGAAAAGGTCTGAATTGTCTGAACGGGTCTAAAGTCTAAAGGTTCTTAGAAAGGGTAGAAAGGTCAAAGAGGTCTATAGGGTTTTAAATGCTCTGAAAGGTGTGAAGGTCGAAAAGGGTCTATTGGTTAGAAAGGAGTCTAAGGGTCTCGAAAGGGTCTTCAAAGTCTAAGGGTTCTTAAGATGGTGTAATAAGGTCTAAGGGTGTGATGGGTCTATATGGTCTTCGTGTTGTATCGGGTCTTAAGAATCTTAGGGATGTATAGGGTCTTAAGAGTATACTTAAGAGTATAGGGTCTTAAGTTGTATAGGGTTGTATTGGGTCTTAGGGGTCTGTAGGGTCTAACAGTGTCTTAAGGGTCTTAAGGATATTAGGGGTCTAGAAGTGTCTTAGAGGTCTTAAGGGTCTAAGGATCTTAAAAGGTGCTATTGTTCTGGGGGGGGTCTTAGGGTTTTAAAGAGCCGAAGAGGTCTTAGGGTTCTGAAGGATCTTAAGGGTCTAGAGCAGGGGTTCTTTACCTTTTTCCCTGTCAAGACCCCCAACGGATTGCCCACGATGTCCCCCATACCCCCTTCACCAGACTGTTGACTGACCAAGGCGCACCTAAGGTGCGCATAGCTAGGGGGGACTGGGGGCATGTCCCCCTAGAATGTTTTTGATTTCTCGGTGCTCTGTGGTGCATTCTGAGGGGTGTTTTTACTTTAATTGCCTATTTTTTTGGATGAAAATTGGTAACTTATTACTTGTTACTTGGAAAATTGGTAAAGTTGATATTTCATAGAATTTATTATAATTTATTACAAGTCCCATACCCCCAGATATTGGTCCCCATACCCCCAAGGGGTATGTATACCCCAGGTTAAGAACCCCAGGTCTAGAGGTTCTTAGGGATCTGAAGGGTCGGGTCACATGCAGGTAAAGCTCAACATTCACTATTTTATTGTACATTCCCATACTATTTTAAATCACCATGAACACAACAACAACAACAACAGGCATTTTCAGGCCATTTTCCTTGTTAGAGCTGGGGTTAGCCAAAATCAACATGAACATCTAGATTAAAGTCGATTTAATACAGATCTTCATGGAGTAACAATTTGAAATTGCTATATTTTGCACTCTTTTCACACAAATTGAACCTTCGCCACCCAATGTTCACCACCATTTTTTTCACACAAATTGAACCTTCGCCACCCAATGTTCACCACCATTTTTTTCACACAAACTGAACCTTCGCCACCCAATGTTCACCACCATTTTTTTCACCCAAATTGAACCTTCGCCACCCAATGTTCACCACCATTTTTTTCACCCAAATTGAACCTTCGCCACCCAATGTTCACCACAATTTTCTTCACACAAATTGAACCTTCGCCACCCAATGTTCAACACCATTTTTTTCACCCAAATTGAACCTTCACCACCCAATGTTCACCACCATTTTTTTCACACAAATTGAACCTTCGCCACCCAATGTTCACCACCATTTTTTTCACACAAATTGAACCTTCGCCACCCAAGGCTCACCACCATTTTTTTCACACAAATTGAACCTTCACCACCCAATGTTCACCACCATTTTTTTCACCCAAATTGAACCTTCGCCACCCAATGTTCACCACCATTTCTTTCACACAAATTGAACCTTCGCCACCCAATGCTCACCACCATTTTTTTCACACAAACTGAACCTTCGCCACCCAATGTTCACCACCATTTTTTTCACACAAATTGAACCTTCACCACCCAATGTTCACCACCATTTTTTTCACCCAAATTGAACCTTCGCCACCCAATGTTCATCACCATTTTTTTCACACAAATTGAACCTTCGCCACCCAATGCTCACCACCATTTTTTTCACCCAAATTGAACCTTCACCACCCAATGTTCACCACCATTTTTTTCACACAAATTGAACCTTCGCCACCCAATGTTCACCACCATTTTTTTCACACAAATTGAACCTTCGCCACCCAATGTTCACCACCATTTTTTTCACCCAAATTGAACCTTCACCACCCAATGTTCACCACCATTTTTTTCACACAAATTGAACCTTCGCCACCCAATGTTCACCACCATTTTTTTCACACAAATTGAACCTTCGCCACCCAATGCTCACCACCATTTTGCAGTGGGCGTTATGAGTAGCTCAGAGCTTTGGCTCTGAGTGAAACCAGGAGTGCGACAAAATTAACCGTTTTAAAGTCTCTGAAATAATTTTTTTAATTGTTAGATTCAGTTAAACTTTTTCCGTCACTGGGGACGGGTACTTTTACCAGTTGTCGTTTCTTACGCAGCATGAGGCTGCTGGTTGCATCATTTTTATGGGGGCGTGGCTCTGCCACTGATGCAGTGCCCCTCATTAGCAGTAAGCTGGTACTCATTTTGCCAACCTTGGAAGAATGACAGGATGAGTCATCCCACCTGGTGTTATTTCAACATCACGACAGGGGCTTGAACTCAAGACCCTAACATCTTAGGCCAACCACCTTAACCATTAATCCACACCAGGCTTACTTTTGCTACTAAAGGAATCATTTGCATTTTTTAAGAAAACGAAAATAATGTTTTGTCATTGCCAAAGTAGACTTGTGTCACAGCTTGCCATCTTGAGTGTTTTTTTTACTTGAGTCAGCTGTTCTTGTGTGGTTTATTGTTTTGTGCAAATGCAAATCTCGAGTGACTAGTCGTTGCCCACAGCCCACACGGGATGACAGAGGATGGATCGTGGACCCGATCGGACCTAACCCCTGGTGGACATTCCCGGCTGCAGCAATTCCAGCATTGTTGTGCACCATTCTTATCTTCATGGACCAGCAGATCACATCGCTGATCATAAACCGCAAAGAGAACAAGCTCAAGGTTACCCTGGCCTGTGCTTACCTTGTGTGTAATCTGGTGCTAATAACTCATTCACAAATTCTTTAAAAACTTTACCAATTTGGTTCACTTTTAGCTCATTCACTTTCATTAACCTTTATCGGCAGAGATGGGGTCACATCTCACTTGAAGCATTTATTTCAGCTCAAGTTAAACGAATTTCTTCTTCTTCTTTCGATAAATCTAAATAGCCATTGTTTATATATATATATGATATATATATATATATATATACATACATACAGACTTGGCATTTCATATGGAATATTTTTTTTTTCTTGACTTGGGTTTACTTTCTGAATTCGGTATGTCAATCTGGTGAGTTTCTTTTACGCTTCGGTGATTTCTTTGTTAAAAGAACCATGTCACTGATTGTCTGCCGCAGCAAGAAGTCAATAACAGGATTATATCACAGGTGGCATGACAAAATGTATGGACAGGTACATTTGACGATTGGCTTCACAATCGGGTATATAAGGGTTGTTACGTTCTGTATTAGTGGAAAACAACTGCTGCACGTCTACAAAAGTTATTGCCGCTTCCCCTGGAGATGGTCCGTCAACTCGACAATGCTGTTTGTCATTTAGTGGTGGCTTTACGAAATTCCGGCATGAAACAGCGTGCTATGGCTCGGCAGTATGACATCACTCAAGGTCAGGTGTCAAAGATCCTGAAACTAAATGCTCAGAGGGGTGTCCCTACTCCAATACCGAGGCCAAGACGTCCCCGCAGAACCACAAGGAGGGATGATCGCCAGCTGCACCGGTTAGTCGGCAATGGCCGTACCAAGTCAGCTAATCGGCTTCGGGCTGAGTGGCAGCAACTGACAAATGTGCCTGTATCCAGAAGGCTAGTCAACCAACGACTGGTTCAAGCAGGCTATCGTGCCAGGTGTCCCCTGAGAAAGCCACGCCTGACCAGACAACACCGCCAGCGCCGATTGCAGTGGGCCAGAGAGCACCGTCAATGGCAGCCAGGACACTGGAATCACGTGATCTTCAGTGACGAGTCTAGATTTCTGGTCTGTCGTCAAGATGGCCGCGTCCGAGTGCGCAGACAAGTGCATGAAGCTTCCAACAAAGATTGTATCGTGCCAAGAGTCCAAGCTGGAGGTGGTGGGGTGACCGTTTGGGCTGCTTTTCATGCAGGGGGCAAAACTGACCTGGTTGTTCTGAATGGAAACCTGAACCAGTTCAAGTACAGGGCCATTCTGGAAGAAACATTGCTTCCATTTGTTCGTGCAGCCTTTCGAGGAAACTTTTTCTTCCAAGATGACAATGCACGGCCTCAACGTGCTCGCATGATCCAACACTTTCTTGCTGACCGTGGTGTAGAGCATATGGAGTGGCCTGCCATGTCCCCGGATATCAATCAGATAGAGAACTTGTGGGCAGAAATAACGCATCAAATCGACCACTTGGACCAGCAGCTGACCTCTGTGCATAAATTGCAGCAGGCTATTGTCACTGCATGACAAGCGATTCCTGTCCAAACCTTGGCAAACCTCGTGAACAGCATGCCTCAACGTGTACGTGCTCTCCTGAATTCTCGTGGGGGTTACACGAAGTACTGAACTGTAATTTTACTGTCCATAATCCCAGTCGTAATTTAACTTCTGTTTTTGTTAAATTAAAATTTGGCTAATGTGCAAAATAAAGAGATACTTCTGGAAAACGTGCAGAAGTTTAACACAGTACTGTCCATGAATTGAGTTCGATATCAGTTTACATCACTTTCAAGGATCAATTTATTTGTTTCGAAATGTCAAATGTGGTGTTTGTTTCCTGTAAAGGTCACATTAACAAAATCTAGAATAATTTCAACATAATTCCAATGAACTTTTGGTTCTAAGACATCTTGAAAAGTAAGTTCACCCACACAAAAAAAATAATCCATATTAAATGCCAAGTCTGTATATATATGTATATATATATATATATATATATATATATGTATATATATATATATATATATATATATATATATATATATATATATATATATATATATATATATATATATATATATATATATATATATATATATATATATATATATATATATATATATATATATATATATATATATCACTAAAGTATATCCAAGGTCTGAAATTTGGCCCGCTATTCCCAGATTTACTAAACGAAAGTTTATCTTTTTAGAATTTCAGGAATCAAAATTGTCCCGATGTTCCATTTTGTTCGTGCACCTGGAACGTAGTTCAGGTGAGGTATTAGCATCACTCGGTGTCTGTCAGTGTGTCAGTCAGGCAGTCAGTATGTAAATACTCGCACCTGCTTCTCTGAAACTACACACACAATTTTGATGAAACCTGACCACAACCTTCATTAGCCATGATCCTAAAACCAATAGTCCTATTTTCCCCAAACTTTGTAGAACCTCTGAATACCAAGGCCTTCTGATGCCTTGGTAATCACATCAAAAAAATTGCATATTAAGTAGGTCAAAGGTGAAATGTTATTACGATTCTGTGATCGAAACTTGACTTCTCAATAAGAATTCACCCGATTTAGATGTAACTTGGTAGGAATCATCTCTGCATGGTGCTTTCACAAGTTTGTTCAAACCATCATATAATTTACATATTCTGTGGGTCATCCATGCCTACCAGTGTTTCCCTGGTTTTATATTACAATTCATTGAAAGTTCATAGGGGAGCTTGAACATGTATCACATATAGGAGAAAACACTGAGCAGACATCATTGTACTTGAACATGAATTACCAGCATACTCTAGAGCCAAAAGCAAACAAAGGATGCGGAATGGGTGAATGCTAAACCATGGGACCAATAAATTCCACATTATTGTGCCACCTTCAGTCAAACATCAGACATGGACAGCCGGTTCGTGAATGACTTGGGCAAAAAAACGGCGAATGGGAAATGATGAACCAATAAATTCCACGTTCCTGTGCCACCTTCAGTCGAACATTAGACATGGACAGCCGGTTCGTGAATGACTTGGACAAAAAAACGGCGAATGGGAAATGATGAACCAATAAATTCCACGTTCCTGTGTCACCTTCAGTCGTACATTAGACATGGACAGCCGGTTCGTGAATGACTTGGGCAAAAAAACGGCGAATGGGAAATGATGAACCAATTAATTCCATGTTCTTGTGTCACCTTCAGTCGTACATTAGACATGGACAGCCGGTTCGTGAATGACTTGGGCAAAAAAACGGCGAATGGGAAATGATGAACCAATTAATTCCACGTTCTTGTGTCACCTTCAGTCAAACATCAGACATGGACAGCCGGTTCGTGAATGACTTGGGCAAAAAAAACGGCGAATGGAAAATGATGAACCAATAAATTCCACGTTCTTGTGTGACCTTCAGTCGAACATCAGACATGGACAGCCGGTTCGTGAATGACCTGGGTAAAAAAACGGCGAATGGGAAATGATGAACCAATAAATTCCACGTTCCTGTGCCACCTTCGGTCGAACATCAGGCATGGACAGCCGGTTCGTGAATGACTTGGGTAAAAAAAAACGGCGAATGGGAAATGATGAACCAATAAATTCCACGTTCCTGTGCCACCTTCAGTCGAACATCAGACATAGACAGTCGGTTCGTGAATGACTCGGGCAAAAAAAACGGCGAATGGGAAATGATGAACCAATAAATTCCACGTTCCTGTGCCACCTTCAGTCGAACATCAGACATGGACAGCTGGTTCGTGAATGACTTGGACAAAAAAAGAACGGCGAATGGGAAATGATGAACCAATAAATTCCACGTTCCTGTGCCACCTTCAGTCGAACATCAGACATGGACAGCTGGTTCGTGAATGACTTGGGTAAAAAAAAAACGGCGAATTGGAAATGATGAACCAATAAATTCCACATTCCTGTGCCACCTTCAGTCGGACATCAGACATAGACAGCCGGTTCGTGAATGACTTGGGCAAAAAAAAACGGCGAATGGGAAATGATGAACCAATAAATTCCACGTTCCTGTGCCACCTTCAGTCGAACATCAGACATGGACAGCCGGTTCGTGAATGACTTGGACAAAAAAAAATGGCGAATGGGAAATGATGAACCAATAAATTCCACGTTCCTGTGCCACTTTCAGTCGAACATCAGACATAGACAGCCGGTTCGTGAATGACTTGGGTAAAAAAACGGCGAATGGGAAATGATGAACCAATAAATTCCACGTTCCTGTGCCACCTTCGGTCGAACATCAGGCATGGACAGCCGGTTCGTGAATGACTTGGGTAAAAAAAAACGGCGAATGGGAAATGATGAACCAATAAATTCCACGTTCCTGTGCCACCTTCAGTCGAACATCAGACATGGACAGCCGGTTCGTGAATGACTTGGGTAAAAAAACGGCGAATGGGAAATGATGAACCAATAAATTCCACGTTCCTGTGCCACCGTCAGTCGAACATCAGACATGGACAGCCGGTTCGTGAATGACTTGGGCAAAAAAAAAACGGCGAATGGGAAATGATGAACCAATTAATTCCACGTTCCTGTGCCACCGTCAGTCGAACATCAGGCATTGACAGCAGAATAATGAAGGACTTGCACGATAAACGTACCCATTTGAATGGTTCTATACCCAGTCAATGGTGAATCTGCATTTGGCGAATCCGTGAATGTTACGGTTAGAAAGTAGAAACCCTCATGTCATTTTCTCATTCATATTTAAACTCGTTATCTCTATTTTCATTCCAAACATCATCATTCCGATCATGCATTAATACTATAACAAAATACTGTGTTAAATCACGATTATATTGACATATTATCAAACCAGCCCATTGTCACCATCTGTTTACTTCCGGGTTTGGGAGCAGGTCCGTATCGAGTCAATTTCAAAATCGTAATTTTATTTAGGAATATATGAAAGCTTCGACCTACCTTACATCTGCTGGGACTCCAAAACGTTCCACAGAAGGTTTAGCGGGGCTAGCCCCAAAACTGAGGGAGTAGTTTGGGAATGGACAGATGGACACTCCATCATGTTTTATAATATATTTATTTATTTATTTATATATATATATATATACAGGGTGAGTCAAAAGTAGCGCCCAATTTCTGTTTATATATATATATACTAGCTTGGCTCGCCTCGCTGCGCTCGCCTCACCAAGCGTCGTTACTGAGGAACGGGCTTATTTTAGCTGAGGATAATGACTACCTGAGTTGCTGTGTTGTCATGATTTACACCAATCATAATACAAACAATTATTTTGCACAAATGTATTTGTTGTGTTTGTGATATTACATTTTTATAGGAAATTTAGGTTGAAGATTTAGGTTGAATGTTGTTTTTTTCAAGAAAGATCCCCTCAGCACATACATAGGGGAGGGGAAGGTGCAGACTGGAAGTTTGGGACGATTACACCTCACCACCACGTAATTCAAAACACCTCACCACCAAGTAATTCAAAACACCTCACCACCACGTAATTCAAAACACCTCACCACCACGTAATTAAAAACACCTCACCACCAAGTAATTAAAAACTCCTCACCACCAAGTAATTCAAAACACCTCACCACCAAGTAATTAAAAACACCTCACCACCACGTAATTCAAAACACCTCACCACCAAGTAATTCAAAACACCTCACCAACACGTAATTAAAAACACCTCACCACCAAGTAATTAAAAACACCTCACCACCAAGTAATTCAAAACACCTCACCACCACGTAATTTAAAACACCTCACCACCACGTAATTCAAAACACCTCACCACCACGTAATTCAAAACACCTCACCACAAAGTAATTCAAAACACCTCACCACCACGTAATTAAAAACACCTCACCACCAAGTAATTAAAAACACCTCACCACCAAGTAATTAAAAACACCTCACCACCAAGTAATTAAAAACACCTCACCACCACGTAATTAAAAACACCTCACCACCAAGTAATTAAAAACACCTCACCACCAAGTAATTAAAAACACCTCACCACCAAGTAATTAAAAACACCTCACCACCACGTAATTCAAAACACCTCACCACCAAGTAATTCAAAACACTGCACCACCACGTAATTTAAAACACCTCATCACCAAGTAATTCAAAACACCTCACCACCAAGTAATTCAAAACACCTCACCACAAAGTAATTCAAAACACCTCACCACCACGTAATTCAAAACACCTCACCACAAAGTAATTCAAAACACCTCACCACAAAGTAATTCAAAACACCTCACCACCACGTAATTCAAAACACCTCACCACCAAGTAATTCAAAACACCTCACCACCAAGTAATTTAAAACACCTCACAGCCATAAAACACGTAATAAAAACACCTCACCACCACGAAATTAAAAACACCTCACCACCACGAAATTAAAAACACCTCACAGCCATAAAACACGTAATAAAAACACCTCACCACCACGAAATTAAAAACACCTCACCACCACATCATTTAAAAACACCTCACCACCATGTAATTCAAAACACCTCATCACCAACTAATTCAAAACACCTCACCACCACATAATTAAAACACCTCACCACCACGTAATTATAAATACCTCACCACCACGTAATTCAAAACCCCACACCACCATGTGATTTTAAAACACCTCACCACCACGTAATTCAAAACACCTCATCACCAACTAATTCAAAACACCTCACCACCAAGTCATTCAAAACACCTCACCACCAACTAATGCAAAACACCTCACCACCACATAATTAAAAACACCTCACCACCACGTAATTATAAATACCTCACCACCACGTAATTCAAAACCCCACACCACCATGTGATTTTAAAACACCTCACCACCACGTAATTCAAAACACCTCATCACCAACTAATTCAAAACACCTCACCACCACATAATTAAAAACACCTCACCACCACGTAATTATAAATACCTCACCACCACGTAATTCAAAACACCTCACCACCAAGTAATTCAAAACACCTCACCACCAAGTAATTCAAAACACCTCACCACCAAGTAATTCAAAACACCTCACCACCAAGTAATTTAAAACACCTCACAGCCATAAAACACGTAATAAAAACACCTCACCACCACGAAATTAAAAACACCTCACCACCACGAAATTAAAAACACCTCACAGCCATAAAACACGTAATAAAAACACCTCACCACCACGAAATTAAAAACACCTCACCACCACGTCATTTAAAAACACCTCACCACCACGTATTTCAAAACACCTCATCACCAACTAATTCAAAACACCTCACCACCACATAATTAAAAACACCTCACCACCACGTAATTATAAATACCTCACCACCACGTAATTCAAAACCCCACACCACCATGTGATTTTAAAACACCTCACCACCACGTAATTCAAAACACCTCATCACCAACTAATTCAAAACACCTCACCACCACGTAATTCAAAACACCTCACCACCACGTAATTCAAAACACCTCACCACCACGTAATTCAAAACACCTCACCACCAAGTAATTCAAAACACCTCACCACCACGTAATTCAAAACACCTCACCACCAAGTAATTCAAAACACCTCACCACCAAGTAATTCAAAACACCTCACCACCAAGTAATTTAAAACACCTCACCACCAAGTAATTCAAAACACCTCACCACCACGTAATTCAAAACACCTCACCACAAAGTAATTCAAAACACCTCACCACCACGTAATTCAAAACACCTCACCACAAAGTAATTCAAAACACCTCACCACAAAGTAATTCAAAACACCTCACCACCACGTAATTCAAAACACCTCACCACCAAGTAATTCAAAACACCTCACCACCAAGTAATTTAAAACACCTCACAGCCATAAAACACGTAATAAAAACACCTCACCACCACGAAATTAAAAACACCTCACCACCACGAAATTAAAAACACCTCACAGCCATAAAACACATAATAAAAACACCTCACCACCACGAAATTAAAAACACCTCACCACCACGTCATTTAAAAACACCTCACCACCATGTAATTCAAAACACCTCATCACCAACTAATTCAAAACACCTCACCACCACATAATTAAAACACCTCACCACCACGTAATTATAAATACCTCACCACCACGTAATTCAAAACCCCACACCACCATGTGATTTTAAAACACCTCACCACCACGTAATTCAAAACACCTCATCACCAACTAATTCAAAACACCTCACCACCACATAATTAAAAACACCTCACCACCACGTAATTATAAATACCTCACCACCACGTAATTCAAAACACCACACCACCATGTGATTTTAAAACACCTCACCACCACGTAATTCAAAACACCTCATCACCAACTAATTCAAAACACCTCACCACCAACTAATTCAAAACACCTCACCACCACGTAATTCAAAACACCTCACCACCAAGTAATTCAAAACACCTCACCACCAACTAATTCAAAACACCTCACCACCACATAATTAAAAACACCTCACCACCACGTAATTATAAATACCTCACCACCACGTAATTCAAAACCCCACACCACCATGTGATTTTAAAACACCTCACCACCACGTAATTCAAAACACCTCATCACCAACTAATTCAAAACACCTCACCACCACATAATAAAAAACACCTCACCACCACGTAATTATAAATACCTCACCACCACGTAATTCAAAACACCTCACCACCAAGTAATTCAAAACACCTCACCACCAAGTAATTCAAAACACCTCACCACCAAGTAATTCAAAACACCTCACCACCAAGTAATTTAAAACACCTCACCACCAAGTAATTCAAAACACCTCACCACCACGTAATTCAAAGCACCTCACCACCAAGTAATTCAAAACACCTCACCACCAAGTAATTTAAAACACCTCACAGCCATAAAACACGTAATAAAAACACCTCACCACCACGAAATTAAAAACACCTCACCACCACGAAATTAAAAACACCTCACAGCCATAAAACACGTAATAAAAACACCTCACCACCACGAAATTAAAATCACCTCACCACCACGTCATTTAAAAACACCTCACCACCACGTAATTCAAAACACCTCATCACCAACTAATTCAAAACACCTCACCACCACATAATTAAAAACACCTCACCACCACGTAATTATAAATACCTCACCACCACGTAATTCAAAACCCCACACCACCATGTGATTTTAAAACACCTCACCACCATGTAATTCAAAACACCTCATCACCAACTAATTCAAAACACCTCACCACCACATAATTAAAAACACCTCACCACCACGTAATTATAAATACCTCACCACCACGTAATTCAAAACACCACACCACCATGTGATTTTAAAACACCTCACCACCACGTAATTCAAAACACCTCACCACCACATAAATAAAAACACCTCACCACCACGTAATTATAAATACCTCACCACCACGTGATTCAAAACACCTCACCACCATGTGATTTTAAAACACCTCACCACCATTGCCTAACCAATTTAATTTAACCACCACCAATTTAATTGATTAAAAACATTTCCTCAAACAGGGAAACATGATTATCATGGGGCCGCAAGGCTAACCCCCGCTCTAGCGGGGAAAATGGCCTGAAAACGTTCATTCATATTCATTCATTCATTCACCACCATGTGATTTAAAAACACCTCACCACCACGTAATTCAAAACACCTCACCACCATGTGATTCAAAACACCTCACCACCATGTGATTTTAAAACACCTCACCACCACGTCATTTAAAAACACCTCACCACCACGTAATTCAAAACACCTCACCACCACGTAATTCAAAACACCTCACCACCATGTGATTTTAAAACACCTCACCACCACGTCATTTAAAAACACCTCACCACCACATAATTCAAAATACCTCACCACCACGTGATTCAAAACCACCACAACGTTATTAAAAACACTTTACAACCACGGAAACAAAAGTTTGAGGGAGTCGTTAAGTGACAACACAGACACTGCCCAGATGTGTAGATATCTATCTATAATTCCAGTAATCTCTGTGTGTATGTTTGTATGTTTGTATGTTTGTATGTTTGTATGTTTGTATGTCTGTATGTCTGTGACCGCTGTTTCTCAACAACCACGGGTCCGATATACTTTAAACTTGCCAGGTATATTGCTGGGGACCCGAGGATGTGCCTTTTCAAGGTTTCATATTAATCGGAGAAGTAGTTACCGAGCTATGTCCAAAAAACGATTCAACCAATCAGAGAGCAGCGAGCTATCACGTGTGCCGAACGTGGCGAACAGACTCTGCCTCGGACGGCACATTTGAGAGCGTATTCATTTATTTCACGTTGGAAAACTATGTTGCCGTTAAACTATGTTTTAAAACTAATTAAAACTAATTTGCGATTCATTCACTTTCCTGCGCGTTTGTGCACGCGATGGCGATTTCTTTACCAAACTCCGCAAGCCGTTCGCTTTGGACCAAACCATTTCATGTAAATAGAGGGGGGGGATTGTCACCGTACTCGCAAGCCGTTCGCTTTGGACCAAACCATTTCATGTAAATAGAGGGGGGGGATTGTCACCGTACTCGCAAGCCGTTCGCTTTGGACCAAACCATTTCATGTAAATAGAGGGGGGGGGGGGATATAATTTTAGATATAGATATAGTACGGGCATGCCCTAGTATAGATAAATGACTGTACCCGAGTTGCCGTTTTGTCATAGTTTAAACCAATCATAATTCAAACAATTATTTTGCACATATGTATTTGTAATATACGTGATATCACATTTTATAAACAATTGAAGTTGAAAACTTAAGTTGAAAAATTTTTTTTTTCCCAAACAAATTCCAAAAAATAAATAAATAATAAATTGGAAACATTTTCAAAAAAAATACCCTGAGGACATACCGACGGGAGAGATATGTGCATACCAGAATTTTGGTACGATTTCACAAAAGTTTGAGAAAGTAGTTCAGTGACAAGGCAAGACAAGACATGACAACAGAACACAGGACAGGACAGACGCTGCACAGATATATATATATATATATGTAGATATATTTCTGTCAGTTGATTGTTTGTTTGCCATTTGTATTACAGTGTACAAGAAGGTAGAAATAATGAATGACATATTTATCTAACCATTTATTCGGGGGGAAATTATTACGGAAGTGTACCAAGCTGTTTTACTTGCAATTTTCAAAGTGCCCTCCCTCGTGATCGATGCACAATTGCAGCCGAGCAGGCACAGAGTGGCACACACGCTTGCAGAGTTCGATATCAATTTCCTCAAACTTTGCAGTGCTTTGAGCCTTCAATTCCTGAATGGTACGAGGCTTTTCACGATAAACAAGGTCTTTCATGAGCCCCCAAAGAAAGAAATCTGGAGGTGTAAGGTCTGGGGAGCGTGCTGGCCACTCGATCGGACCGCGGCAGCCGATCCACTTTCCGGGAAAGTTTTCATCAAGCCACTGACGAACATGACGAACATGACGTGCATAATGAGGTGGAGCTCCATCTTGCTGGAAATAACAGTCCTGATCTTGTACCCTGGGCCAAAAAAAGGTTTGCAGCATATCCAGGTAAATTTCTGCAGTGACAGATCCCTAAAAGAAAAAGGGTCCAATTATCTCTCATGGAGGTATGGCTGCCCAAACTGTCACGCCAGGTAAATTTACCTCCTCAACTGTCACTCTTGGGTTCTCCGCAGCCCAGTAGACACAATTGTGTCTGTCAAATGTGCCGTTAAGCTTAAAACATGCCTCATCTGACCACCAGATGTTGTCTAGCATTGTGTCCTCTTCGTCAAGTTTAGCTAAGAACTCTTCGCAAAATTGAAGACGGCGGTCGTCGTCTCCATCATGAACGGCATGCAGTAAGCGGGGAATGTAAGGTTTCCAGTGTTTCTGGTGAAGGATACGGATAACACTTGATTGGCTCACTTCCAACTCTGCAGATAAACGGCGAGTTGACTTTTGCGGACTTTGTTCCAGTCTCCTGATGGCTTCTTCAGCCTTAGCTACATTCGTTGCCGTTTTCAGACGACCGGACTTCTTTGCAGTGGCTACCGACCCTGTTGCTTCAAATTTCTCGACAATCAATCATATGTTTCTTCCCTGGGGTGGGTTAATATCGAATTCCTGTGCCAAACAGCGTGCCGCCATCGTTGGTTGTTCATTACATTTGTAGTAATGTTTCACGGCCGCAATGCGTTGATTCATTGAAAGGTAATTCATGGTTCAATTTGGTGCAAATTCAGTAACTTTCCAAACTCTCAGCAATAACCTGCAAAACAAAAACAAGAATAAATAAATTAAGAAAATTAATAATCTGCAAGACAATTATTAACAACATGACATTCCAGAAAGAATCTGTCAGCCGAAAAAACAGAAATCGAGCGTGGGCGCTACTTTTGATTCACCCTGTATATATAATTTTTTTTACTTTTTTTTTTTTTTTTCGAAATATTTGTACATTATTCTTTAATGGCTGAACTGTAGCACCACGAGGCCATACATTTTGGTTCTGGGAACTTCAGTATCTGGGCAAAGTGTACCGATTTTGGACAACGACTTGTGTACCGATTTTGTTATCGCGGGGTTTCATTTTGCATTGTGTTGTGAGGGGTATCTGCCACCACAAGCCTTTTGTTATTTCTCGTACACCGTTAATAATGACGCTGACGTGTAAAACGATTGAGAAAAAGGTGACTTTTGTTACCAGTTTGTAGTTTACATATATAATTCGCCTTTACACATCATCATCATCAAAATCATACTAAAATACGCAATTTGGTGTCTGTCTGTCTGATGAATTTATGACGCCAATACATTCCGTCGTTATTTATCCAATCTCAACCAAACTTGACAGGATGACGAAGGGTTACATAATGAAGGTTGTAGCGCATTCATTTGCCCCCCCCCCCTCCCCAAGGGGTTTTTCTCCCTCGAGCGGGTTTTCCCCGCCATTGCCGTCAATGGGTTGCGTGTTGAGGTGTATATCCGTGTTAAGTTAGCTTTACCGTGGCGTTTTTCCAAGGCCATTTCGAATAACAAAACTAACGACAATGGTGTAATATTAATGTTATTACAAAACAATATGAATACCAATAATATCCCACCTCCCCAAGGGGTTTTTTCCGGCCAGTCAACGTATATACATAGCTTATCATGGCGTTTTCGTGGGAGCAACGGCCTCTGCCAGAAGTAATGAACAGTAATGAATATTATGAACCACAAACACGTATGATTAGCTTTTTAAACAGTCGCTAATGCTGTTTATAACACTAAATGAAGAAATTTGGAGGAATCCCGACATCCGTGAAGTAAGGTTTACTTACAGAACTGAGCGAAGATCTACTGTACTCTATATAACCCACAAATGGTGCGTTAATAACATGGCCCTTTCTGCCGCTAACGTGGCGTTTTTCGTAGAGAACTTTTGAAACTCGCTCCTGCTGTTTAACACGAAACTGAAAGGGAGGAAGCCCGGGGTGTGCTCATTTATCAAGCAGCTAGCTAGCGCTTGCCAAGCCAGCCGAACCTTAACGGTTTTGAATGGAATGCTTGCTCGAATGCTTAATCACTTGGCGATCTCTCTACAAGAAACTTGGTAAATGAACACACACCCAATGTTCTTGAGACTCGACCATAGAATGACTGTAATCTAGATACCCCAAAGAGGAATGACCCTTCCTGCCACTCCCATAGTGAGCGGGTGTACCAGTATAATTGTAAATCAGCGACGCTGCTGCACTCGAGGTGGTAATTGAGACACGCAGTGCATACAGTATTATTGTACTGTACCTATCTCAGCGTCAACACTGCATTCAGTTCAATGTAATTGCAATAAATTCCTTCGTTTTTGGTTATTGTTGCCCTGAGTGATTTTTTAAACTGCGCTCCCAAGAGGAGGACTGTTGCTAGAGGTGAAGAGGTGAACGAAGTGCACAAAAGTCGAGGAAAGTGATGTCCTTCACTCAGAAAGTGGAAGCTTTGGATAAGCTTGGATATGGCAAGAGTGAAGAGTGTGTTTATTTTATTTATTTGCTGGTGTTAGGTGCTGCATAAATATTTATAAAATCAACACATCAACAGCTTACAAAAGGAAAGGATGTAAGAGATTATGTAATCACGGAGGAAAGGTGTGGGCTTTGTGGCTGGCAGGATGGTCTTGACTCTAGAGTCTAGAGGTACGCACACCTGAGTCTAAACCGATAGCCTGTGTTTGAATCCCGACCCAGCTATAAACTGTCATACAGGTGTATCATGGGCACGGTGATTCATCAATGTGTGTGCTTTCCCTTCTATGGACGCTAAACTAGGCGTCTCATCTGCCGGCATTAGTTGGTGGACGTTAATGAACCCCATGGTGTCCTTTGCAAAAAGTAGGCGAGCTATCTCCGGCACCATGCCCAAATTCCAAATTACTCCTGGGAAGGCAATGGCAAACCACTCAGTGTAGCCCTTGCTCAGGAAGCTGCCTCGGTGGCACCGACACTTTGTGAAGAATATGGTAGAGAGAGGAGGGAGAGAGAGGGGGAGACTTCAGACAAATTACAGTAAGGAAGGGCCACGTTTAATCAGCTTTTGAATGTTTAGTCTGCTTCAACGCAGCAGGGGACTTCATGGTAAAGCCGAGTTATATTTATTTTACATCTTCATTTCAATTGCGATGTGTTTATTTTTCACTTCCGCCCACCTTCCTCTATATTTTCTCGAAGCCCAGGAACGTAACCCCCTTATTACCATGTGAAATTGGTTTTAACTTTCGCGGTTTGGAATTTAAAAAACCACCTTTAGAGGCCATTTTTCCCCGCAAGCGGGGGTTGGCCTTTTTCGGGAACTGTGGTTGTTGTTGTTTTTCGGTCCCCTTTTTGAAGCAATGTTTTACGGCCGGATGCCCTTCCTGACGCCAACCCTTTTTGCCGCCTTTAACGACAAGCAGGGAATTACCAGTGAACTGGTACTCAATTAGCCGACCTCGGAAGGATGACAGGCTGAGTCAACCCCCCTGGCGTTAATTCAGCGATTGACCGGGATTACGAACCCAGGATCCTAGGATCCTAAGCCGGCACCCTAGCCGCTAGCCCAACACCAGCGGTTTTGAATATCGTTGCATTTTTCAGGTACGTAACCCCCACGATATTTGAGGGTTTACTGTATACATAAAAATACACTGACTGGATAAACTTCCTTACTGCTGATATGTACTTCCTCACTCCCATTATTTTGAATAATAAACACTTTGGCATATCTTTGCCTGTTGTATCTCTGTCAAATATCTATTTAAGCCTCCTCATTCATATATAAATTGTACATTTTTATGCAATGCAGTATAGTATGCAGTGTATTAAAATATTTTATGCTTCTCAATTATTTGTATGTTTCATGAGCAACTCCCTCAAATTATATATGATCTATGATGTACAATAAAATGCAAGTTATTTATTCACGTTTAAAGGGAATGTGTTTTGGAGGCGATGTCGGCTACACCCGCATGTTTTTAATGGATGTTGCATATCTGTGCCGATGAAGGTCAACTATCTCATTTTTCTTTTTTTCCAAATTAATTTATTCATTTCATGAAATTTTGTTCGTCGGTGCTTTGATCACTGACATGAAAAATGTTTTCACTAAAACTCAACATTAAGAGATAACGACCATGCTGCAAGCTCATGACTTTGTGTCATTCCTTAATCCCACCCTCCAATGGAGCAGAAGGGCTGCGGGTATCACCTGGACCTGCTCTGCGTGAGCATCATGCTGGGTATCTGCTCGGTGATGGGCCTGCCTTGGTTTGTTGCTGCCACGGTACTCTCCATCTCGCACGTCACAAGCTTAAAAGTGGAGTCCGAGTGTTCAGCACCTGGGGAGCAGCCCAAGTTCCTCGGCATTCGCGAGCAGCGTGTCACAGGGCTCATGATCTTCTTGCTTATGGGTTGTTCTGTGTTCATGACCAGTGTACTTCAGGTGCTTTTAAGATGTGTGTGGGAAAACCCACATTGTTCCTAATTCGTCATCTATTTATTATATATATGCAAATACGGTGGAATGTGTGACCCTTCACCTCATCCTCTCCTCCTGAATTATATCCATTTTGCAATTGTCTGAATCTTTCTCCTGCTCCCAAAACAATTGTGCATTGGAATATTTTCTCCACAATTTAATACCACATTGGGAGAACATCTGTGAGGAAAACATGCAAATTCACACAAATGCACAAAAAAGGATATTCATACCAAAGTGGTGGTGGACACACACACACACACACACACACACACACACACACAAACACACACACACACACACACACACACACAATAATAATTAATATGGTGGAGATACATTAATGTGCTTCCACACATAGATTTTTTTTACCTCTGTCAACGAAGGTTACATTTTAGCCCCTGTTTGTTTGTCTGTCTCTGTCTGTCTGTGAACAGTATATCTCAAAAATATATGGACGGATTTGGACGAAACTTGGTGGACAAGTTGGGTGTGTGATGAAGATGAATTTATTAGCTTTTGGTGAAGATCCAAATCCGGATCCTATAATTTTGAAAGTGATTCTTCACAATTGAGAGATAGGGTCCAAAACGATGTATAACATGATATTTCAAAAAGTTTCGGACAGACTATGACAAAACTTGGTGGATTATTTGGGTAGGTGCCAGAAACAAGCCCATTAGATTTTGGTTCAGGTCCGGATCCAGATTTGGCCTATCAGTGGGATACAAAACATAAACTGTTCAGCCTGGCGGAGGTAAAGTGCCATTATAGTGTTTATATTTGACTGACAAAATTTCACTTTGATCCTTCCATTTGAAAACCAAGGCTGACGGTTCTTGATTTGATAAACTTATTTGTTGATTCAGTTTTAATCGATGTGAATGGGGAATTGAACAGACAAGTAAAGTGGAGCACATGGTTCATGCAGAGCGTCATATGATGCGGTCTGCATGTTTCTCCTGATTAGTCAACATCGTTCATCCAAATTGACTTGTCAAATATTTCCACCTTCTTGCGGTTCACTCTCTGATCATTGATTCTTGGCTGGGCTGTGAAATATAAATACGTTGATGTACGGTGGTGATTGTGGTTTATGCATCTGCTAACTGTTACGGATTCGTCACTTCCGTTGTTGTGGTTTTCATCCACTGTAGACATTCTTGATTCCATGTATTATTATTATTAATGTTGTTTGAGGGAAATAGAAATTATTATTTTCAAAAGGTAAAAAAAGTTAGTTTTAAATGAAACCGGAACCGGACGAAGAAGAAGAGGAAGAAAAGAAAAGAAGGCGGAGCGAGTAAAGTCGGACAAGAAGCATAGTTGCTTTGCGGTCTGGAGCGACCATTGGCGAGCAAGAGTCACGAGTGAACTTTAGGTTTCCCAGGAAAGGGATTCATGCGACAGAGTTGTTATCGCTGTGACAGATTAACCTGCGTGTCAGGTTTTGCGATTGATTCCGAAGAGAATCATCGTCGCGCCGTTACGCCTCGAGAACGGGCCATCGGCCATTTTGACTCGCACGCTTTGCGCGTCGAGCAAGGTTACTTTGCTTCGCTTCAGCCGTTTTCACCACTTTCAGACGTTTATCTGGTGTGTGTGTGTGCAACGCGGATTTTAAAGGTAAATCTGAGGTTCGCCGACTGGGAGCCGTGAAACGTCCATACCCGAGGGTGTGATTTCCCAGTCACCTGGAGGGCGCCTTTGGATTTCCTAGTCACCTTGAGGGCGCCTTTGTGCAGCTTTGGCTGTGTGACTGTGACTGTCAGCCGAACGGGATTCTGGTCTCGATTGGACATCGTTCTGACGATCGCTGGAGCGGATCGACTTTGGCTTGAAGACGGGATCGACTTTGGCTTGAAACCGGAATCAACTTGGGTTTGAAGCCCGGAAAGAGACATTGGGAATGTTCTTGTTTCACTCACTTGGAGCACAGTGAGTTATATATTACGAAACTGATGGTACCATCATAGGATATATATTGATTGTACTTTTGATTACTATTATTGTTGTACTGTTATTCCTGTGTGATCTCAATACAATATTTGTTTGTAAGTAACAATTGGTGTGGCTTCACCATTGATCTTTGACATACAGAATAACACATTTTTCTGCCGTGACTCCTCTCGGGTCTCGGAGGTACACCATGACCGGGGGTTGGGGAGGAGCACGTAACAGAAATTTGGGGGCTCGTCCGAGAAATTGGGAACTCGTCCAAAATTGGCCCAAATTGAAATTGGGGGCTCGTCCGGGATAGAATTCCCTAACATTCTCGTCCGGGATTAAATTCCCCCAACATTCGTCCAGGATAGAATTCCCTAACATTCCCAAAATTCCCAAATTTGGAATTTTTCGAACATTCCCAAATTTTTCAAAAAAAATAAAATTTGGAAATTTTTGTGTGAAGGTTAACAGGTGTTAACTAATAATCACCATGGTGTTTGATGCAGAACAGTTTGCGGCGTCCCGTAATGAGGCACCGTTCCAAGCGTTAAAAAGATCGGAACTCTTGATATTGGCCAAACATTTTAACTTGGAGGTCCGAGCTCATATGAAGAAAGCAGAGATGCAGACATTGGTGGTAGAATCTCTGGTGGGATAAGGAACATGGAAAGAGGTAGCCTTGGATTGGTTACCCGAGGAAAAATAAAATGTGGAGCTCCGGAAAATGGAGATGCAACTGCAGAGCCAGGAAAGGTTAAAAGCAGAGGAAAGGATAACTGAAAGGGAACTCGAGGAAAGAAGAGTAGAACAGGAACGAGAACTCAAGGAGAGAAGAGCAGAGGAAAGGAGAGCTGAAAGGGAACTCAAGGAAAGAAGAGTAGAACAGGAACGAGATCTCGAGGAGAGAAGAACAGAGGAAAGGAGAGCTGAAGAAGAAAGAAGAGCAAAGGAAAGAGCAGAGGAAAGGAGAGCCGAAAGGGAGTTAAAGGAACGTGACATGGAGTATCAGAAGGAACTTAAACTCAAGGAGTTGGAATTAATGGGAGAACGGAGAGAAGTCGTATCCATGCCGGCTAGTTCGACAACTAGTCAGAACACTTGGGATGTTGATAGGCATGTGAGGCTGGTTCCACCCTTCAATGAAAAGGAGGTAGCCAAGTTTTTTTTACACTTTGAGTAAGTGGATCAAATGCTAAAATGGCCTGTGGGGTCCTGGACTATGTTAGTGCAAAGTGTTCTGGTGGGTAAAGCTCAAGATATCTATTCGGCTTTACCGATTGACCAATGTGCAGATTATGAGATAGTGAAAAAAACCATTCTCAAAGCCTATGAATTGGTCCCTGAAGCTTACCGGCAAAAAAATCGGGAATGCCAGGAAGAGCGAGAGTGAGACCCATGTGGAGTTTGCCAGAATGAAGGAAACCATGTTTGATCGGTGGTGTGATTCGAAGGGGATTGGGAAAGACTTCAAACTGTTGCGACAATTGATCTTGGTGGAGGAATTCAAACAGTGTGTCCACGCGGACATTAAAGTACATCTGGATGAAAAGAAAGCACCAGAGTTGTATGAGGCAGCAACCATGGCAGATGACTATGCCTTGACACACAGGATGGGGTTCCACAAACCTAACTTCCCGCCTAGAGTTAGCCAGAGGAGTTGTGTTAAATCAGGTGCGGAGAACAAATATTCATGGAGGCGGCCTAGAGATGACTATGGGGACAAATCTGATACCACGACTTTTAGGGATCAGAAGACTACAGTTCCAAGACAGACTTATCTTCCGGGGAGCCCGAGGCAGACCACGAGTTTTCCTCCAGGCCTACTTGCGCTTTTTGCCAGAAACCTGGGCATTTGATGTCCCAATGTTATGCCCTGAAAAGGAAAAATCAGGAGCAGAGTCAGACTAGTACAACTCCGAATGCATTGACCAACGCGAGAAATCGTCCTTGGAGGACAGTGCCTTGTGAAGGTTCCCATGCCAAAGTTACGGCATCACAGAACGACCTTGTTCAAGAGGGTTACAAGCCTTTTATTTCAGAGGGGTTTGTGTCACTGGATGGAGACTTAGCGAACCAGAGACCTGTTAGGGTATTGAGGGACACAGGAGCACATCAATCTTTGATGCTTGAGGGCATTTGGCCATTGTCAGAGAAGACGGCAACTGGTGTTAGTGTTCTTTTACAGGGGGTTGGTGGAGATGTTAAAGCTCCACTTTATGTCATCCATTTGAAGTCTGATTTGGTGTCAGGACCGGTCACCATAGGTTTACAAGCCACTCTTCCTGTAGAGGGAATCTCTTTTGTTATCGGGAATGATTTGGCCGGTGGTCACGTTTCTGGTAATCCGATGTTTGTTGAAAAGCCTAGTAGGGAAAATAACACTGCACAGTTAGAGCAGGAGATTCCGGGTATCTTTCCATCTATTGCCGCCACTCGTGCTATGGGTAGGAAGCGCTCTGAAGAGAAGGAGAAGGTACTGACGTCACGCTTTGCACAGTCACTTCTTGTCAAGTACCCTGAAACTAAGTGTCAGCACACCAAGTCATGAATGGAGGCAATGTTGGCAAGCTCTTTGTAGGTGGACTGAACTTCAAAACAAGGGAAGATGTTTTGGACTCTACCTTTGGCAAATATGGACCACTCTTGGAAGTGCTGCTGACCAAAGACAGGGAGACGCAAAAGTCGAGAGGGTTTGGCTTTGTCACATTTGAAAACACAAAGGATGCCAAAGCAGCAGCGCCGTTTTGGCAACTCTCGACGGGATGACTACTACCGTGGTAGCCGGAATGAGGACCGCTACTCACGAGATTACAGCACCCGACTCAACAACTGTGATTATGATTTTTATGATCAAGAGAAGAGTTGGAAGCACTGAGTGCTCAGGAGCAGCCGAGCCAAGATTCCTACACGGATTAACCCGTGAACTCCACGTTCCTAAAGGCATCCATGTAGTGAATACTTCCAGGCCTCACCACCCAACCACCATGAAACCTGGCTCTCAGCTCGGCCTCGTTCAAAAAGTGCTATAGATTTGCTTTGCTTTGGATTTTTAATCACAACCCCTTAACCTTCATTCAAATAAAAAAAATGAAAAATAAAAACCAGAGGTTGATGAGATGGAGTTTGGCTTTGCAGGAGTTCAACTTGGAAATTGAGCATGTAAGGGGCAGGGACAATGTCATTGCTGATGCTTTGTCCAGAGTGAACTAACTTTGGAAATTTCTGTAGGTTGTTTGGATGTTTTGTTGCTTTATTTTGGGAAATATTAATTATCGTTGCTCACAGGAATTGATGATTTGGGTGTGAGTTTTAGTTTTGTTTGTTAAGAGTTTTTGCCTGCAAAGAAAGTTTTCACTATGTTCAAACTTTCTTTCTTCAGGGGGGGGGAAGTGTTACGGATTCGTCACTTCTGTTGTTGTGGTTTTCACCAACTGTAAACATTGTTGATTCCATGTATTATTATTATTGTTGTTTGAGGGAAATAGAAATTATTATTTTCAAAAGGTAAAAAAAGTTAATGTTTTAAATGAAACCGGAACCGGATGAAGAAGAAGAGGAAGAAGGGAAATGAAGGCGGAGCGAGTGAAGTCGGACAAGAAGCATAGTTGCTTTGCAGTCTGGAGCGAACATTGGCAAGCAAGAGTCACGAGTGAACTTTGGGTTTCCCAGGAAAGGGATTCCTGCGACAGAGTTGTTATCGCTGTGACAGATTAACCTGCGTGTCAGGTTTTGCGATTGATTCCGAAGAGAATCATCGTCGTGCCATTACGCCTCGAGAACGGGCCGTCAGCCATTTTGACTCGCGCGCTTTGCGCGTCAAGCAAAGTTGCTTTGCTTCGCTTCAGCTGTTTTCACCGCTTTCAGACGTTTATCTGGTGTGTGTGTGTGTGCAACGCGGATTTTGAAGGTAAATCTCAGGTTCGCCGACTGTGAGCCGTGAAACGTCCATACCCGAGGGTGTGATTTCCCAGTCGTATGGAGGGCGCCTTTGGATTTCCCAGTCGCCTTGAGGGAGCCTTTGTGCAGCTTTGGCCGCGTGACTGTGACTGTCAGCCGAACTGGATTCTGGTCTCGATTGGACATCGTTCTGACGATCGCTGGAGCGGATTGACTTTGGCTTGAAGCCGGGATCGACTTTGGCTTGAAACTGGGATCAACTTGGGTTTGAAGCTGGGAAAGAGACATTGGGAATGTCTTGTTTCACTCACTTGGAGCACAGTGAGTTATATATTACGAAACTGATGGTACCATCATAGAATATATAGATTGTACTTTTGATTACTATTATTGTTGTACTGCTATTCTTGTGTGATCTTAATACAATATTTGTTTGTAAGTAACAATTGGTGTGGATTCACCATTGATCTTTGACATACAGAATAACACATTTTTCTGCCGTGACTCCTCTTGGGGCTCGGAGGTACACCGTGACCAGGGAGTTGGGGAGGAGCACGTAACATAACCAACTGGCAACATCTTCCTTTTCATGCAACTTCTTTGCATGTACTAGCTATGCACCAGTCAAATGCCCTACACCTCTACCATCGTTTGTTAACAGAATAACAGGTGAACAGTGAACAAGGTTGGTCAGAGTATGCTAATTGCTGTGTGAAGCAACATTTCCGACATTTGAATTTTTTCAATTAATTCAATTTGACACCAAATTAATTAATTAATCATGTGAATTTGTGAATTAATGAATGAATGTGAATTAATCATGTGAATTTGTGAATTCATGTGAATCATGTGAATTAATTAATTAATCACATGAATTAATCATGTGAATTTGTGAATTCATGTGAAGCATGTGAATTAATTAAGTAATCACGTGAATTAATTTGTGAATTCATGTGAATCATGTGAATTAATTAATTAATCATGTGAATTTGAAATGCTGACATTTTGAGTGTTATCCTTGTGTCAGAGCACCAAATCAGAGCTGAAGGGCATCGTGAGACTCTCATATTTTTCAATCGAACGATGTCCAACCAGCAGTTGGGTGCTGTCCAAACCTGTGTTTATTTAACGGGTAAAACATAAGCGATAAGCAAAGAAATCTGGCACGGCGTAGTACATCGCCAAACAACTGATGATTGCCTTTTCTTCTCTCCCTTCTTCCCTTTTCCACTTTTCCCTATTTTTCACGACTTGTGTATCCTCAGAGAGGGACAGATCATTCATGAAAGCTCTTCCTTCCATAAACTTATCATAACAGCTAGAAGGTTCAATATCCAGAAGTAACCAGAAATTTTCCAAACTCCCACATAGCTTCGAGTCTAACTACAATATTATAAGTTGCCATCAACTTTTTTACTCTGTTCAACTTTTGGAATAAACATCCCGCTCCAATAAATAATATACACAGTCATATTTAACAAGCAATTCCACATCTAAACATAGGCATAAAAGTGTTAACTGGGACGGCACTCGGTGCCTCCTTGTCATACACTCAACCTGCCCACCAAGATTCGGCCAATTACGTACACAACTTTTTGAGATATCGTGCTCACAAACAAACAGGGGTAGTATAGTGAAAACACAATTTTCGTCCACGTTCGGTGGTGGAGGCAATCAGGCAATTGTAAAGTGGTTGTTTCATTCGTAGCCATTTTTTGTTAAAGTTTTTGTTTTGATCATTCAACTGAAAAAAGATCGCTTGCTGCATAAAAGCGTGTTTCTTAAATTCCATCTGTCGCACTATCATTTGTCACTGATTTTATTGTATTATCTTTGCAATTGGAATATCACAAATGTTCATGAGCTGATTCGCATAACTACCGTGTGTTTGTTTGTGTGTGCCAGTTCATCCCAATGCCTGTTCTTTATGGCGTGTTTCTGTATATGGGTGTCTCTTCACTCAAGGGGATCCAGGTGAGTTACATGTGCTGGTTGATGCAGTCGCAACTAGCTTCCATGCTCATTGACTATTTCCAGGTGTTTGTGGTACTTTGTTCTGTTTTTGATTCTTCCGCATCCATAACAGTTTTACGACCGACTCAAGCTCTTTGCAATGCCAGCCAAGCATCAACCAGACTTCATCTACCTGCGGCACGTTCCTCTGCGAAAGGCACATCTCTTCACCGCTATACAGCTGTCTTGCCTGGCGCTTCTGTGGGCCATAAAGGTGTCACCAGCAGCCGTCGTTTTTCCAATGATGGTCAGTGCATTTTTGATGCAGTTGTTTCTCTAAAAATGCATACATTGTCCAGTACAGGAATTCCTCACTTCAGGTCGTACACGTGTTCCTGAAAAGTACCGTGTAAAGTGAAAGTTGTGTGTGAGAGTGAAACCGTGTAAAGTGAAAGTTGTGTGTGAGAGTGAAACTGTGTAAAGTGAAAATTGTGTGCAAAAACAATTTTCCTATAAGAAATAATGTAAAAGGAGAGGGCCGGTTGTGTGTGAGAGGGAGTGAGAGAAAGATTAAGACAAAGAGAGAGAATAAGGAAAGGATATACTGAAAGTACATTATTGATTTCAATGGATGGCCCCAATAAATCTAGATAAAAGGTTACAATGGTCAGGACGTGTCACACCGCAAGATGGCGGGGTGAGATGCGAGCGGTCTGAGATGCGAGTTGTATCATTCCTCGCAGCCAGCCGAGCAGTGCAAGAAAGGTTGGCGACCGCCGCTTAGAACCCGCGTTATAACGGGAACCTTTCGTGTTGTGCAAAAAGTGTACCTAATGTAATAGAAAAAAAACCGCGTAATAGAGAAATCACGTCGTGTCAAACAGCGTTAAGCGAGGAATTACTGTGTTGTAGCGGTTCCCGCTGAATGTACACAATCGCCTTGCACCTGCCAGGACGCGGCCAGGGCGCGATCGCCACGCCGGGCTCGTCCGGACGGGCCCAGACGCGCCTCTCCTGGGCATGCCCGGACTCGCTGTTCCCGGGCACGCCCGAACCTCGCGGGCAGGCCTGGTCTCGTCTTTCCCGGGCATGCCCGCTCTCGCCTTTCCAGGGCTCGCCCAGAGCACCCGGGCACGCCCAGCCTCGACTTGCCAGGCCGCGTCCAGGACGCCCGGGCATGTCCAGACTCGCCTTTCCAGGGCTCGCCCAGAGCGTCCGGGCATGCCCGCTCTCGCCTTTCCAGGGCTCGCCCAGAGCGCTCGGGCACGCCCAGCCTCGACTTGCCAGGCCGCGTCCAGGACGCCCGGGCATGTCCAGACTCGCCTTTCCAGGACTCGCCCTTGACACCCGAGCATGCCCGGTCTCGGTTTTCCTGGGCAAACGCCCCGGCATAAATGTGTATATATATTGCTGCCCGATAAACGGGCTTGTCAGAATACCTGAGCTGTTTTGTTTCAATAAAGCAACTCGGACGAATTCCGTCTTTGGTCGCGTCAATTCTTTTGACTCGCGTTGGAGCGCAGCTCCTTCACTGGTGACCTACCGACATGGACACGGCAGTGACTCTTAAACTGCCTACCTTCTGGGAGGCTCACGCGGCTGTTTGGTTCGCCCAGGCGGACTCCCAGTTCGCCCTGCGAGGCATCACCGCGGACGACACCCGCTTCCACCACGTCGTGGCAGCGCTCGGTTCCGCCACCACGGCCCGTGCCCTGAGCCTCCTCGAGCACCCGCCGGCTGCTGACAAGTATGACGCGCTGAAGACGCTCCTCCTCGACGCTTTCGGTCTCTCACCGGCGGCACGCACACGGCACCTGCTCGACCTGCCCGAGCTCGGCGACACGCGCCCGTCCGAGCGCATGGACTATATGCTCTCGTTGCTCGGTGAGCACTCTCCGGATTTTCTGTTCCGCGAGCTGTTCCTTCGCCAGCTGCCTCACCCGGTACGCCTCGCCCTGGCTGGCACGTCGATCACCGATCCCCGCGCCCTCGCCAGGGAAGCCGATAAGATCTCCTCGGCGGGCCTACACATCGGCGTGGCTACCTGGAGCCTGCCGCCGTCCGAGGCGACGCCCACGACGTCCGAGCGCCCTGCGCGGTTGGAAGCCGAACTGCCGGTGCAACTGGCGGCCGCCACGCCGCGCCGACCGCTTCCGACACGACGGCCGGGGCCTCCACCTGACCAGGCGTGGTGTTATTACCACGCCAGGTTCGGACACAAGGCTCGGACGTGCCGACCCCCGTGCACATTCGGCAAGTCGGGAAACGGCCGGGCCGGCGTTCATTCCCAGCCATGACCGCCGGCCACTCCGGCAACTTGCTTTTTATTCGGGACAAAGCGTCCGGGCGGCGTTTCCTTTGTGACACCAGCGCCCAACTGAGCGTCATACCCGCCTCCGAGCAGGACAGGCGGGACGCCATTTGCGGCCCCTCTTTGGTCGCTGCTAATGGCTCGGCCATACGCACTTTCGGCCCGCGCGACGTCGCCCTCTGCTTCGGCAGCCAGCGCTTTCAGTGGACCTTTGTGACTGCCTGCGTCCCCATGGCTTTGCTGGGCGCCGACTTCCTCTGCGCGCACGGGCTGCTGGTCGACGTCAAACGTCGTCGCCTTGTCAACGCCGAGACCTTCAGCTCCCTGGCGTGCACGATGAGCAGCTCCGCGCCGACCGAACTGGCGTGCGCCCTCCCGACGGCGAACGAGTTCGCTCGCCTGCTCGCGGAATTCCCGGCCCTCACGCGGCCGACGTTTTCGGCCGTCGCAGTGCGCATGGGATCGAGCACCACATACCCACTACGGGCCCGCCGGTCTATGCCAGGGCCCACCGCCTCGACCCGGCCAAGCTCGCCTTGGCAAAGGCCGAGTTCGACGCGTTGGAGCACCTCGGCATCGTGCGGCGCTCCAATAGCGCGTGGGCCTCACCACTGCACATCGTGCCAAAGCCGGGGGGCGGATGGCACCTGTGTGGCGACTACCGCCGCCTCAATGACGCTACCACCCCCGACAGGAACCCGATCCCGCACATCCAGGACTTTTCCGCCCGTTTGGCGGGACGGGTCATATTTTCCAAAATTGACCTGATACGGGGATACCACCAGGTACCTGTCCGGGCGGCCGACATCCCAAAGACGGCCGTCATCACGCCGTTCGGCCTGTTCGAATTTTTGAGGATGCCGTTTGGCCTCAAGAACGCGGCCCAGGCGTTCCAGCGCTTAATGGACGGCGTGCTGCACGACCTGCCATTTCTTTTCATCTATCTGGACGACATCCTCGTCGCCAGCACGTCCCGCGCCGAGCACCTCCTCCACCTCCGAACACTGTTCGGTCGCCTCAGCGAGCACGGCTTAATTGTCAACCCGGCCAAATGCCACTTCAGCACGACGACCGTTGATTTTTTGGGCCACCGCATCACCAAGACCGGGGCCGTGCCGCTGCCGACCAAGGTCGAGGCCATCACCACGTTCCTGCGTCCCCGTTCCATCAAGGCCCTACAAGAGTTCCTCGGCATGGTGAATTTTTATCACCGATTCATGCCCCGCGCTGCTCAGCTCATGCGGCCCCTTTACGAGGCCCTCCGGGGCAAGCCGGCCAAGCATGACATTGTTTGGTCCGCGGCCATGGACGCGGCCTTCGCGAGCGCAAAACGGGCCCTCGCCGACGCAACGCTGCTGGCTCACCCGGTGCTCAACGCGCCCATCGCCCTCACTACAGACGCCTCCAACTACGTGGTGGGCGCCGTCCATGAGCAATGGGTGGACGGGGTTTGGCAGCCACTCGCTTTTTTCAGCCGGCAACTCCGGCCGAACGAGTTAAAATACAGCACGTTCGACCGCGAGCTGCTCGGTCTATTCCTGGCCGTTCGCCATTTCCGACACCTCCTGGAGGGCCGCCCGTTCACGGCTTTCGTCGACCACAAGCCGTTGGTCTACGCAATGGCCAAAGTCACGGAGCCGTGGTCGGCCCGCCAGCAGCGCCACCTCGCCGCCGTGTCGGAATTCACCACGGACATCCGGCACGTCGCCGGCAAAGACAACGCCGTGGCCGACTGTTTTTCTCGGGCCAGCGCAAACGCGGTCCACCTTGGCGTGGACTTCGCGCTCATGTCGGCCGACCAGACCACCGACACCTCGGTGCAGGCCCTCCGGGCGGCGGACACGGGCCTCCGCCTGGCCGACATCCCCTTCGCGGGCACCGTCCTGCTCTGCGACGTCTCCCAGGGCCAGCCTCGCCCCATCGTGCCCGTTTCCTGGCAGCGCCGCATCTTCGCCTCCATCCACGGCCTTTCTCACCCGGGCCGGAAAGCTTCTCAGAAGCTGGTGTCGGCGCGTTTCGTCTGGCACGGCCTTCGACGGAACGTCCGCGACTGGGCCAACGCCTGCACGGCCTGCCAGCGGCCCAAGGTCCACTGCCACACCCAGGCCCCGCTAGCACCTTTCACCGTGCCTGCACGGCGTTTCGACCACGTCCACGTGGACCTGGTGGGTCCCCTGCCCCCATCGCGGGGGTTCACCCACCTGCTCACCATGGTGGACAGGACCACCAGGTGGCCGGAGGCCGTGCCCCTCACCTCCACCACCACAGCCGACGTGGCGCAGGCGTTCATCACCACCTGGGTCGCGCGCTTCGGCACACCGGCAGATATCTCGTCCGACCGCGGCCCACAGTTCATGTCCGAACTTTGGGGTGCGGTTGCCCGCTCGTTGGGGGTCACGCTGCACCGCACCACGGCCTACCACCCCCAAGCCAACGGGTTGTGCGAGCGGTTTCACCGCTCCATGAAGGCCGCACTCATGGCCGGCCTTCAGGACTACGGTTGGACCGACCGGCTGCCGTGGGTCCTTTTGGGCCTCCGCACGGCCCCCAAGGAGGACCTCCGGGCGTCCGCCGCCGAGCTCATCTACGGCCAGTCGCTCCACGTCCCGGGCGAGTTCGTGCCCAACGCTACCAGTCCCTGGTCCGCCGCACACCAGCGCTCGGACCTCCAGGAGGCCGCCCGACGATTTGCCCCCGTGCCAACGTCCCGCCACGGTGGCCCCCAGTCCTACGTCCCCCCGGCGCTTCGCACAGCGGAGTACGTCTTTTTGCGTCATGACGTGCACCGGGGGCCACTCCGGCCGCCGTACGACGGGCCCTTCCGGGTCCTGCGACGGGGCGACAAGTCCTTCGTCGTCGACGTCGGCGGCCGGCCGGACCGGATCTCTGTGGACCGCCTCAAACCGGCGCACGTGGACGTCGACCGACCACCACGGTTGGCCCTTCCTCCGCGGCGAGGCCGCCCCCCGTCCACAGTTCCCCCCGCTCGACCACCCACCACCAGATCGGACCCCCCCCCCCCCACGACCCTCCAGGGGTCGCTTCGGCCGGGTCATCCGGACCCCCCTTAAATTGACCCTGCCGGTGCAGGTCTATTCTGGAGGGGCGTGTGTAGCGGTTCCCGCTGAATGTACACAATCGCCTTGCACCTGCTAGGACGCGGCCAGGGCGCGATCGCCACGCCGGGCTGGTCCGGACGGGCCCAGACGCGCCTCTCCTGGGCATGCCCGGACTCACTGTTCCCGGGCATGCCCGAACCTCCCGGGCACGCCCAGTCTCGTCTTTCCCGGGCATGCCCGCTCTCGCCTTTCCAGGGCTCGCCCAGAGCGCCCGGGCACGCCCAGCCTCGACTTGCCAGGCCGCGTCCAGGACGCCCGGGCATGTCCAGACTCGCCTTTCCAGGGCTCGCCTAGAGCGTCCGGGCATGCCCGCTCTCGCCTTTCCAGGGCTCGCCCAGAGCACTCGGGCACGCCCAGCCTCGACTTGCCAGGCCGCGTCCAGGACGCCCGGGCATGTCCAGACTCGCCTTTCCAGGACTCGCCCTTGACACCCGGGCATGCCCGGTCTCGGTTTTCCCGGGTAATCGCCCCGGCATAAATGTGTATATATATTGCTGCCCGATAAACGGGCTTGTCAGAATACCTGAGCTGTTTTGTTTCAATAAAGCAACTCGGACGAATTCCGTCTTTGGTCGCGTCAATTCTTTCGACTCGCGTTGGAGCGCAGCTCCTTCAGTGTATTCAAACAACCCTTTCAAAAGGAAATTTTAGAGCATCTAAGTTTCCTTCTTACAAAGCTCAACTACTGTTAGCTGAGGCAGTTAATGTGAAATTCACTGGTGATTACCACCTCATTTTATATGTTTGAGTATGTTACCTGAATTCCTTGCATGAAAAATCCCAAAGTTTTACCATCAACCTCCTAATGTTTTGGAAATAGTCTTCTTCTTGAGATCAAGGCAGGGAGAGATCGAGAGAGGAAGGTATCGCGAGAGGGAGAGATCACGTGAGGGGGTGAATTGCGAGAGGGAGAGATCACGTGAGGGGAGATCGCGAAAGGGGGAGATCACGTGAGGGGAGATCGCGAGAGGGGGAGATCACATGAGGGGAGATCATGTGAGGGGAAGATCGAGAGAGGAAGGTATCGCGAGAGGTGAAGATCGAGAGAGGAAGGTATCGCTAGAGGGGAAGATCGAGAGAGGAAGGTATCGCGAGAGGGGAAGATCGAGAGAGGAGGTATCGCGAGAGGGGAACATCGAGAGAGGAAGGTATTGCGAGAGGGGAAGATCGAGAGAGGAAGGTATCGCTAGAGGGGAAGATCGAGAGAGGAAGGTATCGCGAGAGAGGAAGATCGAGAGAGGAAGGTATCGCTAGAGGGGAAGATTGAGAGAGGAAGGTATCGCGAGAGGGGAAGATCGAGAGAGGAAGGTATCACTAGAAGGGGAGATCGAGAGAGGGGGAGATCACGTGAGGCGGAGATCACGAGAGGGGGAGATCACGTGAGGGGGAGATCGCGAGAGGGGGAGGTCACGTGAGGCGGAGATCGCGAGAGGGGAAGATCGAGAGAGGAAGGTATCGCTAGAGGGGAAGATTGAGAGAGGTAGGTATCGCGAGAGGGGAAGATCGAGAGAGGAAGGTATCGCTAGAAGGGGATATCGAGAGAGGGGGAGATCGAGAGAGGGGGAGATCACATGCAGGGGAGATCGCGAGAGGGGGAGGTCACGTGAGGCGGAGATCACAAGATTGGGCGATCACGTGAGGGGGAGATCGCGAGAGGGGGAGGTCACATGAGGCAGAGATCGCGAGAGGGGAAGATCGAGAGAGGAAGGTATCGCGAGAGGGGAAGATCGAGAGAGGATGGTATCGCTAGAGGGGAAGATCGAGAGAGGAAGGTATCGCGAAAAGGGGAGATCGAGAGAGGGGGAGATCGAGAGAGGAAGGTATGGAGAGAGGTGGAGATCACGAGAGGTGGACATCGCAAGAGGGAGGTATCGCAAGAGGTAAGTATCATGAGAGGGAGAGATCACGAGAGGGGGAGATCGAGAGAGGTGGAGATCGATAGAGGTGGAGATCGAGAGAGGTGGGGATCGAGAGAGGTGGAGATCGAGAGAGGGAAGATTGCGAGAGGGGCAGATCACGAGGGGAGAGGTCGCAAGAGGTAAGTATCATGAGAGGGAGAGATCATGAGAGGGGGAGATCGAGAGAGGTGGAGATCGAGAGAGGTGGAGATCGAGAGAGGTGGAGATCGAGAAAGGGGACATTGCGAGAGGGGCAGATCGCGAGGGGGTGATCGCAAGAGGGGGAGGTCACGTGAGGCGGAGATCGTGAGAGGGGGAGATCACGTGAGGGGGATATCGCGAGAGGGGGAGGTCACGTGAGGCGGAGATCGCGAGAGGGGAAGATCGAGAGAGGAAGGTATCGCGAGAGGGGAAGAGCGAGAGAGGAAGGTATCTCTAGAGGGGAAGATCGAGAGAGGAAGGCATCGCGAGAAGGGGAGATCGAGAGAGGGGGAGATCGAGAGAGGAAGGTATGGAGAGAGGTGGAGATCACGAGAGGTGGACATCGCAAGAGGGAGGTATCGCAAGAGGTAAGTACCATGAGAGGGAGAGATCACGAGAGGGGGAGATCGAGAGAGGTGGAGATCGAGAGAGGTGGAGATCGAGAGAGGTGGAGATCGAGTGAGGCGAGATTGCGAGAGGGGCAGATCGTGAGGGAAGAGGTCACGTGGGGAAGAGATTGAGAGAGGGAGAGATCATGTGAGGGTGGGAACAAGAGGTGGACATTGCGAGAGAGAGGGATCGAGAGAGAGAGAGGTATCGTGAGAGGGAGAGATCATGTGAGGGTGGTGTTACATATTTATGTGAATGTATGTGAAATACTATTCAGGTCTTTGCTTATCAATGTGGACTCGATTAAAGGTTGTTGTGATTAAAGGGTCAGGAGCCCTTCTGGGAAAAAGGAGACCGGAAACGGAAGAAGAAAAGACACGAGGTCCTGGAGAAGCGACGATTCTTCTTCTTCCTCGCCGAGTTCGGACGCGGGCAGTATCGATTGAGCAACGTCAGAGAATCGGCGTTTCAAAGCCCGTCTGGCGAGAGGAGTTACCGGGACGTGTAACTACCCTTTGACACGTCAAGTCACTGTGGGTTCGTGCACGGAACCCAGCAGCTGGCACAGTTCGCCTCGCCGTCTACAAGGCCGCGTACGGGTCGCACCTTGGGCCGCGCGCGCTGGGCAAGCCGCGTGTTGCTTTGCCTGCTTTACATTACCCGCTTTGCTTGGCCAGGAGGTGCGCGCTGCAGCCGTTGTTCCCGGTACGGGACGTGCCCGGTGAAAGCACGTCAGGAAGGGTCCGTTCAACCGCCCACATGCGGAGATCGAACTACAGGAGTACGGAGACATTGTGAGAGACATTGACCACGGAGGGAGTCGGGAGTGGGGCTCACGTGAGGAATGTATAAGATGGCCATCTTAGAGTTAATGTAGATGAGTTTACATCTTTGTACTATTGATTGCTGATTGTTGATGGTTGATTGCTCGGGGAATATATCATTGATTATTCCGGATCCTTGGTGTGGGGTTTTTTCTTGGTTGGAATTCATATTGATTGCGTTACTAAAGTGCATACATAATAAATCTTTCTGGCGGAGTTCCTCTCACGGTCCGGGGGTCACCGAGACCAGGTAGTCACCGGGAGGACCACGTAACAGAATTGGGGGCTCGTCCAAATTACGATTTGCGGATTCGCAATTGGATCTACGTCCGGGATTTAAAATTGTATAACATAATAAAATAATAGTTTTTATTAATTAAAATTTATTAATTAATTATTAATTGGTAAATTTTTGAGAAATGGTGGTAAAGTCTTGGGTGAAGGTTAACAGGTGTTAACGATAGTCACCATGGCGTTTGTTGTACAGAACTTTGCGGTAACACCTAGTGAGGCACAGTTCCGAGCGTTACTAAAAGCGGACCTCTTGAAATTGGCCAAACATTTTAACTTGGAGGTCCGAACTAATTTGAGGAAGGCAGAGTTGCAGACCACGGTGATACAGTCTATGGTGGGATTAGGAACATGGGACGAGTTAGCCTGGCAGTGGCTACCCGAAGAACCAGAAGACGTTGAGCTCCGGAAACTGGAGTTGCAATTACGGAGCCAGGAACGGATTAAAGAAGAAGAAAGGAAAGCAGAAAAGGAAAGAGCAGAAGAAGAAAGGAAAGCAGAAAAGGAAAGAGCAGAAGAAGAAAGGAAAGCAGAAGAGAGGAGAGAAGAGAAACAAGCAGAGGAAAGGAGAGTGGAACGAGAACTCCAGGAAAGGTTAGAAGGGAGAAAAGCAGAGGAGAGGAGAGCTGCAAGGGACCTCGAAGCAGAGGAGAGAAAAGCAGAAAGGGAATTAAAGGAACGTGACATGGAGCTTCAGCAAGAAATTAAATTCAAGGAGCTGGAGTTAATGAGAGAACGGGGAGAGGTACCACCCTTGCTGACGGGGTCGACACCTAGCCAGAACACCTGGGATGTGGGCAGACATGTGAGGCTGGTTCCACCCTTCAGTGAAAAGGAAGTCGCTAAATTTTTTCCACACTTTGAGAAAGTGGCTCGACAGTTAAACTGGCCGGAGGAGGCCTGGACCATACTAGTGCAAAGTGTGCTGGTGGGAAAAGCTCAAGAGATTTATTCGGCGCTACCAATGGACCAATGTGCAGATTATGAGGTATTGAAGAAGCACATCCTCAAAGCCTATGAGTTGGTTCCGGAAGCTTACCGGCAAAAATTCAGGAATGCCAGGAAGAGGGAGAGTGAGACCCATGTGGAGTTTGCTAGAGTGAAAGAAAACATGTTTGATCGGTGGTGTGAGTCAAAAGGAGTCGGGAACGACTTCGAAGCATTGCGTGACCTGATGCTGGTGGAGGAATTTCAACAGTGTGTCCACGAGGACATCAAAGTGTACCTGCAGGAAAAGAAAGTACCGAAGTTGTGGGACGCAGCCACCCTGGCAGATGATTATGCCTTAACCCACCAGATAGGGGTCCACGAACCTAACTCCTCGCCTAGATCTCCGCAGGGGAGGTGGGGAACAGCAGGTGCGGAGAACGACAATACATGGCGGCGGCCTCGAGAGGATTATGGGGACAACGCGGATACCCCACCTGTTCGAAATCAGAGGGCTGCGGGCCCAAGACAAACTTATTTTTCGGGGGGCCCGAGGCAGACCACGAGTTTTTCCTCCGGGCCTACTTGCGCGTTTTGCAAGAAACCTGGACACTTGATGTCCAGTTGTTACCTCATGAAAAGGGAAGACCCAGAGCGGAGTCCGACTAGTACAACTCCGAATGCGATGGCAAACGTAAGAAATCGCCCACAGAAGAGTTACCAACCATTTATTTATGAGGGGTTGGTCTCACTCAAGGGAGACTTGACTAACCCAAGACCGGTTAGGGTTTTGAGGGACACAGGAGCCCATCAATCCTTAATGCTTGAAGGCATTTTGCCATTGTCAAAGAGTACCGCAACTGGTGATAGTGTTCGGTTACAAGGGTTCGGTGGCTGTGTTAGTGCCCCACTTCATGTCATCCATTTGGAATCCGATTTGGTGTCAGGACCGGTCACCGTCGGTTTACAAGCCACGCTTCCTGTAGAGGGAGTATCTGTGATTATCGGAAATGATTTGGCCGGGGGGCAAATTTATGGTAACCCGAGGGTTGGTAAAGAGCACAGCAGGGAAAATAACACCCCACCAGCTCGGGATGGCGACAAAAGTTCCAAGTTATTTGTAGGGGGACTGAACTTCAACACAGAGGAAGAAGTTCTGACCTCTGTCTTCAACAGATATGGGCCGCTGGTGGAAGTGCGGGTGGTAAAAGACAGGGAAACGCAACGGTCAAGAGGGTTCGGCTTTGTCACGTTTGCAAGCACAAGAGACGCCAGAGAGGCAGAGAAGAATTGGAATGGTAAGGATTTGGAGGGTCGGACCATAACAGTAGGGAAGGCATTTCGTAGGCGTCGAGAGGTCTACAGAAGAGGACCACTTGGCAGGAGTTTTGGGGTTGGCAGCAGCCAATATTACTATGGAGGCTCCCAGAGTTACGGCACCTCCCGAAAGAATGAATGTCAGAGCACTGGCCGAGAAGGAGACTGCCAGTCAGGTAACGGCTGGGACAAGGGGTCCCACCGTAACTGTTAGGAGTCTGGAGAAGTTGAAGCACTATATACGGGGGAGCCGCCGAGCCGAGGCTCCTACACGGACTAACCATGAACGCCACGTTCTTAAAGGCGTCCAGGTAGTGAACTTTCCTGCACGGACTAACCGTGAACTCCACGTTCTTAAAGGCGTCCATGTAATGAACTTTCCTCTCCGGACTAACCGTGAACTCCACATTCCTTAAGGTGTCCATGTAGGAATACTCCGCTGGGCCTCCCGAAAAAGTGCTATAGAGAGGTTTAAATGTGGGGGCTTTGGGTCACCACCTCTTAACCGTCATTCAAGAGAAACTAGAAGTGGTTGACGCTTGGTCCAGAGGGAATTAATCTCGGGGATTGTGTGAAATTTTGTTGCTTTATTTTTAAGTGATGACTGTGCCCGGGGGGAACTGATGAGTTGGGGGGGGGGGGGAGGTGAGTTATCTGGTTTGTTTATCCAAGTTGGCCGGCAAAGAAAGTTTTCGCTGGGTTCAAACTTTCTTTCTTGAAGGGGGGGAGTGTTACATATTTATGTGAATGTATGTGAATTACTATTCAGGTCTTTGCTTATCAATGTGGACTCGATTAAAGGTTGTTGTGATTAAAGGGTCAGGAGCCCTTCTGGGAAAAAGGAGACCGGAAACGGAAGAAGAAAAGACACGAGGTCCTGGAGAAGCGACGATTCTTCTTCTTCCTCGCCGAGTTCGGACGCGGGCGGTATCGATTGAGCAACGTCAGAGAATCGGCGTTTCAAAGCCCGTCTGGCGAGAGGAGTTACCGGGACGTGTAACTACCCTTTGACACGTCAAGTCACTGTGGGTTCGTGCACGGAACCCAGCAGCTGGCACAGTTCGCCTCGCCGTCTACAAGGCCGCGTACGGGTCGCACCTTGGGCCGCGCGCGCTGGGCAAGCCGCGTGTTGCTTTGCCTGCTTTACATTACCCGCTTTGCTTGGCCAGGAGGTGCGCGCTGCAGCCGTTGTTCCCGGTACGGGACGTGCCCGGTGAAAGCACGCCAGGAAGGGTCCGTTCAACCGCCCACGTGCGGAGATCGAACTACAGGAGTACGGAGACATTGTGAGAGACATTGACCACGGAGGGAGTCGGGAGTGGGGCTCACATGAGGAATGTATAAGATGGCCATCTTAGAGTTAATGTAGATGAGTTTACATCTTTGTACTATTGATTGCTGATTGTTGATGGTTGATTGCTCGGGGAATATATCATTGATTATTCCGGATCCTTGGTGTGGGGTTTTTTCTTGGTTGGAATTCATATTGATTGCGTTACTAAAGTGCATACATAATAAATCTATCTGGTGGAGTTCCTCTCACGGTCCGGGGGTCACCGAGACCAGGTAGTCACCGGGAGGACCACGTAACAGTGGGAACAAGAGGGGGAGATCGAGAGAGGTGGAGATCGAGAGATGAAGGTATCGCGAGAGGGAGGTATTGCGAGAGGGAGAGATATTGAGAGAGAGAGAGGGAACATGAGAGGGAGAGATCACGAGAGGGAGAGGTCGCGTGGGGAAGAGATCGAGAGGGGGGGGGGGGAGGGGGGAGATCGAGAGAGGGGGAGATCGAGAGAGGGGGAGATTGAGAGAGGGGGAGATCGAGAGAGGGGGAGATTGAGAGAGGGGGAGATCGAGAGAGGGGGAGATCGTGAGAGGGGGAGATTGAGAGAGGGGGAGATCGAGAGAGGCAGAGATCAAGGGAGGGGGAGATCAAGGGAGGGGAGATCGCAAGAGGGGGATATCGAGAGAGGGGAGATCGAGAGAGGTAGACATCGCAAGAGGGAGAGATCGGGAGAGATGGACATTGCAAGAGAGAGAGATCGAGAGAGAGAGAGAGGGAGATTGAGATAGGTGGACATCGTGAGAGGGAGAGATTGGGATTCTCTGATTTGAAAGACTTATTCCAAGTGTTTCACCAGTTTGTGATTTTATGAAGGTCGAAACTCTAAACTCTAAAGAGAGGGAAGAAGCTGTTGCCTGTGTGTCAGAAGGATGAGGGATGTCACAGTGGATGGTGGAGTCATCAGCAAAGGGATAAAGAGGATTTTCCAGAGTCAGAGAGATCATTGATGAAAATTAGGGATAGGATAGGGCCGAGAACTCCAGCCTTGACAGGAAGATGATAAGGATTCAGTTGAGAGCCATATGTTGGCTATGAGTGTGGAGGAAGTCAGGAATTCAAGAGCAGAGTTGGTATTGGATTCCATCAGTATGCAGTTTTTAGAGCAAGGTGGGACACCAAACTGTATTGAAAACTTGAGGAGAGTAGAAGCAGCATGCCCAAGGTAGAGCGACCAGGTCTGAATCTGAATTGATGATCTGAGATGAGGCTGGTGGAGAAAAGGAATGATTTTATGTCAACTGCAATGATGGATTCTGTGACCTTGCTGATTGGAAGTAAGCTAATTGGTCTGTAGTTAAGGGGATCAGTTCTTGCAACTTTTTTTGTAATGCGGTGATGTTGGTTGACTTCCAAGCAGATGGAAGATGACCACGGGCAAATGACATGGTAAAAAGGGCAGAGGGAGGAAGTGCAAGAGCAGCAGAGCAGGCTTTTAGGACTCTAGAGCTGATGCCGGCCAGTGCAGTTGTCAAATCAGACTCTGGGTTTGCCAGAAACTTTTTACCTTCTTGAGATGCAAAAGCCGCAGAGTCCAGGAGCAGTTGGGTACGACTGGGTAGGGCAGGTACAGAGAGAGAGGGAATTTTGGAGCCATCATAAAATTGAGCCATTCAGCCTTCTCACGAGTGAAGTCAGTTGTGGTGCCATTTTAAGTGAGGGAAGGGGTGGGAGAGGAGGAATACACCAGAGACCGACTTGCATCATGTTCCATAATGTTTTAAAGGAGGGAGACTATTTTGAAAGTTCATTTTTGAGGTTGGACAAATGTTGTTTTCTGGCTCTCCTGAGAGTAGACACACTTAATGCAGGCATTGTGGAATGATTTGAAGTTGCCTTCAGTTGGATTTTCCTTCCAGCAGGAGAATGCAAGTTGTTTTAAAGCAGGTTGTTCCTCACCACAGGATTCAGAGTAGCCGACCAAGAGTGGGAGGATGGGTAAGATAACTGAAGACGAGATGGGCTTAATCTGTGCATAAGAGAAAGCAGGTTTCTCTGGAAGAATTCCCAGGCTGAATTAATATCTGGGGGTGTCGATGTAGGAGACATTCCTGAAGCTTGATGGCTGATTGCAGTCCCTGCCAATTTGCCTGAGTGAAATGCCAGACTCACCGGCACTGACGCTGTTCTCTGAGATTGCCCAGAAGATGTTGACCTTCACAAGCACATAATCAGATGTTCCTCATCACCAAATCCAGTCGGGAAGGTTTACCATTGGGAGAAATCCAGGTGAGAAAGTTTATAGATTGAGTCAGACCTAGGAGTCACCTAAGTCCTTTGCAGAAGTGCCATGGATGGTGAGAGAGGTACCAACACCCAACCAATCTTCAAAACAATGTGAAATATGATCATGAAACGACTGCTGAGCGCTTCGCTTTGTACAGCTTTTTCACTCTTTTTACCTCCACCACCGAAGGTGCATGGATGTTATGTTTTCACCCCTGTCTGTTTGTCGGTCTGTTTGTCTGTCTGTCTCTCTGTGAACAAGATATTTCAAAAAGTTATTGACGGATTTGGACGAAACTTGGTGGACAGTTTGGGTGTGTGACAAGGACGAATTGATTCGATTTTGGTGAAGATCTAAATATGGATTCGGATGCGAGAATTATTTAATTTTTAAGTGGTGGACGAGTTGGTTAGATGACAAGAACAAGCCGATTAGATTTTGGTTCAAGTCCGAATCCAGATCCGGCCTATCAGTGGGATACAAAACAGACTATTCAGTCTGGCGGAGGTTTGCTCTCTACCGAGTTCTGTTCTAGTTCTCTTTTTTTTCTTCATTCTACTTTGATCAGTCTGATCTGGATGCAGAAAAACATCCACTGCACCCAATGGTCAAGATGGTGTAGAAAAAGGTCACGATTGAATATTGACGTGTTGTGTGACTCCTGAAATAAATGAAAAACTCCTGAATGGAAAAGAGCCCCTCGAGCTGCACATGTCCTTAGACGAGCTCCTCGCACCACTTATATTAGCAACGAATGCCCATTGGCTCTCTGAAAGGACTCCATTGATTGGCCAATAATAGCAACATGAGTTTCTTTCCTATCACGACCTGATTTCCACTGTTAGCAAATGTAATGAAAAATGATTGACTCACGACACGCTTTACCATGATGTGCCGCAAGCAAACTCGCTATTCTCTTAAACAATGCAAACTCTGCACAAGGCCTTAGCAATAAAGTCTGTCCCGCGTCTGAACCATGTAAACTGTAAGGCCTGTGAGGCATGTTCTGGTGGGCTCCATTTCATGTGAACTTATCTCTTCCATGCGCGTGTGCTGTTTGGATGATGGATGAGGTGAGAACTAAACCAATTGTGATTTGTACACTCAATGTTAATGTGGTGCCATCCATCCTGCAGGTCGTGGCACTCGTCTTTGTGCGGAAGCTCATGTACCTGTGCTTCTCAAAGCGCGAACTCAGTTGGCTCGACGATGTAATGCCAGAGAGCAAAAAGAAGACGATTGACGATGCAAAAAGAGCTGAAGAGGAGGTGAGAGTGGTGTCGTTGTAGTATACTTGTGTTTATGGGCACAATGGGCGAATGGTTATTCTTAATTTATCCTCCAAAAGTTGCTCAGCCACTACTTCCTTCAAATCCTCAAGAGCTGTGTATTTCCATTTATTTAATCAATGGGGAATTTTTATTTTGAATGGATAATTTTGAATTTTTTATTATTTAAGTAGTAAGTGTTGCAGCTGTTTAGCAGCTGTTTAATCTCTCTCTCTCTCTCTCTCTCTCTCTCTCACTCTCTCTTTCTCTTTCTCGCTCTCTTTCTCGCTCTCTCTCTCGCTCTCTCTCTCTCTCGCTCTCTCGCTCTCTCTCTCTCTCTCTCTCTCTCTTTCTCTCTCTCTCTCACTCTCTCTTTCTCGCTCTCTTTCTCGCTCTCTTTCTCGCTCTCTTTCTCGCTCTCTTTCTCGCTCTCTTTCTCTTTCTCGCTCTCTCTCTTGCTCTCTCTCTCTCTCTCGCTCTCTCGCTCTCTCGCTCTCTCTTTCTTGCTCTCTCTTTCTTGCTCTCTCTTTCTTGCTCTCTCTTTCTTGCTCTCTCTTTCTTGCTCTCTCTTTCTTGCTCTCTCTATCTCTCTCTATCTCTCTTGCTCTCTCTCTTTCTTGCTCTCTCTATCTCTCTTGCTCTCTCTATCTCTCTTGCTCTCTCTATCTCTCTTTCTCTCTTTCTTGCTCTCTCTATCTCTCTTTCTCTCTTTCTCTCTCTCTCTTATGGACACTGAAGGAACTAGAATGTCACTCGGTAGAGCACCTACCTCCGCCAGGCTGAACATTTTATGTTTTGTATCCACTGATGGGCCGGATCTGCATCCAGACCTGAACCAAAATCTACTTGTCTTGTTCTTGTCACTGAACCCACTCATCCACCTTGATGTCCCTTTTGTCATAATTCGTTCACAACTTTTTGAAATATCATGCCATATGTTGTTTTGGCCCTTGCTCTCAATGGTGAAGAATCACTTATAAAAATTAAAAATTCTCATATCCAAATTTGGATTCGAATCATCACCAAAATTGAATCAATTCATTTTTGTCAAACACCCAACCTGCCCACCAAGTTTCATCCGAATCCATCCATACCTTTTGAGATATCATGCTACATGTCGTTTTTGGCCCTATCTCTCAATGGTGGGTGGTTCGTGTGCAGCCATCCGGCTGCTGGTTGCATCATTTTTCTGTGGGCGCGTCTGCCGCTGATCCAATGCCTCTCTATAACCAGTTATCTGGTTCTCATTTTGCTGACCTCGGAAGCTTGGATTTCAGGCTGAGTCAACCCCACCTGGCATTAAGTCAACGGGATTCGAACTCAGGACCTTAGGATCCCAAGCCCGCCACCCTAACCATTAGGCCGACGTCGACCAATATGCCCCGCCCACATTATTATATCATTATACATATTTGTACCAAGTTTGCCTTGAATCCCTTCAGCCATTCTTAAGTTGTCGCAGTAACAAAATAATTTTTATTCAACATGACCTTTGACCTCTTGACCCCATAATCTCAGTTCTTGTTTACACGATACATATTTGTACCAAGTTTGATTTAAATACCTTCGGCTGTTCTAAAGTTATCACATTTTTACCTGACATGTCCTCTGACCTTTGACCTATTGATGCCATAATCCAATCAATTGATCTTTGCATCATATATTCTCATACCAAGTTTGTTAAAATTCCCATCACTGGTTCACGAGTTAGCTCCGTAACCATTTTTACTTTCGATGACCTCTGACATTTGACCTCTTTTTTTTTTTGGTATACAAGATCGAGGCTCGTGTAAGAGCTAACATTGATCACAAAAAGACAAACTGACACATAAAATATAAAACATGATAAAGGGAGCGGAAGACAAGGTGGAGAGCAGGGACATTGGGAGATCTGTGGGAGGGAGAGGGCTTGGGGGGAGGAGGCATGGAAAGGGGGGGGGGGGGGGGGGACCCCAACATCGAATCAGTTCATCTTTACATCATTATGCATACCTGCACCAAGTTTGACTTGGATCCCTTCAGCCTTAAGTTATCATGGTAACAAAATAATAGTAACGTAATATGACCTCTGACCTTGTTGGGCTTTGCATTTTCAGATGCTTTCTAGTTATTTGTGTCGATGTGAACATTCAACACCATTGATGCAATGTTGAAACAACTAAAGGGTGAAAGAAATGAATGTGGATATTTTAATGCTTTAATTATAATATATTCATGCTGACAAGATTGCTGAATGAAACAAAGCGCATTTCATTCATGATATTTAGTGCATCTGTATCTGTGTTGAAGGAGGCTGGGATACTGGAGTCCATTCCACCAAACACCTTGCGACTCTCGATAAAAGAGAGAAAGGTTTTCAACGTTCCTGTTGCAGACAATACATACATGTATGTAAATGCATTGCTCAATAATCTCAAAGACATGCCGACATTTTATCTGTGCGCTTGTTATGACCAACGTGTAGCCAATCATACTGTTTTCTAACTCGATATAAATCTCCCGATATTTTTTATAAACAAGATCAAGACTCACGGAAGAGCGAGGTGACAGAGGGTAAATACACAATTAGCAAGGAAATGGACAAACGGGAAAAGACGGGAGGAGAAAACATGTACAGTAATCGGAAACAAGGGTTGCGTTAGGTTTTTTTTTTTTTTTAATGTATACAAGATCGAGGCTCGTGTAAGAGCTAACATTGCTCACAAAAAGACAAATTGACACATAAAACATATGATAGAAGGAGTGGGAGAACAAGATGGAGAGCAGGGACATCGGGAGATCTGTGGGAGGGAGAGGGCTTGGGGGGAGGAGGCGTGGGAAGGGGGGGAGGTGGGGTGGGAGAGGTTAAAAAAAACACATGGACACAGCTAGGACTTCCAGGAAAAAAGTTGGTATTTCAAAAAAGTGGATCTGGGGTGAATTAACGGGGGTAGAAGAGATCAAGGGTTTGGATGGGGGAAGGTAAGAGATGGTGGTGAACAGCTGTTTTAAAGACCTTGAGGGAGGAGTGGGATTGAAGGGAGTGAGGGAGTTTGTTCCAGAGGCGGGAGAAAAGAGGAATGAAGGAGTGAAGGTGAGCAGAGAGCCTAGATTTTGGCAGTTTAACCATAAGAGGGTTGCAGGCAGATCTTGTGCGACCTGAAGGAATATTTGGGGGACAGAGCACAGAGAGAGCTGGGGGAGCAAGGCCGGAGAGGAGTCGGTAGAAGACAGAAAGACCACCAACCTGCCTGCGGTGAGTGAGTGAAAGGTCTCCCCTGCCCATTTTCTCCCATTATAGTTTTGCATTTCCTCCCAACTCTCGATATTCCACATTTTATACCCAATATGTTCCACAATTTAAATTCTTTCCAGCATTTGTGTTGGTTATACGTAGATGACTCTTCATTTGCAATCCGCATCGTCTGTTTTACCCTCACCTGTATTTGCAGCACCACTGCCTCCACATCTCCCAGCAACTTGCCAAGGAGAACATCGGTCCGCGTGGCCACCACCGTGACCATTTCACCACCGTCTCCCTAATGCTCCACATCTCCGGTGGATGGCAGAAGTGTAGGGAAGGTGAAAGGAAGGGAAGGGAGGGGTGCGGCTGGTATTCAGTAAAACCAACTTTTTTTGTCAAACCTCTTGCCGTAGCCACTTGTTTTTACCTGTAATCAACCCTTTGCATGCTCCATGCATATGGTGAGATTGTGATGTCATTTCATCGTCGGGCAGCTTGTCCGCAAACACCTGTACAGTGGAGGCAAATGAGATGACGCTGCTGCTCGGTAATAATTACCTGTCCTTCAAACAATTGCTGAATTTAAAGGAAGCGCACTTTTCATAACAGGTGTATTTAGCTGCAGTGAATCCACACAGTAGTTCTCATTTGGCCACCAGGTGACTTTGTGTTAACAATTCTGTGTCACCCGTTTAGATAACCTCACAGGTGGGATATGTATAGTAGGTATACCAAATGAAGTGCCGCCATTGGTTGAATATCAGTTTCTGTTGAATCACCTGATTTATTTTTCTGGTTGTACTTTCTGCTTAATCTCACCTTAAAATTGCTGACAAGCTCGAGCGGTACAATATTTAACCTGTCACATCTCTTTTACACTGTCTAAACCACGAGTGTGTGTCTAAATTGCTGCCATTTTGTTGTCGGAGCCTGGCGGTGTTTGCAGGTGTGCGTCAGGTACGTTTGGTGTGATCCTTTTTCACGGGAATCTTTTTCTTTTTCTCTGCACGTGCACTCGCTCTTCAGGCGTGTTTTGTTCCGGGGAATGCACGTAACCGTTGTACGTCATAATACACTTCAACATTTCGAATAATCTGCCTTATTACACAAACCAGCTGCAAAAAAGAAGTTAAGGAGACGTGGTAACCAGGTTATAATGTTATTTTCATCTCGTCGGATACGTTACCGCGATGGTTAGCGGGCCTGGGCAGGACCAGCAAATAAATTAAAAAGGTTAATTAATGCCAACGTTCTCATCTCTCATTATCCGGGATTACCTGCTGGTTCTGATGGATGTGTTTATTTACTTAACAACCATCGTTTAGAGATTACTGCATGAGCATAGGTTCCTTAGTACTTTTGTGACCCCATAGAAGTGTTCCTTCATGTCAGCGGAGTCCTACTTGTGATGCCACTCACCTCTCACGTGCTGGCCAGGTGTGGGATTGTGAATGCAAAATGACAAATCTTTTTTTTTTTTTTACGTTTCTCCTATTAAAGAAAGTGGATAAGGGGATATATTTTTTTCTGAGAAATATATATATATATATATATATGTATGTTGGAACCCATCTGTGGATCGGTCCCATCGGCCGATGGGTCTGACCCATCTGTGGATGCACGAGAAATGACAATGCAGACCCATCGGCCGATGGGTCTGCGCCATCTGCGGATGTGTTGTTCACCTTGAAGGAATGTGTATGCATCATAATTCATCTCTGTTAAATTCTGTTTAACATATTGTATCCGTATTCCGTAAATTGTATCCGTAATTGTATCCGTAATTGTATCCGTATTGTATCCGTAAAGTCTGTTTAACGTATTGTATTGTTTGTGTTAAAAATCATCTCTGTTAAATTCCTACCACATGTAATTCCAATGACTGTGTACCTGATTGAAGAGCACCATTCTGTCAACACATTCCTTCAAGGTGAACAACACATCCGCAGATGGCGCAGACCCATCGGCCGATGGGTCTGCATTGTCATTTCTCGTGCATCCACAGATGGGTCAGACCCATCGGCCGATGGGACCGATCCACAGATGGGTTCCAACATATATATATATATATACACACACACACACACACACGCTTCTCAAATTATAGTATGATTCTAGTTCCTCCATGAGCCTCGACTTTGTATACAAAAACAAGAGAGAGAAGCACAGAATGTCACAAAAAAGGACAAAGTATAAAGCAAGGTTTGATACAACATGAGGAAGCAGAGATTGGTGAAACCTCCATACACAAGGAAGCATCATGGTGGTGAGGAGGGAGGAAGCATCAGCTATAATATTTGCTTAACTATCCGCACCTTTTAGAAAAATGGATAAAACTTGTCATAATGTCTGAAAACACAAAACAAGAACCCGTCCTTACAGATGGATTAGTTTCCCCAGAGTTACAGATGGGTTATTCTCCCAGAATTATGGATCGGTAAATCCCCCAGAATTATAGCTTGGTAAATTCCCCCAGAATTATGGATTGGTAAATTCCCCCAGAATTATGAATCGGTAAATTACCCCAGAATTATGGATCGGCAAATTCCCCCAGAATTATGGATCAGTAAATTCCTCCAGAATTATGGATCGGTAAATTCCCCCAGAATTTTATGGATCGGTAAATTCCCCCAGAATCATGGATCGGTAAATTCCCCCAGAATTATGGATTGGTAAATTCCCGCAGAATTATGGATTGGTGAATTCCCCCAGAATTATGGATTGGTAAATTCCCCCCAGAATTATGGATCGGTAAATGCCCCAGAATTATGGATCGGTAAATTCCCCCAGAATTATGGATCGGTAAATTCCCCCAGAATTATGGATCGGTAAATTCCCCCAGAATTATAGATCGGTAAATTCCCCCAGAATTATGGATCGGTAAATTCCCCCAGAATTATGGATCGGTAAATTCCCCCAGAATTATGAATCGGCCAATCCCCCAGAATTGTGGATTGGTAAATTCCCCAGAATTATGGGTCGGTAAATTCCCTCAGAATTATGGATCGGTAAATTCCCCCAGAATTATGGATCGGTAAATTCCCCCAGAATTATAGATCGGTAAATTCCCCCAGAATTATGGATCGGTCAATCCCCCAGAATTATGGATTGGTAAATTTCCCCAGAATTATGGACTGGTAAATTCCCCCAGAATTATGGATCGGTAAATCCACAAGAATTATGGATCTGTAAATTCCCCCAGAATTATGGATTGGTAAATTCCCCCAGAATTATGGATCGGTAAATCCACCAGAATTATTAAATTCCCCCAGAATTATGGATCGGTAAATCCACCAGAATTATGGATCGGTAAATTCCCCAGAATTATAGATCGGTAAATTCCCCCAGAATTATGGATTGGTAAATTCCCCCAGAATTATGGATCAGTAAATCCCCCAGAATTATGGATCGGTAAATCCCCCAGAATTATGGATCGGTAAATTCCCCCAGAATTATGGATCAGTAAATCCCCCAGAATTATGGATCAGTAAATCCCCCATAATTATGGATCGGTAAATTCCCCCAGAATTATGGATTGGTAAACTCCCCCAGAATTATGGATCGGTAAATTCCCCCAGAATTATTGATTGGTAAATCCCCCAGAATTATGTATCGGTAAATTCCCCCAGAATTATGGATCAGTAAATTCCCCCAGAATTATGAATCGGCCAATCCCCCAGAATTATGGATTGGTAAATTCCCCCAGAATTATGGATCGGTAAATCCCCCAGAATTATGGGTCGGTAAATTCCCTCAGAATTATGGATCGGTAAATTCCCCCAGAATTATAGATCGGTAAATTCCCCCAGAATTATAGATCGGTAAATTCCCGTGGAGTATCCCGGTAAATTCCCGTGGATTCCTGGAGGGGGGGGGGGGGGTTGCTATCTCTCTTCCTCAGTAAAAAAACTCTCTTCCTCACTCGCCCTGCACTGCCCTCTCTCCACCTCACCCCCAGGAATACCTTTGGCTACGGCTTTCCCTTCACTCCCACCTTTTGTTCATATGTGTGTTGTACCGTCCACCAAACAGTGATGACTCCATCTACAACTCACTGTCTGATAACATGGACCAACTTCTATCTACCCATCCCAACTCTCTCTTCCTCATATGTGGTGATTTCAATTGTCACCATGCCAGTTGGCTGGGTGTGGGTACCTCTCTAACCAGCCATGGCTCTTCAGCAAAGGACTTCTGTGACTCACTGGGACTGACACAATCTGTCAATTTCCCGACCCGGATCTCAGTCAACGGAGCATCTTCTCTTCTGGACTTGGTTATGACTAACTTCCCTGAAAATGTCTGCTGCTCTTCTTCTGCTCCAATCGGCTCATCTGATCATGTGCTTGTTAAAGTGGACATCTCTCTGACCATTCTCAGAGAGCCTCCTCAACATCGATGAGTCTGGCATTTCACTCAGGCCAACTGGCACGGTCTTCAAGCAGCCATCAATCATCTGGACTGGTCTCCCATCTCTACCGCCTCTGACATCAATTCATCCTGGGAATTCTTCCAAAGTAAATTGCTCTCTCTCATGCACAGATTTATCCCATCTCGTCTTCAGTTGTCATACCCTTCCTCCCGTCCATGGTACACGGAATCTTGTGGTGAGGCTATTGCCCAGAAACAACTTGCTTTCGTCTCCTGGAAAGCAAATCCAACGGAAGGAAATCTCATTTCCTTTCACAAAGCCCGAAACAAGTGTGTGTCCACCCTCAGGAGAGCCTGGAAACAATATCTCTCCGTTGTCAGGACAGAACTCTCTTATCTGTCTCCCTCTTCCAAATCCTGGTGGCGTCTGGTCAAATCTGTTTCTGGTGTTTGTTCCCCCTCCATCCCCTCCCTTACCTCAAACGGCTACCCAGCTGACTCCGCACATGAAAAAGCTGAATGCCTCAACTCTGTGTTTGCCTCTAAATCTTGTGTCCCAAACCCATCCCTCTCTGTACCCACCATACCCCGTCGTACCCAGCTGCTCCTGGACTCTTGTGTCCTTTCCTCCTGACAAGGTGGAAAAGTTTCTGTCAACCCTCGACTCTGATTCTGCAACTGGACCTGACGGCATCAGCCCACAGGTCCTAAAATCTTGTTCTTCCGCTCTTTCACTCCCTCTCTCTGTTCTCTTCACCCTCTCTTTTGCTCAAGGTCATCTGCCATCTGCTTGGAAATCTGCCAACATCACCGCTTTGCACAAAAAAGGTGCAAAAACAGATCCCAGCAACTACAGACCAATCAGCCTTCTCCCAATTATCAGCAAAGTCATGGAATCCATCATTGCTTCAGATATGAAATCTTTCCTCTTCTCCAATGGCTTGACCTCTGATCATCAATTTGGTTTCAGACCTGGTCACTCTACTCTGGACATGCTGCTTCTACTTTCTCAACAATGGATGGAGGTCCTCAATGCCAAACAGGAAATTAGAGCTGTCTCCCTTGACATATCACGTGCCTTCGATACGGTCTGGCACCCCGCTCTGCTCACCAAACTCTCCTCTGTTGGTATCCATGGAAATCTCCACGCATGGCTGGCGGACTTCCTCTCTAGTCGTAGTCAACGTGTGGCCCTGAATGGGTTTCTCTCATCTCCTCTTCCTGTTCAGGCTGGAGTTCCCCAAGGCAGTGTTCTGGGCCCTGTGCTTTTTCTGGTCTTCATCAATGATCTCTCTGACTCTCTTGAAAATCCTCTCCATCTCTTTGCTGATGACTCTACTCTCTGTCGCTCCATTCTTCATCCCTCAGATCGGCAGTCTGCAGCTTCTTCACTCTCTGCAGACCTGGACAAAATCACAGACTGGGCAAACAAGTGGAACATGTCTTTCAATCCTGACAAATCTCACACTCTTACGCTGTCTCTCCGAAAAGACCGACTGGACAAACCTCCCATCCATTTTCTGAATAATCCTCTCCAAGAAGTTCTGTCACTCAAGCTTTTGGGTCTCACTATCTGCCATGATCTTTCCTGGGAAAACCACATTTCAAATCTGGCCTCCAAAGCCAGTCGCCGACTGGGCATCCTCCGTCGTGGAAGTCCTTCCTTGGCACACCTGAGCTCCTCACCACATACAAGGCTTTCATCCGCAGCTCAATGGAATACTGCTCTCCCCTCTGGGCTGGTGCTCCTGCCTCACACCTAGCTCGTCTTCACGCTGTTGAAACCAAAGCATTCAGAATCATTGGAATCTCCCGCGATGAAGCTAACTCCAAGGGCCTCTCACTCACTCACCGCAGGCAGGTTGGTGGTCTGGGCTCTGTCCCGCAAATATTCCTACAGGTCGCACAAGATCTGCCTGCAACCCTCTTATGGTTAAACTGCCAAAATCAAGACTCTCTGCTCACCTTCACTCCTTCATTCCTCTTTTCTCCCGCCTCTGGAACAAACTCCCTCACTCTCTTCAATCCCACTCCACCCTCCAGGTCTTTAAAACAGCTGTTCACCACCATCTCTTATCTTCCCCAATCCAAAACCTTGATCTTTTCTATCCCCGCTAATTTCACCCCAATTCCACTTTTTTGAAATACCAACTTCTGTCCTGGAAGTCCTTGGGTTTTATACTTCTCCCCCCCCCCTTCCCACGCCTCCTCCCCCCCCTTCCCACGCCTCCCCCCCTCCCCTTCCCACGCCTCCTCCCCCCAAGCCCTCTCCCTCCCACACATCTCCCTGCTCTTAAATGTTGTGTGCTCTCAAGTGTTTGTGTGCTTCCCCTTCTCTTGTCTTCCGCTCCCTCTTTTTATATATTTTGTTTGTCTGGTTGATTTGTTTGTGAAGTAAATGTCAGCTCTTTCATGAGCCTCGATTCAGTATACAAAAAAAAAAAAAAAAAAAATCCCCCAGAATTATGGATCGGTAAATCCACCAGAATTATGGATCGGTAAATCCCCCAGAATTATGTTTCGGTAAATTCCCCCAGAATTATGGATTGGTAAATCCCCCAGAATTATGGATCGGTAAATTCCCCCAGAATTATGGATCGGTAAATTCCCCCAGAATTATGGATTGGTAAAGCCCCCAGAATTATGGATCGGTAAATTCCCCAGAATTATGGATCAGAAAATTCCCCCAGAATTATGGAACGGTAAATCCCCCAGAATTATGGATCGGTAAATTGCCCCAGAATTATGGATTGGCAAATTTCCCCAGAATTATGGATCGGTCAATCCCCCAGAATTATGGATCAGTAAATCCCCCAGAATTATGGATCAGTAAATCCCCCAGAATTATGGATTGGTAAATCCCCCAGAATTATGGATCAGTAAATTCCCCCAGAATTATGGATCGGTAAATTCCCCCAGAATTATGGATTGGCAAATTTCCCCAGAATTATGGATCGGTCAATCCCCCAGAATTATGGATCAGTAAATCCCCCAGAATTATGGATCAGTAAATCCCCCAGAATTATGGATTGGTAAATCCCCCAGAATTATGGATCAGTAAATTCCCCCAGAATTATGGATCAGTAAATTCCCTCAGAATTATGGATCGGTAAATTCCCCCAGAATTATGGATCGGTAAATCCACCAGAATTATGGATCTGTAAATTCCCCCAGAATTATGGATTGGTAAATTCCCCCAGAATTATGGATTGGTAAATCCACCAGAATTATGGATCGGTAAATTTCCCCAGAATTATGGATCGGTAAATCCACCAGAATTATGGATCGGTAAATTCCCCCAGAATTATGGATCGGAAAATCCACCAGAATTATGGATCGGTAAATTCCCCCAGAATTATGGATCGGTAAATTCCCCCAGAATTATGGATCGGTAAATTCCCCCAGAATTATGGATCGGAAAATCCACCAGAATTATGGATCGGTAAATTCCCCCAGAATTATGGATGGGTAAATTTCCCCAGAATTATGGATCGGTAAATCCACCAGAATTATGGATCGGTAAATTCCCCCAGAATTACGGATCCGTGTTTATTTCCCCCAGAATTATGGATCCAGGTTGATTCCCCCAGAATTATGGATCCGGGTTGATTCCCCCAGAATTACGGATCCATGTTTATTTCCCCCAGAATTATGAATCCGGGTTGATTCCCCCAGAATTTTGGATCCAGGTTGATTCCCCCAGAACTATGGATCCGGGTTGATTCCCCCAGAATTATGGATCCGGGTTGATTCCCCCAGAATTATGGAACCGGGTTGATTCCCCCAGAATTATGGATCCAGGTTGATTCCCCCAGAATTATGGATCCGGGTTGATTCCCCCAGAATTACGGAGCCGGGTTGATTCTCCCAGAATTATGGATCCGGGTTGATTCCGCCAGAATTATGGATCCGGGTTGATTCCACTAGAATTACGGATGGGTTGATTCCCCCAGAACCGGCGTATTTTATTGTGACTTGTAATACTTTCTTACACCGGAAGTGGCGCCAGACCATACATATTTACAGAGAGAGAGAATTGGGGTCCTCCCCTACCCTGAATCCCAAGGATTATGATTTTTTTTTTTTACCAAATTAAAACCTTCCCGGGCATATACCAAATGCAACCAGTACTTTTGAATTCATTCCAACTCGTGATTTAGGAGTGCAGAAAAGTCAAACAAAGAAATACTTCTCAAACGAGAACGGCACTCGGCAGAGAGCATACCTCTGCCAGGCTGAACAGGTTATGTTTTATATCCCACTGATAGGGTGGATCTGGATTCAGACGTGAACCAAAATCTAATAGGCTTCTTCTTATCACCTAATCAACTCGTCCACCAAGTTTAGTCATCACTCGTTCATAACTTTTCGAAACATAATGCTACATATCGCTTTTCGCCCGATCTCTCTCTCAATGGTGAAGAATCACTAAAAAAAATTAAATATTTCTCGTATCTGAATCCATATTTAGATCTTCGCCAGAATCGAATCGTCCTTGTCAGACACCCAACCTGTCCACCAAGTTCCCAAGTTTTGTCCAAATCCGTCCACAACTTTTTGAGATATTCTGTTATGTATCGTTTTTGGCCCAATCACTCAATAGTGAAGAATCACTTAAAAAATTATACGAGCCGGATCCGGATCCGAATCCGAATCTTCTTCAAAATCTAATCATTTCGTCCTTGTCACATACGCTATCTCTCTGCCAAATATCGTCTGAATCTGTACATAACGTTTTGAGATATCCTGCTCACAGACAAACACACAAGGGTGAAAACATACCCTCCATCCACCTTCGGTGGTGTTGGTACCTAACTGCATACACATATTAATGCTGAGTTCCCATATAGTAGCTGTTTATATTTATTGTAGTTGTTACCCTCGTAAGAGGAGAGGGTATTGCATTTGGGTCACAAAATATTGCATTTGTTTGTTCGCACAAAATGTGAGTATGTGTATTAATTGCATTCAAACCATAAAGCCCTTTACGACCCCGAAGACACCGACGAACCTTTACAACAATGAGCCCCATTAAGACTACGATGACCATAATGACCAGAAAGATCCTAAAAACTCTTACGACCCCGAATACTCACTAAGACAACTAAAACTCTTTAGCGCCTTAGAAGCCTAATACCCTTTGAGACACAAAAGACCCAGAGGACCTAAAATACCCGAAGACACTTAAATACCGCAAAAGGCCCCATAGATGCAAAAAAACCCAGAGGACCCAAAAGACACCAAAAGACCCTTAAATACCCCTCCCAAATATTCAAAAGACCCCGAGGACCCAAAAGAGCCTGAGGACCAAATATACCCAGAGGACCCAGAAGACACAAACGACCCCAGGGACCCAAAGGACAAGGCCACGCACGTCCTGGTGAGGGTCTGCAATCTCTGGTCATGGCTTGGTAAATAACTTAAATACCATGACTGGGAGAGTCATGTTATCATCCTTATTATTTTTGCCAATTATTATTACTGTTACTTATGTTAGATTAGGTCATTGAAAACATCAGACAGTGAGAGCCTCACCATTCGAAATTCCCTATAGTGAAATTTACTTCTGTGAGGGTGTCGGGGGGCAGGGTGTGGGGGAGGGGGGTCATAAAACCATATCGCAAGTCACAAAACCCCTTTGGGGAGGGGGGGATTTTGTTGTGTAATAACATTAATATTATGCTATTATCATCATTATTGTTGTTATTACTTCTGTTATTAGAGGCGGCCTTGGAACAAAACGCCACGGAAGTAGCAGGAAGGGTCATGATATTTACCCTTGTGGGGTATATAAACTACAGTAGATCTACAATCAGGTGCGATCATCGACGTGATAAGCATAGATTGCCTCACGGATGTCGGGATTCCTCCAAATTTCTTTCAGCCTAGTGTTTAACAGCATTAGCTACTGTTTAAAAAGGTAATCATACGTGCTTATAGTTTATAATATCTTCACTCCTGGTAGAGGCCGTTGCTCCCACGAAAGAGGCACGATAAGCTATTTATACACGTTAACACGGCATTTATTCAAGGAGGAAAACCCCCTTTGAGAGGGGGATATTATTAGCATTAATATTGTTTTGTAATAACATTAATATTACGCTATTATATTCAGCATTGTTATTACTTTTGTTATTACAAGCAGCTTTTGAAAAACGCCATGATAAACTAGCTTAACACGGATATACACCTTAACACACAACCCCCTTGGTGGGGAAAACCCCTAGGGGAAGTTAAAGCGCTACAAACTCCATCGTGTGACCCTTGGTCTCCATGTGAAGTTTGGTTGAGATTTCTTAAGTAATGACCGAATGTATCACAGTCAAAAATCGTCAGACAGACAGACAGACACCAAATTGTGTATTTTAAAGTACTAGCAATGGTACCCTCTCTCATGGGCTTCAATTGAGAGGCCCAAATGAAAAGGCAAAATATCAGAAATTGAAGGCTTTTTAATTTTAAACAATTCATATAAACATCCGTTAAATCATATCACACGCAAATCATCAAAATCTAAACAGTATTTGTAGAATTTCAACAAAAGCCAAATCACTGTTCATATCGGTAAATATTTTTCCATCGTCTTTGGAAAAACTGGAAAATTGAAAAAATTGGAAAAACAACAGCCGATTTTCCTCCAGGGGTTCCCAGGATTACCCACCCAAAATTTCGTTGCGATCGGTTCAGCCGTTTTTGCGGTACCTGGGAACAGACGGACAGACGGACAGACGGACATTTGGTGAATTATAGTAAGATGATGGCTGGCCATAAGTCATGGAACCAATGTTCCAAAGCGTACTTTGTATGGTGGTGTTAGGTTAAGACCGGTGCATCCACATTGCTTATACAGGAGACAGGGTTGAGAAGTGGACAATTCTTCCATATTTTTGTTCTTCACACTTTACAGTTTTGTACATTTAACTTCTGCACCTTACACTTCCGTAAACTAGAACGCCACTCAGTAGAGCGCTTACTCCCGCCGTGGGTGGCCGCTGCTGAGCCCTATCTTCCAATGGTAAAAAAATCCTTCAAAAAATTCCTGGATCCGGAATAATATCCTGAGCTTCACCAAAAACTAATCAATTCTTCCTCATCCCAAGGGCAATCATCCCACCAACTTTCATCCAAATCCGTTCAGAACGTTTCCAGATATCTTGTTCACAAACACACGAACACACACACACACGGACACGATCGAATGCATTACTCCCTGGCGGGAGTAATTATGCAAATAGTTCATGAAAAACTGGTTGAGGTTGGGAAGATCCACATTCAAAAATGGAGGCAACACCAACTGCTATGTGCCTGCTCAATAAGGAAGGCCCAAGGCCACGAGCCTGTATTTGGCGACTTTACTAGTTCATTGTGCCTTAATTATTGACTTTGTAAAGAGCAAACATTCCCCCAGCTATATCTGACCTTTTTGCCAGTGGCCATTTTTTTGATGCAGGCCCAGAGGTGGCGTTAGGGGTGTGCAAAGCATGCAATTGCACATGGTCCCCAGATAGCAAGGGGCCATGGTCCCCAGATAGCAAGGGGCCATGATCCCCAGATAGCAAGGGGCCATGGTGCACAGATAACAAGGGGCCATGGTCCCCAGATAACAAGGGGCCATGGTCCCCAGATAACAAGTGGCCATGGTCCCAATATAACAAGGGGCCATGGTCCCCAGATAGCAAGGGGCCATGGTGCACAGATAACAAGGCCATGGTCCCCAGATAGCAAGGGGCCATGGTACCCAGATAGCAAGGGGCCATGGTCCCCAGATAGCAAGGGGCCATGGTGCACAGATAACAAGGCCATGGTCCCCAGATAGCAAGGGGCCATGGTCCCCAGATAGCAAGGGGCCATGGTGCACAGATAACAAGGCCATGGTCCCCAGATAGCAAGGGGCCATGGTACCCAGATAGCAAGGGGCCATGGTACCCAGATAGCAAGGGGCCATGGTCCCCAGATAGCAAGGGGCCATGGTGCACAGATAACAAGGCCATGGTCCCCAGATAGCAAGGGGCCATGGTACCCAGATAGCAAGGGGCCATGGTCCCCAGATAGCAAGGGGCCATGGTGCACAGATAACAAGGCCATGGTCCCCAGATAGCAAGGGGCCATGGTCCCCAGATAGCAAGGGGCCATGGTGCACAGATAACAAGGCCATGGTCCCCAGATAGCAAGGGGCCATGGTACCCAGATAGCAAGGGGCCATGGTACCCAGATAGCAAGGGGCCATGGTCCCCAGATAGCAAGGGGCCATGGTCCCCAGATAGCAAGGGGCCATGGTGCACAGATAACAAGGCCATGGTCCCCAGATAGCAAGGCCATGGTCCCCAGATAGCAAGGGGCCATGGTCCCCAGATAACAAGTGGCCATGGTCTCCAGATAACAAGGCCATGGTCCCCAGAAAGAGTTGTCTGGTAGTTCCCGCATCAATGAGTTAATGTTACTGCAAATCACGCCGAGGGAGGGAGGTGCCGGAAATTTTGCAGGGGTAAAGTGACTTTCAGGCCACCCTGTAAATTTACATGGGAACAGTGAGGGGAACTTCCAATATCGGAAGGTATCTACCTTGGGTGTGAGTAAAGGATGTTGGAAGTGAACCAAGTTGGAGTAAAGGAAGTGATGTAACAGCAATAATTCACCATGGCTGAGTTCAATCAGGTCATGAACGCATGTAAAACATTCCTGTTGTTTCAGAAAATATATCCTTTGGTTTTAGAGTTACTTTCGTTTTATGAATCTGGAAGATTGTGAGGATCTCCCAGGATTTGATGAAATCCTGTTCTTCCTGAGATTTAACAGGTATGCAGGTGATGAAATTAGGCTCAACAGTTTATTGACTTTTTAGTTTCAACTATTAAGGTTGTGACAATGAGGGTCATTGAATCATCTAACCTTTTCATACCTCCTCTGAGCTAGCAGGATGGCCGAGATGTATGCATACAACCTCTGTGCCATTTAGCCTGGGTTCGAATCCTGACCCAGCTATAAAGTGTCATCCTGGTGTTTCACAGGCTCGGTGAATCATCAATGTGTGTGCCGTACCTCCGATGGACGTTGAATTAGTGTCCCATCTGCCGGAATTCGCCGGCACCATGAACAAATTCCAAATTCCTGCCCTAACCTACAGGGGGCACTGCATCAGTGGCACAGCCGAACTCCCAGCAATGATGCAACCAGCATCTACGGGCTGCATTTGAAATGAATACTTCCCCTCACTGAATCATTTATTTTTAAATGCACAGGTATGTTTGTTACCGCAGATGAAACACAGTATTTTGAAACAAAAATACGACATAGATATACTTTAGGTATCACAACATGTTTAAGATGCAGGAACTGATAAGTTAGCCTTACATACCTGTGATATATCCTTACTCCAGAATTCCTACCTGTCGCAGGAAATGCAAATCATACAGCTCACCTGAAGCAGGTTAACAGAACATGCATAGCCAACTCTTTTAGAATTATACTTTTTGGATATTTACCATCGAAATGCAGACAGGTCAGTTTGCCTTCTGCCACCATGTGAAAGGTAACTCACTCACCTGTTGTAGGCACCAGACCTGATTGGCAATTTTTTGAAGGTTACAACAGCTCGTTGGCCTACCTCGAATCACTGAGCTATGTGTGCTGTGGTGTTTATTTGTATGATTGCATTATTTTGGTAATTTCTTATTAGTCCCCTACCGGTGTACACCGGAGGGGACTATAGGTTTGCACTCCGTCCCTCCGTCTGTCCGTCCGTCACGCAAAGAACAGCTTTCCGGACTTTTTTTCTAAACTCTTAATGCTAATTATTTCAAACTTGGCACATGGTTTCCTCATGATAAGTTACAGATCAAGTTCGAACTTCACGACGTTTCGATCATTTTTGACAAAGTTATGGCACTTTGAACTTTGGTAATTTCCCCAACAGTTTTCCGGACTATAATTTGGAGTGCGGTAAGTCAAAGCTGTTAATATTCCTTGTTTTAACTCCAATTTACATTCTGTTTCCACTTTTATTGAGAAGTAGGGGTCTGTGCAACCATTCATAAACTTTATTTGGTGCAAATTGGATACTTTTTAGCCGAGTTACCTCAGACCGTGAGTTGGTAATTATATAATTCACACATAGTGCAATACGTGCAGGCTGCTCCACGGTGCGACCTTGCGGGCTTATTTTAACTCAGATTTACATTCTTTTTCCCCTTTTAGTGAGAAGTAGGGGTCTGTGCAACCATTCCTTAACTTTATTTGGTGCAAATCGGATATTTTTTAGCCGAATTACATCAGACCGTGAGTTGGTAATTATATAATTCACACAGTGGAATACGTGCAGGCTGCCCCAACATTTTTCCAGACGACAGACTGCCGGTAGGGGACATGTATTGCACCGCAATACTCAGAATGCTTGTTGATTATGTACAGCTAGTTTGTACAGTTGTAACAACAACAGCTAATTGACAGATTTCATATGATGTAACAAGATCCGGGCTTAGTTTACCTTTCTGCCCTCTTCTGAGACAAACAACATAATCCTTTCACACTATCATGGTAAAAACACCTGTGCAGTTCACAGCTGTTAGAATAGGGCAGTAGACATCCCCAAATTTGCATTTTATGAAATAGAAAAAAATTGCTCTTCACAAGGAACAGAAAAATATGGATCTTCATCAACGACAACATGAGACCTGGACAAATGCAATTAACAGGGACTTCCTCATGCCTAGAGTTTTGAGGATAATCCAGGAACACATAACACGTGATTCTGAAATCCCATCGATAACATTTGTTATGACTCCGCGCACGCGAAGCAAAAAGTGGGGTTAAGCAATTGGTTTGTTTCTCTCTGTCCGTCCATCCACAAACATCAGTTTATGATCGAGGAGCAACTTCATTTCAATTGAATATTATATTTTCAACACAAATCGGAAAAGGAACCTGCACTTCTTCAGTGCTTTGGCTCTGAATTTGTCCCGACTGCACTTACGCAGACAGGAGTGAGAAACCTTTTAACTGTCTGCCTGTCTGGAAGTCAAAGAAAATGTAAAATCATTCTGAACAAGAAACTTACCGTTTTTAAGGACGTCATAAAGGACACGAACAACAGGCACGAATAACTAACATAATGTGTTAGATAAGGTGGTGTAAAAGGCGCTGAATTGTAGCGGTAAACTTCCGAAAAAAAGAAGTCTACAACCTTTAAAGTCTTCATTTTATTTCGGTTAAATTATATACCCGAACACTGTAAACACAAATCGCCTTCTTAATAATTTCAAAATTCTTCCATTTAGTACTTGGACAAAACAGTAGGCATTTTACGTCATCACGACCAATCAATTTCGCCGCTCGCAGACCCCGCAATGTCCTTGCTTTTCAAGACTGTGGGATAAGGTGTGTTATGAACTCTGTAGTTACCCTCACCAGACGAGAGGGTATTGCATTTGAGTCCATTTGTTTGTTTGTCTGTTTGTCCGCACAGAATAAATATGATTTTCTCTGCAACCGTTGGTCCGATTGACTGCAAATTTTCAGCACAGGTGCAACTCCACCTGCAGAATATTTTAATGATAATGTTGACGTCATAGGTCACGTGGTTCGGCCGCCATCTTGGAAAAATCGAAAAACTTTGCACCTCTATATCTCGGAAATCGCTGAATGGAAAAAATTTACACATGGATCATTGTAAAGAACTCTCCATGGGGAATGAAATATGTTAATGATGATGTCACAGGTGCCTCCATTATGACGTCATAATTCGACAAGTACAAAACTTCATCCGATCAAGGTGAAATTTATTGAGCATAATCTAGGAATAAAATAGTTTAGGAAAAAAAATGATGACGTCATCGGTCACGTGGTTCGGTCGCCATATTTGTTTTAACACAAAAACCTTAAAAATCATTGAAAATACATCCTGGTGAGGGTTTGCAATCTCTTATTGCGCTTTTTTTGGCTTTATTTATTTTTGGCACTGGATTTTCATAACTGAGTTCACGCCATGTACGCAGGGCACGACCATTTTCCTTTGCACCTTATATATATTCTTAAAACGAGTGAAATAGTCAAACACACAGACAGTTTTGGTTTTCAAATCCAACCATATTGTCGAATGTTGCATTAGATGGTTGCTAACATGCGTGTATAAAAGCATATCCTCATAATTTGATTTCTGCAAACAACGTTGGTGTCTGAGCGATTGCTGCCAAGACTGAAGAACAGTTTGTAAAAGGTTCTGAAGGGGAATAAAATGTTTCAACAATTTCAGCAAAAATGGCATTTTAAAAGAACATTGAAGCCTTGTTCATAACAGTTTCCCAAAAGGTCAGATCTGGCTCCATCCATTTTTAGAGCAGCCTCTGTGACGTACAACCGTAATGTGCAACAGGTCAAACAAATTCAAGAATGTATCCGCACCAACACAGTGAGTGGCCCAACACTGTTTGTGCCAATACTTTGGTAAATTTGTTTGCTATTATTTTGGTGAATACCAACCACACCCCAATGACTCGCACTGGCCACAACTGACCTATTGGTTCCTTGCTGCGACCATGCTGTCCTAAAAGCTCAACCAGGCAAAAGGTCAATCCCATTGCTTTGGGGAATTGATAATGTCAGCAAGATCCCTCCAGAACTCGTTGTTCATCAAATATCTGACCCATGAAGGCAACTGTAGCCAAATACTCCCACCAACTATCCTCAACTATTTTGCACTCGAGAACATCTACCATATAAAACACAATGTCAGTTTGTGTGTGTGTGTGTGTGTGTGTGTGTGTGTGTGTGTGTGTGTGTGTGTGTGTGTGTGTGTGTGTGTGTGTGTACAGATGTCTGTCCCACTTCATAAGGGTAGGTTTTAAAAGCCAATCTTTTAACACGAATGTTTGTTCACTACTGTCTGTTTTTGATGATAAAAAACTCGACTAGAATGACACTCGGTAGAGCACACACCTCCGCCAGGCTGAGCAGTTTATGTTTTGTGCCCTACTGATAGGCCGGATCTGGATTCGGACCTGAAACAAAATCTAATCGGCTTGTTCTCGTCACCCAACCAAAGAATCCACCAAGTTTAGTCATAACTCATCCACAACTTTTTTAAATTTCATGTTATGTCGCTTTTCTCCAGACCTCTCAATGATGAAGAATGACTTTAAAAATTAAATAATTCTCGTTTCCGAATCCATATTCAGATCTTCACCAAAATTGAATCGATTCAGTTTTGTCACATACGCAACCTGTCCAACAAGTTTTGTCCAAATCCGTCTATAACTGTTTGAGATATCGTGCTATATATTGTTTTTAGCCCCATCTCCTAATGGTGAAGAATCACTTTAAAATTATCTGATCTGGATCCGAATCTTCACCAAAATCGAATCCATTCTTCCTTGTCACATACACTGTCTCTCCGCCAAGTTTCTTCCAAATCTGTCGACAACGTTTTGAGATATCCTGCTACATACACTTTTTGGCCATATCTCCCAATGGTGAAGAATCACTTAAAATTTTAGTAGCTGGATCTTGAAGAGGAACAGGTTGAGATGGTTTGGTCATGTGTTTGAGGAAGGATGAAAGTGACTCGTTGAGAAGAGTGATGGAAATGAATGTAGGAGGGGGTGGGGGACGGGGAAGACCGAGAAAGACTTGGCTAAAGGTGGTGGAAGAAGAAATGCGGGCAAGGGGTTTGGAAACACTATTTGTATAGCCCAGTGTAGGCCAGGTTGCAGGTCCAGTCGTCGCCATCCACACCTTTGAGACTGTCGACTCTTCTTTTGTTTACTCCCTGCAATTTACCCGGGCCTCCTCTTTTATAGGAACAAAAAGCAGCTGATCAGAAATAACCAGCCGCACACAAGAGGGCTTCTGCCTGCCCGGCAAACCATATACTGTCATCTTTTCCCTTACCTGTCCAGGTGTCTCTGCCATTTGCAAACGTCTGATAACCTCCTCTCCTCCCCCCATGCAAATGAGTCATCCACCCACGGCTTCAAAACAATGGCTCACCCTTTATTATCTCATCACAATCTGGTCCACGCTGTTACTGCAACAATGCAGGTAATTCACAATGATTTGCATTTACTTTGCTCTTAGTTCCTGCACTGTAGGATTCAGACAAACACGTGACAACAGTGTGCTACAATCTCGTACATCAAACGCATGAAGCGAATTTTACAAAGTACAGTCTATGTGTCTCCATGCTCCATGAAATGTATTTATCAAAATCTCTCACAACATCCAACGTCCATTGCTCACAGCAGCCTTTCCTCATTCAACAGGAGCCAAACTTTAATGTGACGTCAATTTACTGGGACTGTCAACATGGAACCGTGTGCAGAAGTAGACGAGTCCATCGGTGTAAGTTTGTGGCCTAATCATAGCAGCAGGGTAGAGATCTCTCTTGTAACACCGTGTAGTTGTCTTGTAAACCATTATATTACATAATCTCGCAGATTTTTTTTTTTTTTTTTGGATACAAGATCGAGGCTCATGAAAAGGGCTAACATCAATCACAAAGTTGTGTGATTGAATTGTGATAACAAAATCACAAAGATTGTTGAAGTTGTGCATAATTTGTCGCATTATATATTAATTTAAAACCCTTGCCCACTTTTATTGGTACAGAGGATGACCAGGAGGTCAGAGGTTTAACAAAAGAGTAGAAAGTGCTAAAGTTTTCTTTCTTTCCCGACTAATTAAGGTTGTTTCTAGTGCCATCCCAAGTTCCCCCAGAGGGTTTTATGTGCTGCAGTGTGAACTGGCACATCATTCTTCTCCGCTTGATACAACCATAGATGCCACGCTGTTCAAGAAAAACTATCCAGAAATTCATCAACTGCTTACTTCCCTAGGCCTGTCGATCTAGATTTTCGACCGTAGTCTTAGATACCTCTGTCTAAAGCACCAAAATAGCTTGCAGACTTTTTACCTTTGACATTTACTTTTCACTCTTACGTTACTGCTGTAATTTTTGTGTTATCGCTGCACATGTGAATATAGAATGCACTTTAAAAACACATAAAAGCTACCACGTGCAATTATATTTGTATTGTCTTGTGCCATGGTAACTCACCAACGCAGAATGTTTATTATACCTGTTGAATGTAACGAACTATACCTTTGGTTGGCACGCTTAACACGTAAGACTTGGACTTTCCCAATTTAAACTTCCTATAGTTAAACACGTTTTATTGTTCAATTGGTGTGTTAAACAGACCTGAAATATGTTGGAAGCACTTTAATAATGATAATAAAAAATCGATTCCACAAGTTTGTGCATTTGATTACACGACTACATTCAAACGGGCTACACGTACCTCTGCGTTCAAACTGCCCGCACTCTTGATTGGGATCATGGAACACCGTTTGTTCATCCTCGAGGTGGAGGTGGAGTGTCTCAATCCTGAAAAAAATTCAAACCGTTAGGATTCTGTTTATACATCGAATTAAGATCACAATGAGGCCGGAAGTGTGTCTGGGCCAATGTCGCGTGCCACATTTGCTACATTACCTTTATTGGCTTTTTTTTTGTGTGTACAATATCGAGGCTCGTGTAAGAGCTAACATTGATCACAAAAAGACAAACTGACACATAAAACAAAAAACCCGGATGATAAAGGGAGCGGGAGTCAAGATGGCGAGCAGGGACATCGGGAGATCTGTGGGAGGGAGAGGGCTTGGGAAAAGAGGCATGGGAATGGGGGGGGGGGGGGGGGGAAGGTGTAAAAAAAAAACACATGGACACTGCTTGGACCTCCAGGAAGGAAGTCGGTATTTCAAAAAAGTGAATCTGGGGTGAATTAGCGGGGGTAGAAAAGATCAAGGTTTTGGATGGGGGAAGATAAGAGATGGTGGGGCACAGCTGTTTTAAAGACCTGGAGGGAGGAGTGGGATTGAAGAGAGTGAGGGCGTTTGTTCCAAAAGAGGAATTAAAGAGTGAAGGAGAGCAGATAGTCTTGATTTTGGCAGTTTAACCATAAGAGGGTTGCAGGCAGATCTTGTGCGACCTGTAGGAATATTTGGGGGACAGAGCACAGACAGAGCTGGGGGAGCAAGGCCGGAGAGGAGTCGGTAGAAGACAGAAAGACCACCAACCTGCCTGCGGTGAGTGAGTGAGAGGCCCTCAGAGTAAGCTTCATTGTGGGAGATTCCAATGATTCTGAACGCTTTGGTTTCAACAGCGTGAAGCCGAGCTAGGTGTGAGGCAGGAGCACCGGCCCAGAGGGGAGAACAGTACTCCATTGAGCTGCGGATGAAAGCCTTGTAAGTGATGAGGAGCTAAGGTGTGCCAAGGAAGGACTTCGCATGACGGAGAATGCCCAGTCGGCGACTGGCTTTGGAGGCCAGCTTGGAAATGTGGTTTTCCCAAGAAAGATCATGGCGGCAGATAGTGAGAGCCAAAAGCTTGAGCGACAGAACTTCTTTGAGAGGATTGTTGAGAAAGTGGATGGGAGGGTTGTCCATTCGGTCTTTTCGGAGAGACATAGTGAGAGTGTGAGATTTGTTAGGATCATTTGTCAAATAATTTGTCAGATTTGTCAGCTAATGATCATTGTGGCCTAGCTCGTGGGCCACATAGAGGCCTATCAAGTCAAGTCAGCTCGTGTCAGTTCGTCTGTTTGGGATGCGATAAGCATACACTATGATGCCTCAAGAACGTCCGGTTTCCTCCATTTCAGTTAATGTTAAACGGCAGTGGCGACTATTTAAAAAGGTAATCGTATGTGTTTGTGATTTATAATTTTTTTTTTACTTCTAGTAGGCTAGCCCCACAAGATGTCACAACAAGCTATTTATACACGTCAACACGGCATTTGTCCAAGGAGGAAAAGATCCTTGGGGAAGGTGGCAAATAAAGTCGCTACAACATCCGTCATGTGACCTTTAACCCCACTGGCAAGTTTAGTTGAGATTGGATCATTAATGAATGAATATATCACGGTCAGACAGACAGACACCAAATTGCGTATTTCAGTATGATATACAGTATGTATCTGCAATCTCAAAGTGTATGGCTCATAAAAATAGTAAAATGTGCAGTTGTCGCTAATTATACCCATTTTAACTAATTTTTCCCTCCAGGGATACTCGAAAAGGCCGAAACCGTTTGTGCAGGAAGGATGGCAGAAACAGACACGCATGCAGGCCTGAGAAAAAAAAAAACTTTAATGGAGAGAAATTACAGAAACGGAAATCCTGGATGAGACAAAGGATAAATAATAGCAATAACTTACACAGAAGGTGAAAGAACTAAACCCTCTAAGGGGAATACACAATAACCATTCACAAAAATATTGAGCAAGATAGAGAATGGTGGCAGGAAAGTTCCAGGTCTCAATTTGGAGTAGAACTCGTGGGGCAGGATGTGCCACCAACTCTGTCCAGAAGCAAAAACTCTCTGAGACTCTCTGACTTCAGTCAGTACTTCAAATAACCCCAGCAACAGAGAATGCACCCCTTTATCCCCAGCAACAGAGAATGCACCCCCTTATCCCCAGCAACAGAAAATGCACCCCCTTATCCCCAGCAACAGAAAATGCACCCCCTTATCCACAGCAACAGACAATGCACCCCCTTATCCCCAGCAACAGAGAATGCACCCCCTTATCCCCAGCAACAGAAAATGCACCCCCTTATCCCCAGCAACAGAAAATGCACCCCCTTATCCCCAGCAACAGAGAATGCACCCCCTTATCCCCAGCAACAGAGAATGCACCCCCTTATCCACAGCAACAGAGAATGCATCCCCATATCCCCAGCAACAGAAAATGCACCCCCTTATGCCCAGCAACAGAGAATGCACCCCCTTATGCCCAGCAACAGAAAATGCACCCCCTTATCCCCAGAAACAGAGAATGCACCCCCTTATGCCCAGCAACAGAGAATGCACCCCCTGATGCCCAGCAACAGAGAATGCACACCTTATGCCCAGCAACAGAGAATGCACCCCCTTATGCCCAGCAACAGAGAATGCACCCCCTTATGCCCAGCAACAGAAAATGCACCCCCTTATGCCCAGCAACAGAGAATGCACCCCCTTATGCCCAGCAACAGAGAATGCACCCCCTGATGCCCAGCAACAGAGAATGCACCCCTTTATGCCCAGCAACAGAGAATGCACCCCCTTATCCCCAGCAACAGAGAATGCACCCCCTTAACCTCAGCAACAGAGAATGCACACCCTTATCCCCAGCAACAGAGAATGCACCCCCTTATCCCCACCAACAGAGAATGCACCCCCTTATGCCCAGCAACAGAAAATGCACCCCCTTATGCCCAGCAACAGAAAATGCACCCCCTTATCCCCAGCAACAGAAAATGCAACCCCTTATCCCCAGCAACAGAAAATGCACCCCCTTATGCCCAGCAACAGAGAATGCACCCCCTTATGCCTAGCAACAGAAAATGCACCCCGTTATCCCCAGCAACAGAGAATGCACCCCCTTATGCCCAGCAACAGAGAATGCACCCCCTTATGCCCAGCAACAGAGAATGCACCCCCTTATCCCCAGCAACAGAAAATGCTCCCCCTTATCCCCAGCAACAGAGAATGCACCCCCTTATGTCCAGCAACAGAAAATGCACCCCCTTATATCCAGCAACGCACCCCCTTATGCCCAGCAACAGAGAATGCACCCCCTTATGCCCAGCAACAGAGAATGCACCACCTTATCCCCAGCAACAGAGAATGCACCCCCTTATCCCCAGCAACAGAGAATGCACCCCCTTATGGCCAGCAGCAGAGAATGCACCCCCTTATGCCCAGCAACAGAGAATGCACCCCCTTATCCACAACAACAGAGAATGCACCCCCTTATCCCCAGCAACAGAGAATGCACCCCCTTATGCCCAGCAACAGAGAATGCACCCCCTTATGCGCATCAACAGAGAATGCACCCCATTATCCCCAGCAACAGAGAATGCACCCCCTTATCCCCAGCAACAGAGAATGCACCCCCTCATCCCCAGCAACAGAGAATGCACCCCCTTATCCCCAGCAACAGAGAATGCACCCCCTTATCCCCAGCAACAGAGAATGCACCCCCTTATGCCCAGCAACAGCGAATGCACCCCCTTATGCCCAGCAACAGAGAATGCACCCCCTTATCCCCAGCAACAGAGAAATGAGAATGCACCCCCTTATCCCCAGCAACAGAGAATGCACCCCCTTATCCCCAGCAACAGATAATGCACCCCCTTATCCCCAGCAACAGAGAATGCACCCTCTTATCCCCAGCAACAGAGAATGCACCCCCTTATCCCCAGCAACAGAAAATGCACCCCCTTATCCCCAGCAACAGAGAATGCACCCCCTTATCCCCAGCAACAGAGAATGCACCCGCTTATCCCCAGCAACAGAGAATGCACCCCCTTATCCCCAGCAACAGAGAATGCACCCCCTTATGCCCAGCAACAGAGAATGCACCCCCTTATCCCCAGCAACAGAGAATGCACCCCCTTATCTGCAGCAACAGAGAATGCACCCCCTTATCCCCAGCAACAGAGAATGCACCCCCTTATCCCCAGCAACAGAGAATGCACCCCCTTATGCCCAGCAGCAGAGATTGCACCCCCTTATCCCCAGCAACAGAGAATGCACCCCCTTATCCCCAGCAACAGAGAATGCACCCCCTTATCCCCAGCAACAGAGAATGCACCCCCTTATCCCCAGCAACAGAGAATGCACCCCCTTATCCCCAGCAACAGAGAATGCACCCCCTTATCCCCAGCAACAGAGAATGCACCTCCTTATCCCCAGCAACAGAGAATGCACCCCCTTATGCCCAGCAACAGAGAATGCACCCCCTTATCCCCAGAAACAGAGAATGCACCCCCTTATCCCCAGCAACAAAGAATGCACCCCCTTATCACCAGCAACAGAGAATGCACCCTGCTGCTGGGGATAAGGGGGTGCATTCTCTGTTGCCTCGTCCTGGAGGGGACTTGCTATCTTTATAAAAAAAACTCTCTTCCTCACTCGCCCTGCACTGCCCTCTCTCCACCTCACCCCCAGGAATACCTTTGGCTACGGCTTCCCCTTCGCTCCCACCTTTTGTTCATATGTGTGTTGTACCGTCCACCAAACAGTGATGACTCCTTCTGCATCTCGCTGTCTGATAATATGGACCAACTTCTATCTACCCATCCCATCTCTCTCTTCCTCATATGTGGTGATTTCAACTGTCATCATGCCAGTTGGCTGGGTGTGGGTACCTCTCTCACCAGCCATGGCTCTTCAGCAAAGGACTCTTGTGACTCACTGGGACTGACACAATCTGTCAATTTCCCAACCTGGATCTCAGTCAACGGAGCATCTTCTCTTCTGGACTTGGTTATGACTAACTTCCCTGAAAATGTCTGCTGCTCTTCTTCTGCTCCAATCGGCTCATCTGATCATGTGCTTGTTAAAGTGGACATCTCTCTGACCATTCTCAGAGAGTCTCCTCAGCGTCGACGAGTCTGGCATTTCACTCAGGCTAACTGGCACGGTCTTCAAGCAGCCATCAATCATCTGGACTGGTCTCCCATCTCTACCGCCTCTGACATCAACTCATCCTGGGAAATCTTCCAAAGTAAATTGCTCTCTCTCATGCACAGATTTATCCCATCTCGTCTTCAGTTGTCACACCCTTCTTCCCATCCATGGTACACGGAATCTTGTGGTGAGGCTATTGCCCAGAAACAACTTGCTTTCGTCTCCTGGAAAGCAAATCCAACAGAAGGAAATCTCATTTCCTTCCACAAAGTCCGAAACAAGTGTGTGTCCACCCTCAGGAGAGCCAGGAAACAATATCTCTCCGTTCTCAGGACAGAACTCTCTTATCTGTCTCCCTCTTCCAAATCTTGGTGGCATCTGGAAAAAATCTGTTTCTGGTGTTTGTTCCCCCTCCATCCCCTCCCTCACCTCAAACGGCCACACGGCTGACTCCGCACGTGAAAAAGCTGAATGCCTCAACTCTGTGTTTGCCTCTAAATCTTGTGTCCAAAACCCATCTCTCTCTGTACCCACCGTACCCAGTCGTACCCAGCTGCTCCTAGACTCTGTGTCCTTTCCTCCTGACGAGGTAGAAAAGTTTCTGTCAACCCTCGACTCTGATTCTGCAACTGGACCTGACGGCATCAGCCCACGGGTCCTAAAATCTTGTTCTCCCGCTCTTTCACTCCCTCTCTCTGTTCTCTTCACCCTCTCTTTTGCTCAAGGTCATCTGCCATCTGCTTGGAAATCTGCCAACATCACCGCTTTGCACAAAAAAGGTGCAAAAACAGATCCCAGCAACTACAGACCAATCAGCCTTCTCCAAATTATCAGCAAAGTCATGGAATCCATCATTGCTTCAGATATGAAATCTTTCCTCCTCTCCAATGGCTTGATCTGTGATCATCAATTTGGTTTCAGACCTGGTCACTCTACTCTGGACATGCTGCTTCTGCTTTCTCAACAATGGATGGAGGTCCTCAATGCCAAACAGGAAATTAGAGCTGTCTCCCTTTACATATAACTTTACATTAGAGCTTTACATTTACAAATGCCTTTACAAACCCTGGTGTTGGGTTATCGGCTCGGGTGCCGGCTTAGGATCCTCGGATCCTGGGTTCGAATCTCGGTCGATCGCTGAATTAACGCCAGGGGGGTTGACTCAGCCTGTCATCCTTCCGAGGTCGGTAATTGAGTACCAGTTCACTGGTAATTCCCTGTTTGTCGTTAAAGGCGGCAAAAAGGGTTGGCGTCAGGAAGGGCATCCGGCCGTAAAACATTGCTTCAAAAAGGGGACCGAAAAACAACAACAACCACGGTCCCCGAAAAAGGCCAACCCCCGCTTGCGGGGAAAAATGGCCTCTAAAGGTGTTTTTTTTTTCTTTTTTTCCTTTACATATCACGTGCTTCGATATGGTCTGGCACCCTGCTCTGCTCACCCAACTCTCCTCTTTTGGTATCCATGGAAATCTCTACGCATGGCTGGCGGACTTCCTCTCTAGTCGTAGTCAACGTGTGGCCCTGAATGGGTTTCTCTCATCTCCTCTTCCTGTTCAGGCTGGAGGTCCCCAAGGCAGTGTTCTGGGCCCTGTGCTTTTTCTGGTCTTCATCAATGATCTCTCTGACTCTCTTGAAAATCCTCTCTATCTCTTTGCTGATGACACTACTCTCTGTCGCTCCAATCTTCATCCCTCAGATCGGCAGTCTGCAGCCTCCTCACTCTCTGCAGACCTGGACAAAATCACAGACTGGGCAAACAAGTGGAACATGTCTTTCAATCCTGACAAATCTCACACTCTTATGATGTCTCTCCGAAAAGACCGACTGGACAACCCTCCCATCCACTTTCTGAATTGCCCTCTCCAAGAAGTTCTGTCACTCAAGCTTTTGGGTCTCACTATCTGCCATGATCTTTCCTGGGAAAACCACATTTCAAATCTGGTCTCCAAAGCCAGTCGCCGACTGCGCATCCTCCGTCGTGCGAAGTCCTTCCTTGGCACACCTGAGCTCCTCACCACATACAAGGCTTTCATCCGCAGCTCAATGGAATACTGCTCTCCCCTCTGGGCTCGTGCTCCTGCCTCACTCCTAGCTCGTCTTCACGCTGTTGAAACCAAAGCATTCAGAATCATTGGAATCTCCCTCGATGAAGCTAACTCCAAGGGCCTCTCACTCACTCACCGCAGGCAGGTTGGTGGTCTTTCCGTCTTCTACCGACTCCTCTCTGGCCTTGCCCCCCCCAGCTCTCTCTGGGCTCTGTCCCGAAAATATTCCTGCAGGTCGCACAACATCTGCCTGCAACCCTCTTATGGTTAAACTGCCAAAATCAAGACTCTCTGCTCACCTTCACTCTTTCATTCCTCTTTTCTCCCGCCTCTGGAACAAACTCCCTCACTCTCTTCAATCCCACTCCACTCTCCATGTCTTTAAAACAGCTGTTCACCACCATCTCTTATCTTCCCCCATCCAAAACCTTGATCTTTTCTACCCCTGCTAATTTCACCCCAATTCCACTTTTTTGAAATACCAACTTCTGTCCTGGAAGTCCTTGGTGTCCTTGTGTTTTATACTTCTCCCACCCCCCCACCCCCCTTCCCACGCCTCCTTCCCCCAAGCTCTCTCCCTCCCACACATCTCTCTGCTCTCAAATGTTGTGTGCTCTCAAGTGTTTGTGTGCTTCCCCTTCTCTCCCCATCTTGTCTTCCGCTCCCTCTTTTCAAATATTTTGTTTGTCTGGTTGATTTGTTTGTGAAGTAAATGTCAGCTCTTTCACGAGCCTCAATTCAGTATACAAAAAATAAAAACAAAAAAACCCTTATGCCCAGCAACAGATAATGCACCCACTTATCCCCAGCAACAGAGAATGCACCCCCTTATGCCCAGCAACAGAGAATGCACCCCCTTATGCCCAGCAACAGAGAAAGCACCCCCTTATTCCCAGCAACAGAAAATGCACCCTCTTATCCCCAGCAACAGAGAATGCACCCCCTTATGCCCAGCAACAGAAAATGCACCCCCTTATCCCCAGCAAAAGAAAATGCACCCCCTTATGCCCAGCAACAGAGAATGCACCCCCTTATTTAGTAAGGGCATTTTATGAGATATTTTACAAATCTGTTAACTAAATTGTTACCAAAAAATTTCTTCACCAATATGTTTGTAAAGGTGTGTAATCACATGTGTTAAAATGTTGAAGTTCAACTCCCGTGGGAAACCCAGAAAAAAAGCTGTTGAATTCGGGTACCGAAAAATTATTTTCGAGAATTTTTATTTTTTAAATCGGCCCTTAAGTAACTTATGAGGGGTCAAATAAGGGTTTTTCATGATTCTGAGTTGATTGTTAACATTTATATTTTCACTTTTACATTTACACACAAAGTAGCTTTTATTTCACATACATATATAATACTCAAGAGTTATTTCTCATTCACAATGTCAGAAGTTTCAACAGTCATTGTCTATGTCTTCTTCAGACTCAACAACATCATGACTGCAGTTTCTGCATGTAATGCCATTACAGACTCCACAGGCCGAGATGCACGTGACCCCATTCTTCTTGCAGCTGCATCGCTGGTTGTTGCAATCTCCATGACAATTACAGCTCGTGAACTGCAATAGCTCCTCAGGAGCCGTGGGGTCCAGTGTTGGAACTGGCTCATACCCATGCACACCTATTGTCCATCCATAGTCACTGGGGTTCAGAGACATGCTCTGTAGAAGGATCCAGTCCCGGGTCTGCAGGTAAGCACAGAGTGAATGTTGTGCAGCTGCACCCTCTGTTGGAGGTAGAGTCTCTGGTTTGATCACTCCTGCCACTGCCTTCCTTGAGAACATGTTGTACCGGGCATACTGATGATGGCCTGCAGCGGCAAAGATGTGAAGCATCTTGGTAACAATGCAGGACAGATGCCCATTGTGGTCTGCTGTATGTTGTACCTGGCATACTGATGATGGCCTGCAGCGGCAAAGATGTGAAGCATCTTGGTAACAATGCAGGACAGATGCCCATTGTGGTCTGCAAGTCGCTCGGTTCTGATAAAGACCTTGATCACATCTACCATGTGGTGGTACTCCACCCAGAGTGCAGGTGTTCTTCCTCCTTTTGCGAGTCGTTTGAAGGTTTCTTCAAACCTTTGCTCAAACACTGGCACTACTGGGTCTGAGTGTCTGGCTCCCATCTTCCCATCAGCCACCTTCTCCATGAAGGTCTTCATGTCACCACGCTCCTCCTCAGTGAAGGCAAGTTTCATGATGTGTTGATAGATGGCTGCATCGATGAGGAGGTGAACACGGATTGCCTTGTCAAAACATCCTCCATCCATGATGTGGTTGGCTGTCGTACTTCCAGGATAGATCAACTGGATCACATCTAGTAGTCCAGAATCTTCCATGATGTTACCCATTGATCCAAGATAAGACTTCAGCAGGTGAAAACCACCCAACCTTGGAATGATGGGTAGATTTGCCCTCAAGCACAGCATCAACCGCAACCTCATCATTGATCTGTTCATCGGTTTCCTCCACAATGGTGTCAAGAGTGCCAGAAGTATCTGGAACATCATCTCCACTCCTACTATTAAGGAAGCAGTATTTGTAGTTTTGTGTCTCCGTGTAAGACTCAGTGTATCACAGCTGGTGGAACTTGTTGAGCATCCATTTTGACCCAAATCTATGATAAAGTTGTATGGCAAGCCCCATTTGGTGTGGCAATACTCCAGACCGAGGTCGACAGGCCTTAATAAAATTCTGCCCCCAAACGGCAACTCTTTCGTCTGTCTTGACAATCGGTCTCAAGAACATCTGAAGGCTTGCAGGAACAAGTGTCAGCTGACTATCGATGTCAGTCATACTGTGTGTGGTGGGGTATGACTTTGGACCTAAATCAATCAAGGCAATATCATTGGATATGAACTTGAGTGCCGTCTTTATGATCTGAGTCTTCTCATCTCCATGGTCAAGATTAGCATGATGCCCTCGCAGAATATTGTCGGTGCCATCTTTGAGACAGAGTACATCTGCCCTTCTTTCCTGTGTTGTGAAATACAAGGTGTCTTCGTATTTCTCTAGAAGTTTTATCTTTAGCCAATGCTTTGAATAAGAAAGGCTCTTCTCTGGTGACTGATCAAACTCCTGCAGCTTTTCATGGACTTGGTCCATGTTCATTACCCCATGCTCTAATTCTGAGTCTAACCATTCGCAGAATTCAATAAAAACTGCCTCTCGCTCCTCATCAATACTCCTCTGTCCTCTCTTCCTTTTTCCTTCCTCATCAGTCTTGGACAAACTGTCACCTCTCGCAAACATAAGTTTGCATCGCAAATGGTACAGTGTTTCTTCTGCTACCAAGTCGTTGATCCCTTCCAGGCGTCCAGTGACTTCAGTGCCCCAGTCATCCCCGCGACTCCGTGCTGTCTTCAGCAAGCTTGCCTTCAGTGTATCTGCAGTCAAATTATCTGGCACTCTGTATTTCTTTCTAGCTTGTGCTGGATTATTTTTGTAGAGCTGGGCTGGTTGGTTGCAAAGAATGCATACATCCTTATACAGGAGGTCAACTGACTGTGATCTTCTAGAACTGCAGCCAGTTGATGAACTGAACTCACAAGTAGTGCGTCTTCTCTTCAACTTTGATGACTCTTTCTCTGCCTTTGATGCTTGAGCTGACTTCTTGGTGGTTGCAACAAAGTTGTTGTACAGATCATTTTTACACTTCTGGTGGTACCTCAGTTTTCCTTCCTTTTGAGCCTCCTTCATACGTTCCACAACAGTAACATTTTCGACAGTTTCTGCTTGTTTCAATAAAGTTGAGTATCCCTTTGGAGTTGCCTGTATGAGCCTTTCAGCTGGTGTATCCGAGCGTGCACAGATGAAGCAATTGAGCACAGGTGGAGTAACGTCTTCATCCATATTGCTAGACTCCATGTCCTGCAAAGTAGAAAATGAGATATATTTAGAAATTATTTTTCCACAAAGGAGTGTCTGTGGTGAAATATAAATGTTAACAATCAACTCAGAATCATGAAAAACCCTTATTTGACCCCTCATAAGTTACTTAAGGGCCGATTTAAAAAAATAAAAATTCTCGAAAATAATTTTTCGGTACCCGAATTCAACAGCTTTTTTTCTGGGTTTCCCACGGGAGTTGACCTTCAACATTTTAACACATGTTATTACACACCTTTACAAACATATTGGTGAAGAAATTTTTTGGTAACAATTTAGTTAACAGATTTTCATATGTTTCCCTTACTAATTCCCAGCAACAGAAAATGCACCCCCTTATGTCCAGGAACAGAGAATGCACCCCCTTATGTCCAGGAACAGAGAATGCACCCCCTTATGTCCAGGAACAGAGAATGCACCCCCTTATCCCCAGCAACAGAGAATGCACCCCCTTATGTCCAGGAACAGAGAATGCACCCCCTTATCCCCAGCAACAGAAAATGCACCCCCTTATCCCCAGCAACAGAGAATGCACCCCCTTAAGTCCAAAAACAGAAAATGCACCCCCTTATCCCCAGCAACAGAAAATGCACCCCCTTATGCCCAGCAACAGAGAATGCACCCCCTTATCCCCAGGAACAGAGAATGCACCACCTTATCCCCAGCAACAGAGAATGCACCCCCTTATCCCCAGCAACAGAGAATGCACCCCCTTATGCCCAGCAACAGAGAATGCACCTCCTTATCCCCAGGAACAGAGAATGCACCCCCTTATGCCCAGCAACAGAGAATGCACCCCCTTATGCCCAGCAACAGAGAATGCACCCCCATATCCGCAGCAACAGAGAATGCACCCCCTTATCCCCAGCAACAGAGAATGCACCTCCATATCCCCAGCAACAGAGAATGCACCCCCGTATCCCCAGCAACAGATAATGCACCCCCGTATCCCCAGCAACAGAGAATGCACCCCCTTATGCCCAGCAACAGAGAATGCACCCCCTTATGCCCAGCAACAGAGAATTCACCCCCTTATCCCCAGCAACAGAGAAATGAGAATGCACCCCCTTATCCCCAGCAACAGAGAATGCACCCCCTTATCCCCAGCAACAGAGAATGCACCCCCTTATCCCCAGCAACAGAAAATGCACCCCCTTATCTCCAGCAACAGAGAATGCACCCCCTTATCCCCAGCAACAGATAATGCACCCCCTTATGCCAAGCAACAGAGAATGCACCCCCTTATCCCCAGGAACAGAGAATGCACTCCCTTATCCCCAGCAACAGAGAATGCACCACCTTATCCCCAGCAACAGAGAATGCACCCCCTTATCCCCAGCAACAGAGAATGCACCCCTTATGCCCAGCAACAGAGAATGCACCCCCTTATCCCCAGGAACAGAGAATGCACCCCCTTATGCCCAGCAACAGAGAATGCACCCCCTTATGCCCAGCAACAGAGAATGCACCCCCATATCCCCAGCAACAGAGAATGCACCCCCTTATCCCCAGCAACAGAGAATGCACCCCCTTATCCACAGCAACAGAGAATGCACCTCCATATCCCCAGCAACAGAGAATGCACCCCCGTATCCCCAGCAACAGATAATGCACCACCATATCCCCAGCAACAGAGAATGCACCCCCTTATGCCCAGCAACAGAGAATGCACCCCCTTATGCCCAGCAACAGAGAATTCACCCCCTTATCCCCAGCAACAGAGAAATGAGAATGCACCCCCTTATCCCCAGCAACAGAGAATGCACCCCCTTATCCCCAGCAACAGAGAATGCACCCCCTTATCCCCAGCAACAGAAAATGCACCCCCTTATCTCCAGCAACAGAGAATGCACCCCCTTATCCCCAGCAACAGAGAATGCACCCCCTTATGCCCAGCAACAGAGAATGCACCCCCTTATCCCCAGGAACAGAGAATGCACACCCTTATCCCCAGCAACAGAGAATGCACCCCCTTATCCCCAGCAACAGAGAATGCACCCTCTTATCCCAGCAACAGAGAATGCACCCCCTTATGCCCAGCAACAGAGAATGCACCCCCTTATGCCGAGCAACAGAGAGTGCACCCCCTTATCCCCAGCAACAGAGAAATGAGAATGCACCCCCTTATCCCCAGCAACAGAGAATGCACCCCCTTATCCCCAGCAACAGAGAATGCACCCCCTTCTCCCCAGCAACAGAGAATGCACCCCCTTATCCACTCCCCTCCACTCGTGAGGTGTCCATCCTCACCAATCACGAACCATCCCATGCCTAGCAACACCTTCACAACCCGATCAGCGGTGCAAACCCTGAACCATTCGGTACAATAGGAGTCGAGCAGCATGGTCCAATGGTACATCACCTTGCTCATCACCAATCATGGGCGGCCGTGTTGGAGGGCCAGAGCTTCTTCCTCTTCCCTAGGGAATGATGGGAGGGGGATGGACAGACGCGCTGCAGTGTGGACAGTAAAATGTCTGAGGCATCTCTCTCACCACATGATGTCACACGGAAGAACCACCTTTCGAGGCCATTTTTCCTCCACGGAGCGGGGGATGGCCTTTTCCGGGCACCATGGTCCCATTTTTTGAAGCAATGTTTTATGGCCGGATGCCCTTCCTGCCGCCAACCCTGTTAGTCGCCTCTTGCGACACACAGGGAATTACCAGTGAACTGGTACCCAATTTTCCGACCTCGGAAGGATGACAGGCGGAGTCAACCCCCCCCCCCCCCCTGGTGTTAATTCAGTGATCGACCGGGATTCTAACCCAGCATCCTAGGATCCCAAGCCGGCACCCGAACCGCAAAGCCAACACCAGGCACTGGTATCACACGGAAGACACACGACAAAAGATTATTATCCCTTCCTAGCCACAAAATGTAAGAAAGCCCTTTCCCAGCGGCATACAGATAATAGGATGACTTATCCCCATCCAAGTGTCCTTCAAAAGACCTATATGCTCCGTGAACACGAATGACTGTCTATACATTCATCATAATAATTGACACCTCCAACCCCCCACAAACATAACCAGGGCCGGATTAAACAGTCCGTGGGTCCTCGGCCTTCCTGCCCCCTAATTACTGCACTCACAAACATGAAACGTATCATTCTATCCTAAACGCAATACAACCCAGACAGCTAGCGAGTCAGGACAAAGTACACACAGAGTGACCATAAACTACTCAATAAATTATAATATAAACAAGTAATCAATACAAAATTAATTACCACTAATTCATAATTTCTTACCTGTTTTACATTAGTTCAGGTAGATCACAGAAGCCTCCACCTGTTTTGCTGAAGGAGAATTCCTCGATAAAGTCACAAATGACATGAATGTGTTCTCAATTGAAAGTAAATTGATGGCATCCAGTTTTATAGTATTATTGAAACTTAAAAATATAAAAGAGATCGAATATATTGAAGGAGCTGTGTGTGCTCCTACGTGAGTCGAAAGGATTGACGCGACAAAAGACGGGAATTCGTCCGAGTTTCTTTATTGAGCAAAACCAAAACTCGGGTACTCTGAAAAGCCCGTTTATCGGGCAGCAATATATATATGCAATCAAACACGTCATGCCGGAGCGTTTGCCCAGGAGAGGCGAGACTGGGCGTGCCCGGGCGGCCAGGGCGAGCCCGGGAAAGGCGAGTCTGGACATGCCCGGGAAAGGCGAGACTGGGTGTGCTCGGGCGGCCTGGGCGAGCCCGGGAAAGGCGAGTCTGGGCATGCCAGGAAAAGGTGAGACTGGGCGTGCCCGGGCGGCCTGGGCGAGCCCGGGAAAGGCGAGTCTTGGCATGCCCGGGAAAGGCGAGACCGGGCGTGCCCAGGCGGCCTGGGCGAGCCTGGGAAAGGCGAGTCCGGGCATGCCCGGGAAAGGCGCGTCTGGGCATGTCCGGGCGGCCTGGGCGAGCCCGGTACAGTGATCGCTCCCTGGTTGCGTCTTCGGCAGGTGTAAGGCGATTGTGTATGCTCAGCGGCAACCGCTACATGCGCCCCCCCAGAATCGACTCGCACCGGCAGGGTCAATTTAAGGGGGGTCCTGATGACCCGGCCGAAGCGACCCCTGGAGGGTCGTGGGGGGGGGGGGGGGTCCGGTGTGGTGGTGGGTGGTCGAGCGGGGGGAACCGTGGACGGGGGGCGGCCTCGCCGCGGAGAAAGGGCCAACCGTGGTGGTTGGTCGACGTCCAAGTGCGCCGGCTTGAGGCGGTCCACCGAAATCCGGTCCGACCTGCCGCCGACGTCGACGACGAAAGACTTGTCGTCCCGTCGCAGGACTCGGAAGGGCCCGTCGTACGGCGGCCGGAGTGGCCCCCGGTGTGCGTCATGTCGCACAAAAACGTACTCCGCTGTGCGAAGTGCTGGGGGGATGTAGGACTGGGGGCCACCGTGGCGGGATGTTGGCACGGGGGCAAACCGTCGGGCGGCCTCCTGGAGGTCCGAGGGCTGGCGAGCTGCGGACCAGGGACTGGTAGCGTCGGGCACGAACTCGCCCGGGACGCGTAGCGGCTCGCCATAGACGAGCTCGGCGGTGGACGCCTGGAGGTCCTCCTTGGGGGCCGTGTGGAGGCCCAAAAGGACCCACGGCAGCCGGTCGGCCAAACCACCGTCCTGAAGGCCGGCCATGGGCGCGGCCTTCATGGAGCGGTGAAAACGCTCGCACAACCCATTGGCTTGGGGGTGGTAGGCCGTGGTACGGTGGAGCTTGACCCCCAGGTTGCGTTCGACCATGCCCCACAGCTCGGAGGTGAACTGCGGACCGCGGTCCGAAGAGATGTCCGCCGGTGCGCCGAAACGGGCGACCCAGGTGGCGATGAAAGCCTGCGCCACGTCGGCGTGGTGGTGGAAACGAGGGGAATGGCCTCCGGCCACCTGGTGGTCCTGTCCACCATGGTGAGCAGGTGTGTGAAACCTCGTGATGGGGGAAGGGGGCCCACCAGGTCCATGTTGACGTGGTCGAAACGCCGTTTGGGCACGGTGAAAGGTGCCAGCGGGGCCTGGGTGTGGCGGTGGACCTTGGCCCGCTGGCAGGCCATGCAGGCATTGGCCCAATCGCGGACGTCCCTTCGAAGTCCGTGCCAGACGAAACGTGCCGACACCAGCTTCTGGGGAAGCTTTCCGGCCCGGGTGGGAAAGGCCATGGAGGGAGGCGAAAACGCGGCGCTGCCAGGCAACGGGCACGACGGGGCGAGGCTGGCCTTGGGAGACGTCGCAGAGCAGGACAGTGTCCACGAAGGGGACGTCAGCCAGGCGGAGGCCCGTGTCCGCCGCCCGGAGGGCTTGCACCGTGGTGTCGGTGGTCTGGTCGGCCGCCATAAGCGCGAAGTCCATGCCGAGGTGGACCCGCGTTCGCGCTGGTCCGAGAAAGACAGTCGGCCACGGCGTTGTCTTTTCCGGCGACGTGCCGGTTTGCCCGTGGTAAACTCCGACACGGCGGAGAGGTGGCGCTGCTGGCGGGCTGACCACGGCTCCGTGACTTTGGCCATCGCGTAAACCAACGGCTTGTGGTAGACGAAAGCCGTGAACGGGCGGCCCTCCAGGTGGTGGCGGAAATAGCGAACGGCCAGGTATAGACCGAGGAGCTCGCGGTCAAATGTGCTATATTTTAGCTCGTTCGGCTGGAGTTGCCGGCTAAAAAAAGCAAGTGGCTGCTAAACCCCGTTCACCCATTGTTCATGTACGGCACCCACCGCGTAGTCAGAGGCGTCCGTAGTGAGGGCGATGGGAGCGTCGAGCACCGGGTGAGCAAGCAGCGTTGCGTCGGCGAGGGTCAGCTTTGTGCCTGTGAATTCCGCGTCCATGGCTGCGGACCAGACGACGTCATGCTTGGCCGGCTTGCCCCATAGGGCTTCGTAAAGGGGCCGCATGAGCTGAGCAGCGCGGGGCACGAAACGGTGGTAAAAATTCACCATGCCGAGGAACTCCTGCAGGGCCTTGATGGAGCGGGAATGCGGGAACTCGGTGATGGCCTCGACCTTGGTTGGCAGCGGCACGGCCCCGTTCCTGGTGATGTGGTGGCCCAAAAAGTCAACGGCCGTCGTGCCGAAGTGGCATTTGGCCGGGTTGACGATTAAGCCGTGCTCGCTGAGGCACCCGAACAGTGTTCAGAGGTGGAGGAGGTGCTCGGCCCGGGACGTGCTGGCGACAAGGATGTCGTCCAGGTAGACGAAGAGGAATGGCAGGTCGCGCAGCACGCCATCCATCAAGCGCTGGAATGCCTGGGCCGCGTTCTTGAGGCCAAACGGCATCCTCAGGAATTCGAACAGGCCGAACGGTGTGATGACGGCCGTTTTTGGGACGTCGGCCGGCCTGACAGGTACCTGGTGGTATCCCCGTATTAAGTCAATTTTCGAGAAAATGACCCGCCCCGCCAAACGGGCGGAAAAGTCCTGGATGTGCGGGACCGGATACCTGTCGGGGGTGGTAAGGTCGTTGAGGCGGCGGTAGTCGCCACATGGGCGCCAGCCGCCCTCCGGCTTCGGCACGATGTGCAGTGGTGAGGCCCACGCGCTATCGGAGCGCCGCATGATGCCGAGGTGCTCCAACGCGTCGAACCCGGCCTTTGCCACGGCGAGCTTGGCCGGGTCGAGGCGGCAGGCTCTGGCGTAGACCGGCGGGCCCGTAGTTGGTATGTGGTGCTCGATACCATGTCTCACTGCAACGGCCGAAAACGTCGGCCACGTGAGGGCCCGGAACTCTGCGAGCAGGCGAGCAAACTTGTTTGCCGCCGGGAGGGCGCATGCTAGTTCGGTCGGTGCGGAGCTGCTCATCGTGCATGCAAGGGAGCTGAAAGTCTCGGCGTTGACAAGGCGACGCCGTTTTACGTCGACCAGCAGCCCGTCGCACAGAGGAAGTCGGCGCCTAGCAAAGCCATGGGCACGCCTGCCGTCACAAAGGTCCACAGACCCTGCCGAGACAGCAGAATACACAGATGCTTCAGAATGCGCCACATGATACAGACGTTGACCATGCCACCCAAGGGACAGCAAGGTGTTGGCCAAGAGCCACGAGCATCTACACCTAAATCTGGGCTTTATGGAAGAGTGGCGGGACGGAAGCCTCTCATCAGTGAAGGACACATGAAAGTCCGCTTGGAGTTTGTAAAAAAGCACCTTCGGGACTCTCAGACTGTGAGAAACAAGATTCTGTGGTCTGATGAAACCAAGATTGAACTGTTTGGCTTCTGTCTGGCCACTCTGCCATAAAGCCCAGATCGGTGGAGTGTTGCAGTGATGGTTGTCCTTCTGGAAGTTTCTCCCATCTCCACACAGGATCTCTGGAGCTCAGCCAGAGTGACCATCGGGTTCTTTGTCACCTCTCTTACCAAGGCCCTTCTCCCCCGATTGCTCAATTTGGCCGGGTGGCCAGCTCTAGGAAGAGTCCTGGTTGTTCCAAACTTCTTCCATTTAAGAATTATGGAGGCCACTGTGCTCTTGGGAACCTTCAATGCAGCAGAGATTTTTTTGTAGGCTTCCCCAGATCTGTGCCTCGACACAATCCTGTCTCTGAGCTCTGCAGGCGGTTCCTTCGACCTCATGGCTTGGTTTTGGCTCTGATATGCATTGTCAGCTGTGCGACCTTATATAGACAGGTGTGTGCCTTTCCAAATCATGTCCAATCAATACTTGAATTTACCACAGATGGATTCCAATCAAGGTGTAGAAACATCTCAAAGATGATCAAGAGAAATGGGAGGCGCCTGAGCTAAATTTCAAGTGTCATATCAAAGGGTCTGAATACTTATGTAAATGTGATATTTCAGTTTTTTATTTTTAATAAATTTGCAAAACTTTCTAAAATCCTGTTTTCTCTGTCATTATGGGGTATTGAGTGTAGATTGATGAGGGAAAAAATGAATTTAAACGATTTCAGCATGAGGCTGCAACATAACAAAATGTGAAAAAAGTGAAGGGGTCTGAATACTTTCTGAATGCACTGTAATCCGTGGCAGTAGTTCTTGAAATGTCCAGCCCTCGGATGACTTTCACAACTTTCTGAGGAGTGATGATGGCAATGGGATATATTAATGTCTACACAGGAGGGACAAGTCGGCAAAGATTGATTTTCGTCAAGTGTGGAGTTTGCAGTAGGTACATAATGTACATGAGAATCCCGATGAGACACGGCCCCCCTCAACCGCCGGACCAGTTTCATCACCTGTTGGGGAGTCATGGTGACAGCGTGGACTGAGGATGTCGCCACCGAGGCTCTCACACATGTCGCACGTGCAATGTCAATAGCAGTCAACAAAAAATAACAAGACCTAATCACGTCTCTCACCTGTAATTGGAGGGAATACCAATCAGCTCTTACCTCATCAATTACCCCAAGTGGCTAGGATTATCAAATAAATTAACTCTCATGCTCTAGCCAATGAAAGCCTCATAAAGCAACGAAGAGAAATTACACAAAGTAAGCGCTTTGCTGTTTCAAATCCTACCTGGATTCCTCCACAGCTGCAGACCTGGTGTCGCTTTTATAGGAGGGAATACAATATGGATGTGTGTGTGTGTCTGTGTGTCCGTGTGTCTGTGTGTGTGTGTGTGTGTGTGTGTGTGTGTGTCTGTGTGTGTCTGTGTGTCTGTGTGTGTGTGTGTGTGTGTTTGTGTCTGTGTGTGTGTGTCTGTCTGTGTGTGTCTGTCTGTGTGTGTCTGTCTGTGTGTCTGTGTGTCTGTCTGTGTGTGTGTGTGTGTGTCTGTGTCTGTGTGTGTGTGTGTCTGTGTGTGTGTGTGTGTGTGTGTGTGTGTGTGTGTGTGTGTGTGTGTGTGTGTGTGTGTATCTGTCTGTCTGGGCCATAACTTTTTTTACCATTTGAGTTTTGTCATCAAATTTTCACCAAAGCCTTATTATGATAATACGGAGAAAGCAAATTAAGAATTTGGTCAAAAGGTCAAAGGTCAGCATCACATAAAATCATCAATTTTCATCGGAATGACTTGAAATTTTAAGAATTTGCATATTGGGTCACAGAATTGGTTCATTAATCAAAATGTAGTCGTCGATTGTTCATTTACATACAAAGCTCAAAGGTCAAGTCTGCATAAAATCATAAATTTTCATTTTGTAGTTTTTTTTAAAACAGTTTTCGTTATTTTCAGCACATGGAAGAAGAAGACGTCCGAATACAAACGGACGTGGACGGGCTTTGCTTCTTCAGATCCTTCTAGTTTACATTTGATATCCTCCGCAGATAATACGGGTATTTTATAGATTTAAAAGTTTGTATCTTGGTCGATTTTTTGAAGATTTGTGTTGTGTTAAACCCATGGAGTGTCCGTGCCAATCCCTATATTGGAAGTCCATGTGAATAACTCTTTAATTGACCTTTTGGTAGAGATAGTCGAGGCTCGTGGAAGAGTTTGGACCCTGAACAGATGAGGACATATGAGGATGCAAAAGGGGCAGTATGGAGAAGGAGAGGGGGACAGCAGCAGCACAGGAGAAGTCCAAGATGGAGGGAGACTTGCACAAGCAAAGGGGAGGAGGAGGACACGTGGGGTGGACAAGCAAAGGGGAGGAATGGGGGGCAGGAGAGGACACATGGGTGGACAAGATGCAGGGCGGAATGGGGGGCAGGAGAGGAGGACACATGGGGTGGACTCTATGTGGGGAGGAATGGGGGGCGGAGGAGGACACGTGGGGTGGACAAGCAAAGGGGAGGAATGGGGGGCAGGAGAGGACACATGGAGTGGACAAGATGCAGGGCGGAATGGGGGGCAGGAGAGGAGGACACATGGGGTGGACTAGATGTGGGGAGGAATGAGGGGCAGGAGAGGAGGACACATTGGGCAGACAAGATGAGGGAAGGAATGGGGGGCAGGAGAGGAGGACACATGGGGTGGACTAGATGTGGGGAGGAATGAGGGGCAGGAGAGGAGGACACATTGGGCGGACAAGATGAGGGAAGGAATGGGGGGCAGGAGAGGAGGACACATGGGGTGGACTCTATGTGGGGAGGAATGGGGGGCAGAGGAGGACACATGGGGTGGACTATATATGGGGAGGAATGGGGGGCAGGAGAGAAGGACACATGGGGTGGACTAGATGTGGGGAGCAATGGGGGGCAGGAGAGGAGGACACATGGGGTTGACTAGATGGGGGGCAGAGGAGGGCACATGAGGTGGACTCGATGTGGGGAGGAATGGGGGGCAGGAGAGGAGGACACATGGGGTGGACTAGATATGGGGAGGAATGGGGGGCAGGAGAGGAGGACACATGGGGTGGATTAGATGTGGGGAGGAATTGGGGCAGGAGAGGAGGACACATGGGGTGGACTAGATGTGGGGAGGAATGGGGGGCAGGAGAGGACACATTGGGCGGAGAATATGTGGGGAAGAAAGGGGGGCAGGAGAGGACACATGGGGTGAACAAGATGTGGGGAGGAATAGGGGGCAGGAGAGGAGGATACATGGGGTGGACTAGATGTTGGGAGGAATGGGGGGCAGAGGAGGAGACATGGGGTGGACAAAATGCAGGGAGGAATGGGGGGCAGGAGAGGAGGACACATGGGGTGGACTCTATTTGGGGAGGAATGGGGGGCAGAGGAGGAGACATGGGGTGGACAGGATGCGGGGAGGAATGGGGGGGGGGGCAGGAGGAGGACACATGGGGTGGACTAGATGCAGGGAGGAATAGGAGGGCAGGAGAGGAGGACACACGGGGTGGACTAGATGTGGGGAAGAATTGGGGCAGGAGAGGACACATGGGGTGGCCTAGATGTGGGGAGGAATGGGGGCAGGAGAGGAAACATGGGGTGGCCTAGATGCGGGGAGGAATGGGGGGCAGAGGAGGAGACATGGGGTGGACAAAATGCAGGGAGGAATGGGGGGCAGGAGAGGAGGACACATGGGGTGGACTCTATTTGGGGAAGAATTGGGGCAGGAGAGGAAACATGGGGTGGCCTAGATGCGGGGAGGAATTGGGGCAGGAGAGGACACATGGGGTGGCCTAGATTTGGGGAGGAATGTGGGGCAGAGGAGGAGACATGGGGTGGACAGGATGCGGGGAGGAATGTGGGGCAGAGGAGGACACATGGAGATGGGGTGGACAAGATGCTCGACTTTTTGGAATCATAAAATAACTTTGGACCAACAAATGCGTCTCGTGAACAAATGTGGTGAAAGTTGAATCGCAATTTTGACTTCACAGCGACAGTTAGTCAGTTAGACAACTTCAGGACAAACAAATGGGATCTGCACATACAGAGAATTATCTACGCATTCTCATTAGGATTTGCAAACCAAAGAAATCATTAGCATTACAATGTGTTAACGGCTTTAACATCATCGAGGGTCATCGACATCGATGACTCACACAACGGAGATCAGGCCCAAGGTAACAAAGTCACGTGTTTTAAGTTTGCTTTTGAGCTCACTCATATTTCACATAGTACGTAATACATAGATGTGCAATTGGTCCGAAACAGCCGCAAAGCTTCTGCAACGATATGATACCACGTGATTGCCCTCGGACGTGTCATCAAACCGCTGACATGGCTAGTAAGTGACGTCATGGTAACCATGAACCACCATCCTTTTCTGCTGCCGACCCTACCGGCTACCACACCGCCCCTCGTGGTAATGCGCTCGAACAAAAGTACAGCTCTTCGGATCTGTCGCCGTCGTGCTCGGAGTCTCGGACCCAGCCTGGAGTTGAACCCGGCCCACCAGGAACTGGACCAGGACCAGGACTAGGATCAGGGCCAGACCCAGAAACAGGACCCGGGTCAGGAACAGGACCACGACCAGGAACCGGCCAGGCCAGGACCAGGAGTCCAGGACCCGGTCCCAGACCGCGTCCGTCGCGTTGATACCTGGATTTACGAGTTGTTTCTGTGATAATAATAACACATCTGCCCTCACGTGGTTCTCCCGAATGTTGCAACTCGGGGAATAAGATTTTAATAATTAAAGCGAAGGATTGCAAAACTGTCAATGACACGATGAAGAAGATTCTTTGAGGGCCAGCCCCTTTGTGCTTGAGGCCAGACATCTGTGCGAGTCCGTGAGCGCCATGGTCGGTGCGTTGTCGTTCCCCCGGGATCGCAGTCCAGCGAGACGCTGCTGAGAGACGGAGAAAGGCCAGCTAGGCCTGGGGTGGCCTGGCCTTGGCCGTGGCCATTGTGGCGGAATGGCGAGCTGCTTTGGTGCCGGACACGATCGATGGCCTTTTATGTCGATCTCCTGCTTTGTATTCTTATCCCAGTTCTTATCCCCGTCCATCTACTGTTCCGCCTCGTCCTCCTTCGTGATTTCGGAAGGTGAGGATGGACATTGGACACGGCTCGTCGGCTTTGCTGTGTGACCAGTGGCACACACAAAATCTGTCCAACACGTCTGAGATGTCTTTGTGTCATTTCTGTATCTATTTTGCGTTTCTGTCTAACAGCTGAACACAGACAGATATCCACACTGTAATGTCTACCACTTTAATGCATGTCCTTGTTTTGAGGAGCTCATGTTTGTACGTTTTGATATATTAATGTTTTTTTTGCTCTCTGTCACTGTGTGCTTGTTGTCTGTCTGTAGCTTTGGCGACTGTCTGTCTGTAGCGTATGGTGATTGATGACTGTCTGTCTCTTGCTTTGGCGACTGTCTGTCTGTAGGTATGGTGAGTCTGTTTGTAGGTTTGGCGTCTGTAGGCATGGTGAGTCTGTCTGTAGGCATGGTGAGTCTGTCTGTAGGCATGGTGAGTCTGTCTGTAGGCATGGTGAGTCTGTTTGTAGGTTTGGCGTCTGTAGGCATGGTGAGTCTGTCTGTAGGCATGGTGAGTCTGTTTGTAGGTTTGGCGTCTGTAGGCATGGTGAGTCTGTCTGTAGGCATGGTGAGTCTGTCTGTAGGCATGGTGAGTCTGTCTGTAGGTATGGTGAGTCTGTTTGTATGTTTGGTGTCTGTAGGCATGGTGAGTCTGTCTGTAGGCATGGTGAGTCTGTCTGTAGGTATGGTGAGTCTGTTTGTAGGTTTGGCATCTGTAGGCATGGTGAGTGTGACTGTAGGTTTGGAAACTGTCTGTCTTTAGGTTTGGTGACTGCCTGTCTTTAGGTTTGGTGACTGCCTGTCTTTAGGTTTGGTGACTTCCTGTCTGTAGGTTTGGTGACTTCCTGTCTGTAGGTTTGGTGACTGCCTGTCTAAGTTTGGTGACCGTCTGGCTGTAAGTTTAGAGACTGTCTCAGTCTGTCTGTCTAGCTTTGCAGACTGTCTCAGTCTGTCTGTCTAGCTTTGCAGACTGTCTGTCTGTAGCTTTGGAGACTGTCTGTCTGTAGCTTTGGAGACTGTCTGTCTGTAGCTTTGGAGACTGTCTGTCTGTAGCTTTGGAGACTGTCTGTCTGTAGCTTTGGAGACTGTCTGTCTGTAGCTTTGGAGACTTTGTCTGCCTGTAGCTTTGGAGACTGTCTGTCTGTAGCTTTGGAGACTGTCTGTAGCTTTGGAGACTGTCTGTCTGTAGCTTTGGAGACTGTCTGTCTGTAGCTTTGGAGACTGTCTGTCTGCCTGTAGCTTTGGAGACTCTGTCTGTAGCTTTGGAGACTGTCTGTCTGTAGCTTTGGAGACTGTCTGTCTGTAGCTTTGGAGACTGTCTGTCTGTAGCTTTGGAGACTGTCTGTCTGTAGCTTTGGAGACTGTCTGTCTGTAGCTTTGGAGACTGTCTGTTTGTAGCTTTGGAGACTGTCTGTCTGTAGCTTTGGAGACTGTCTGTCTGTAGCTTTGGAGACTGTCTGCCTGTAGTTTTGGAGACTGTCTGCCTGTAGTTTTGGAGACTGTCTGCCTGTAGCTTTGGCGACTGTCTGTCTGTAGCTTTGGAGACTGTCTGTAGCTTTGGAGACTGTCTGTCTGTAGCTTTGGAAACTGTCTGTCTAGGTTTGGAAACTGTCTGTAAGTTTGGTGTCTGTATGTAGGTATGGAGACTGTCTGTCTGTTGGCATGGTGAGTCTGTCTGTAGGTATGGTGAGTCTGTCTGTAGGTATGGTGAGTCTGTCTGTAGGTATGGTGAGTCTGTCTGTAGGTATGGTGAGTGTCTGTAGGTATGGTGAGTCTGTCTGTAGGTATGGTGAGTCTGTCTGTAGGTATGGTGAGTCTATCTGTAGGTATGTGAGTCTGTCTGAAGGTATGGTGAGTCTGTCTGTAGGATTGGCATCTGTCTGTCCATAGGTTTGTCGACTCTTTGTCCGTAGGTTTGTCAACTGTCTGTCCGTAGGTTTTGCCTGTGTCTGTAGGTTTGGTGTTTTCCTGTAGGCACAGTTAGTCTGTCTGTAGGTATGGTGACTTGTCTGTCTGTGGGTATGGTGACTTGTCTGTCTGTGGGTATGGTGACTTGTCTGTCTGTGGGTATGGTGACTTGTCTGTCTGTGGGTACGGTGACTTGTCTGTCTGTGGGTATGGTGACTTGTCTGTCTGTCTGTGGGTATGGTGACTTGTCTGTCTGTGGGTATGGTGACTTGTCTGTCTGTGGGTATGGTGATTTGTCTGTCTGTAGTTATGGCAACTGTCTGTCTGTGGGTATGGTGACTCTCAGTCTGTAGGTATGGTGTCTGCATTTTGTAGCTTTGTCGACTGTCCATAGGTCTGGTAGATGTCTGTAGGTTTTGTGTCTCTGTCTGTAGGTATGGTGTCTGAATTCTGTAGGTTTGTCGATTGTCTGTCCATAGGTTTGTCGACTGTCTGTTCGTAGGAGTGTCGACTGTCTGTCTATAGGTTTGCCCGTGTCTGTAGGTTTGGTGTCTTATCTATTTGTAGGTTTTGTGTCTGTCTGTATATCTAGGTTTGGTGACTGACGGTCGATATTCTGACTGTAGGTTTGGTATTTGCCTGTGTGCATGTCAGTCTGGTATGTGTGTGTCTGTATGTTCAGGTTTGGTGACTGACGGTCGATATTCTGACTGTAGGTTTGGTATTTGCCTGTGTGCATGTCAGTCTGGTATGTGTGTGTCTGTATGTTCAGGTTTGGTGACTGACTGTCTGTAGGTTTAGTGACTGTCTATCTGACTGTTGGTCTGTCTGTAGATTTTATGACTGTATGTTATGGTATCTCCAAATGTCCGCTTTGGTGCGTCTCCGCGTGCCAGTTGTGGCGTGGCTTGTCGCTCCGGTCCGTTTCTGTGACTAGTTTGTCTCTCTGTACTTCTGTTTTGATTGGTGTATGTCCATCTACTTTGGTTGGTGTCTGTCGACCTTCATTTGGCTTTGTCCCATTCATTCTGATCCTTCTGTTTTCCCTCCCCCTCCAAACATCCCACTAGACATTAACATAGAGACCCTTTTAGTGGGTTGGGGTCTCGGTATCGCTCCGAATCATGACGATCCCTGATCAGGTCTTCCTGATCTTCTTTGCATGAAGCGTTTATTTCACATCGTCCTCCTTCTTTTGGTTGTTGTTGGAATGCTGATGCAGGTATGCCACGTTTTTCCTTCCACTTGTACCTTCTCAGAGCACCTTGTGATTTATTTCACCTTGTCTGTATTATTGTAGCCGCAGTGATAAGCAGATGTTGTTTTGCTGTTTTCTGTAAATCTGACTGTTTTTCTTCACACCTTTGGTCCCAGTGATACCTGGTGGTTTAATTTCCTTTAATCTTCATGATAAATCTTCCACTTGTTTTTCTTTTCCTTGCATCAATTTGTGTTGGCTCTGCTTTGTCGAACCTTAGCAATCAGTCTTTGTTGGTGTCCTTGACTTGCACCCTGTTAATGAGAGGGTTGAATCGATGCGTAAAGCCAAGTGTTCTCATGTTACTCTTCTTTCTTTTCTTCTGTTTTCAGTTTTTTTTTTTCCACATTATGATTTGTTCTTTCGTTTTCTTGAGCTGTTTATTTACTCGTTTGTTTTCTCTTTTTTGCCATTTTCCAACTCAGTGACGGTGTGGTCTTGCACTTATAACTGTTACTGTGTGATGTGATTTAGGGTTCCATCACAAGTGAAATCAAATTTGACTGAAGGAACTATCTAGTACATTGCCAGCAGGTATGCCAGCAGGTACGCTGCCTCCTGAAGCACATCATCCTCCTACAGCCCCAACTGGGCATAAACCCAGTTGGCGGCTTGTATTTTGGATGCCGCACGTCCGGACCCTCGACTCAAAAATGATTGGACGTATCTTTCATATTTGGCACAAGTACGCAATAACATCTGGTAATGACGCACATCAAATGTTTTTTGGATCGGAGCCAAAAGTTATAGGGCACATTATTTTTTTTTCGAATTTTTCAGAATTTTTTTGTTTTTTTCAATTACAGGGAGAATAGTGCAAGATTGCCAATGCTTTCTGGAACCATTATTTATTTGTATACACTTTACTACCAACACATCACTTTTGATTTATTTATGTACCATATATAAACTATACCCTCACCACTACTGACATACCACCTTGAAATATTAATTTACTTGTGAGGTACTTGTGCTATGCACGATGGGTGGGGGGAGGGGAGGGGGGGGGGGGCGACGACAAAAGCAAACAAAAATGCGGACTCTGTGAATGCTAAACCATGGAACCAATAAATTCCACATTCCTGTGCCACCTTCATCCGAACATCAGGCATTGACAGCCGGTTTGTGAATGATTGGGCAAAAACGTACCCCTCTGAATGGTTCTCTACCCAGTGAATGTTGAATCCGCGAATGTCACGGTTAGAAAGTAGAAACCCTCACATCATTTCCTCATTCATATCGAAACTCAATATCTCTATTTTCATTCCAAACATCATCATTCCGATCATGCATTAATACCGTAGCCAAATACTGTGTTAAATCACGATTGTATTCAGGTATTATCCAACCAGCTCTTTGGCGTCATCTGTTCACTTATGTATTTGGGACCAGATCCGTATCGAGCCAATTTACAAATCATAATATTATTGAGGAACTTATGAAATCTACCTTACAACATCCGCTGGGACCCCAAAACGTTCCACAGTAGGTTTGGAGGGGCAAGCCCCAAAACTGAGGGAGTAGTTTGGGGACGGACGGACAGACAGTCCTGTGTTATAATATAGATTTATTTACCACATTTATTTATATATACACCTTTCCATCACCGTAACTGACATACCACCTTGAATTTTTATCCTGTCCCCCACTGAGTGGGAGGGTTTTTGTGTGTGTGTGTGTGTGTGTGTGTGTGTGTGTGTGTGTGTGTGTGTGTGTGTGTGTGTGTGTGTGTGTGTGTGTGTGTGTGTGTGTGTGTGTGTGTGTGTGTGTGTGTGTGTTTGTTTGTCCATGCCATAACTTAAGGTCAGTATCACATTGACTCTCTTTCCCTCGCGGTCCCTCTGTGCTGTCTTTCTCTTGCGGTCCCTCTGTACTGTCTTTCCCTCGTGGTCCCTCTGTACTCTTTCCCTCGCGGTCCCTCTGTACTGTCTTTCCCTCGCGGTCCCTCTGTGCTGTCTTTCCCTCGCGGTCCCTCTGTGCTGTCTTTCCCTCGTGGTGACCTTGTGCTGTCTTTCCCTCGCGGTCCCTCTGTGCTGTCTTTCCCTCGTGGTGACCTTGTGCTGTCTTTCCCTCGCGGTCCCTCTGTGCTGTCTTTCCCTCGTGGTGACCTTGTGCTGTCTTTCCCTCGTGGTGACCTTGTGCTGTCTTTCCCTCGTGGTCCCTCTGTGCTGTCTTTCCCTCGCGGTCCCTCTGTGCTGTCTTTCCCTCGCGGTCCCCCTGTGCTGTCTTTCCCTCGTGGTCCCCCTGTGCTGTCTTTCCCTTGCGGTCCCCCTGTGCTGTCTTTCCCTCGTGGTCCCCCTGTGCTGTCTTTCCCTCACGGTCCCTCTGTGCTGTCTTTCCCTCGTGGTCCCCCTGTGCTGTCTTTCCCTCGCGGTCCCACTGTGCTGTCTTTCCCTCGCGGTCCCCCTGTGCTGTCTTTCCCTCACGGTCCCTCTGTGCTGTCTTTCCCTCGCGGTCCCTCTGTGCTGTCTTTCCCTCGTGGTGACCTTGTGCTGTCTTTCCCTCGTGGTCCCTCTGTGCTGTCTTTCCCTCGCGGTCCCTCTGTGCTGTCTTTCTCTCGCGGTCCCTCTGTGCTGTCTTTCTCTCGCGGTCCCTCTGTACTGTCTTTCCCTCGCGGTCCCTCTGTACTGTCTTTCCCTCGCGGTCCCTCTGTACTCTTTCCCTCGCGGTCCCTCTGTACTCTTTCCCTCACGGTCCCTCTGTACTCTTTCCCTCGCGGTCCCTCTATGTCTATACTGTCTTTCCCTCGCGGTCCCTCTGTACTGTCTTTCCCTCACGGTCCCAACTGTACTGTCTTTCCCTCGCGGTCCCTCTGTACTGTCTTTCCCTCACGGTTCCTCTGTGCTGTCTTTCCCTCGCGGTCCCTCTGTGCTGTCTTTCCCTCACGGTCCCTCTGTGCTGTCTTTCCCTCGCGGTCCCTCTGTGCTGTCTTTCCCTCACGGTCCCTCTGTGCTGTCTTTCCCTCGCGGTCCCCTTGTCTGTCCCCCTGTCTGTCCCCCTGTCTGTCCTCCTCCCTCACGGTCCCCCTGTGCTGTCTTTCCCTCGCGGGCCCCCTGTGCTGTCTTTCCCTCGCGGTCCCCCTGTGCTGTCTTTCCCTCGCGGTCCCCCTGTGCTGTCTTTCCCTCACGGTCCACCTGTGCTGTCTTTCCCTCGCGGTCCCCCTGTGCTGTCTTTCCCTCGCGGTCCCCCTGTGCTGTCTTTCCCTCGCGGTCCCCCTGTGCTGTCTTTCCCTCGCGGTCCCCCTGTGCTGTCTTTCCCTCGCGGTCCCCCTGTGCTGTCTTTCCCTCGCGGTCCCCCTGTGCTGTCTTTCCCTCGCGGTCCCCCTGTGCTGTCTTTCCCTCGCGGTCCCCCTGTGCTGTCTTTCCCTCGCGGTCCCCCTGTGCTGTCTTTCCCTCGCGGGCCCCCTGTGCTGTCTTTCCCTCGCGGGTCCCCCTGTGCTGTCTTTCCCTCGCGGGTCCCCCTGTGCTGTCTTTCCCTCACGGGTCCCCCTGTGCTGTCTTTCCCTCGTGGGTCCCCCTGTGCTGTCTTTCCCTCGCGGTCCCTCTGAGCCGTCTTTCCCTCGCGGTCCCACTGTGCCGTCTTTCCCTCGCGGTCCCACTGTGCTGTCTTTCCCTCGCGGTCCCACTGGGCTGTCTTTCCCTCGCGGTCCCCCTGTGCTGTCTTTCCCTCACGGTCCCCCTGTGCTGTCTTTCCCTCGCGGTCCCCCTGTGCTGTCTTTCCCTCGCGGTCCCCCTGTGCTGTCTTTCCCTCGCGGTCCCCCTGTGCTGTCTTTCCCTCGCGGGCCCCCTGTGCTGTCTTTCCCTCGCGGGTCCCCCTGTGCTGTCTTTCCCTCGTGGGTCCCCCTGTGCTGTCTTTCCCTCGCGGTCCCACTGTGCCGTCTTTTCCTCGCGGTCCCTCTGTGCCGTCTTTCCCTCGCGGTCCCACTGTGCTGTCTTTCCCTCGCGGTCCCCCTGTACTGTCTTTCCCTCGCGGTTGTCAGCTCTTTCACGAGCCTCTATTCAGTATTAACAAAAAAAATAAAAATAAATAGAATCGTCAATGTTATTCTGATTTTCCTAAAATTTTAAGAATCTGCATATTGGGACACTGAATTGGCTCACCAATCAAAAGCTAGAACCTGAATGTTTTTGTTTTTTTTAATCAAAAGGTCAAAGGTGAAGGCTGCATAAATCTTGAATTTTCATTTTGTATTTTTTTTAACTGTGTTCTTCATGTTTAGCATAAGGCAGATGAAGATGTCTGAATACAAATGCATGTGGACAGCGTTTGCGTTTTCAGATGCTTTATAGTTTATTTATTTATATATCTTTCACCTTTGTATAACATTTATTACCTTCACCAAAGGAGAGGGTATTGCATTTGAGTCTCTGTCTGTTTGTCTGCACAGAGTAAACATGATTTTCTCTGCAACCGTTCATCCGATTGACAGGAAATTTTCACCATCGGTGCTCCTCGTCCTGTATAATTAAAAAATGATAATTATGACGTCATAGGTTATGTGCTACTGCCGCCATCTTGGAAAAACCGAAAAACCTTGCACCCTCTGAAACCGCTGCATAGAAAAACTTGAGACATGGCTCATTGTAAATAACTCTCCATGTTGATTAAAATGTTGATTAAAATGTTGATAACGATGTCATAGGTGCCTCCATTATGACGTCATAATTCGACAAGTACAAAACTTCATCGATCAAGATGAAATTTCTTCAGCGTCATCTACTATAGAAGAGAGCCATTTGTCTGTCGCCATTTTTTCTCAGAGATGGCTGAACGGATCTTCGTCAAACTTTCGGAGTTCATCAGTGAGTGACTGGGAGTGTTTTAGGCAAAACATATATATACATATATACATTTTTTGAAAAAATAAAAAAGGTTTGTTTTTTTGAATTCTTAAAAAATTGCTCCATACTGCCTCAGCCTTTTTGATTGATGACAGTTATATACAAGTACACATTCGCATACATAAATACAAAGCAATCACCAGACATTTGAACACAAATAATCAAATAATTCTGGAAGCAGTCAAAGTTGGTGGTAAGGCTTCTTCTTTTTCCTGAACGTCATCATACTTGACTTAGAAACGTCATTAACGGTACATTCAGCCGTTCATCACGTGACTTGTCTGTCTGTAGTTATGTTGGGAAACAAGGGGAAACGTTTCACCGTTTCATCACGGTGAAACGTGATGAATGGCACATTCAGCAGCTTATATTCAACGAAAAGCTAAAATGATGATTTAACATTTGTGATGGATTCTGATTTGGATGTAATTGCTTTTCCATTATATTTGCCCTCATTTCAAATATGTTAGTTTCTTTTTCGCTTGAACAACGCCGGGTACTCCAGCTATAAATGCTTATATACTTTACTCGGGGTACAAAAACAAACAAAACGTTTTATGCGTGGGGGTTGAGAGGGGGGGGGGGGGGGTAACATAGGCTACGTGGCCGTGGCCTCATGCGGAGGTGTGGGGGACCGGGAGAGGGGCGTAAATTCTCTATGTAAATGTGTACCGTGTTGCGCCACCTGGTGTTGGTGGCAGAGAGGGTATTACAGTTTCTTCTTTTTACCTAGGCAACACTGAGGGTAAAACACTCTTTGCACAGGTAAAATTTTCCTCCTTCCCTTCCCGTCCCCTCCCCCAAAATGGAGGGGCCTGTCAAAGCCACCACCCTCTCCCTCCCTCCCCCCTAAAAGATGTATATGTACTATATCTTTCCCCTCCCTCTCCCCTCACTTCTCGCCCCTCCCTCTTCCCCTCTTTCCACTCCCTTTCTCACCCATTCCTCTCCTGCCGAACCACCCTTCCCCCCTCCTTGGCAACGCCGGGTACTTCTGCTAGTCTAGGGATAAATTGGTGGAGAAAAAAAAGATAGATGACGTCATCGGTCACGTGGTTCGGCTGTTATATTTGTTTTAACACAAAGGCCTTAAAAACCACTAAAAACACGTCCTGGCGAAGGTCTGCAATCTCTGATTGCTCTTTCCTGTTTATTTCGTGTTCTAGTTGGTTATTTTGAATTATTTGAATGTATAATCTGCACGTCCCATTTTAAAGATGCAGTTTGAGGGCTGTCTTCGATGTGGGATTGCATCCTTCCTTATTGGAAGGAACTTTATGCCATTTGCCCAATAGATCTACCTTGAGGATGTGAATACATCCATAATGTTATTTCAGAGGAGCATGGCACATATCCTGTCTCAAGCACAGTATGTATGGTACATATCACAAATTCCTGGTTCAGCCAAGTGCTGCATTCAAAAGAAGAAGAAGAACAACGACACAAATATTGCTTGTAGCACAAGATGCAAATGCGCATGCACAGGTCAGTCTGTGAGCAAGAATGTAGCTTTTGCAACTACTACAAATGTACTATTTGCAAAAGCTGGCTTCCAAATCTGGCAAATCTGAATTTCCCACGACCTATGGGCCTGTAGTTCAAGAACACTGCTCTCTCCTATAACATGGTGCTTCTGCTTTCCACCTGTCTCTCCTGGATGCTGTGGAAGGTAAAGCTCTCGACGTCATCGACATAAAGCAGAAGTATAGAGGACTGCGGCTTTCTCATCGCAGACAGGATGGTGGCCTTTTTGGTTTCCACTACCTCTCTTCCGGTCTTGTTCCCTTGCATCAGTCTTCAATCCCTCTCAAGTCCTTAAAGGAAAAATGTATTCTTCCAGTCATCCCCTTTTATGAAACTCCCAAAATCCAGGCTATCTGATAAATCTTAACTCCTCTTTCCTCACCCTTGTGATATGTTCCCCCGATTTACCCTGGTGTGTACCCCGGTTTAGAATAGGAACACCGTATCCTTGCATGTCGTAAGAGGCGACTAAAAGGGTTGGCATCAGGAAGGGCATCCGGCCAGAAAAACATTGCCTCAAAAAGAGAACCATGACAATTACAACTACATATGGGCAGGGTACAGCCCGATGTACCCCGTGGGGGGCCCCACTCCCTCTCGTCAAAACTCAAGGTGGGGAACCCGATCAAAGCAAGGGTGGAAATCACTCCATTTATGACGATGAAACGTCTGATGCCCGAAGTGGAGATCGGTTTCTGAGGTTTGGGACATGGAATGTAGGGACACTGACAGGGAGATCAGGAGAAGTGGTGGAAGTATTGGTCAGAAGAAGAGTGGACATATGTTGTGTGCAAGAGACGAGATGGAATGGAAGTGGTGTGAGAATGGTGAAGGGTAGGCAGGAACAGAAATACAAGTTTGTGTGGCAAGGGTGCCCGGAGGGCGTGCATGGCGTCGGTGTCCTGGTTTCTGAGGAGTTTGTAGACAGTGTGGTGAGTGTGACTCGAGTGAGTGATAGGTTGATGATGGTGAAAATGATGATTGGAAAGCTCTTGGCGAACGTCATCTCGGGATATGCTCCGCAGGTTGGTCGCAGCGATGAAGAGAAGGACAAGTTCTGGTGTGCAAAAGAGAAGCTGATGGAAAATGTGAAAGATGACGAAGTTTTTGTGGTAGGAGGAGACCTAAATGGACATGTGGGAAGGAGTATGGATGGTTTTGAGGGAGTTCATGGGGGTTACGGATATGGTGTGAGAAACGGAGAAGGTGAAAGGATTTTGGAGTTTGCTGATGGAGCTGATTTGTTGATTTGTAATACTCAGTTCCAGAAAGAGGATAATAAGCTTGTTACATACACGTCAGGTGTGTCGACAACAACCGTTGACTACCTGTTGGTGCGTAGGCGAGATAGGGGGCACCTCCTGGACACAAAGGTGATCCCGGGGGAGGAGGTTGTTTCACAGCACCACTTGGTTGTCTGCGACATAAGGGTGAAAGGTGCGAGGAGAGCTCAGCGGGTGAAGTACCAACTAAGAATGAAGAATGAAGGTGTGGAGGTTGAAAGAGGTGACAGTAAGGGAGGCATTAAAAGAGAGGCTGAGTTGGGTAGAGGATGATGTGGTTGAGCTTGAAAGTGGTTGGATGGCAATGAAAGATAGTCTGTTGGGAGCCGTTGGTGAGGTATGTGGATGGACAAAAGGACCACCGAGGCACTCAGAAACATGGTGTTGGGATGATGAAGTTGGAAAGAGGATTGACGAGAAGAGGAAGAAGTTCAAGGAGTGGCAGAAGGCGAAGGGTACGGGGGCAGAAAAAGCAGAGCATGAAAGTTACAAGGCAGCCAAGAAGGCTGCAAAGAAAGAGGTAGCAAAGGCGCAGGAGGCATGTAGGAAAATGTTCGGAGAACGCTTGGATTCGGAAGAGGGTCAGAGAGCAGTATTCAGGATTGCAAAGCATATATCGAAAGAGAGGTGTGATGTGATGGGGGTGAGTTGCTTGAAGGATGAAGTGGGACAAATCGTTGTGGACCCAGATGTAATTAAAGGAAGATGGAAGAGATATATGGAAATGCTGTTGAATGCAGAGAATGAATGGGATGGCAACATCGAAAGTAACCCAGGGTTAGGACCGGCAGAGAAGATAACTGAGAAGGAAGTTGAGGAAGCGATAAAAGCAATGAAGAGTAGAAAAGCGGGATGGCCGACGGGAGTTGTGGGAGATATGTTGAAGGCAGCAGGAAGTTGGGGTGTGAAGAGAATGACAGAGACCTGTAATCTGGTGGTGAAAGAAGGCCGCCCGCATTCCAGTGGATTGGGAACTGAGTACCCTCGTCCCTCTATACAAGGGGAAAGGTAACCCTCTTGACTGTGGCTCGTATCGAGCGATAAAGTTATTGGAGCATGGAATGAAGGTATTGAAACGGTGTTGGAGAGGAGGATAAGGAAGAAAGTGAAGATTGACAAAATGCAGTTTGGATTTATGCCAGGAAGAGGAACGACAGACATGCTTTTCATTGTGAGGCAGTTGCAGGAGAAGTACATGGAGAAGAGGAAGAAGCTGTTTCTTGGGTTTGTTGATCTGGAGAAAGCATTCGATAAGGTTCCACCCGAAGTAGTGACGTGGGCATTGAGGAAGTTAGGAGTGGAGGAATGGTTGATCAGAGTAGTGATGGCAATGTACAAAAGAGCGTGCACAGCTGAAAGGACGAAGGACGGGAACAGTGGTGAGTTTGAGGTGAAGGTGGGAGTGCATCAGGGGTCGGTATTAAGTCCACTACTATTTGTAGCTGTGATGGAGGTGTTGGCTCAGACCGTAAAGGAGGGTTTACCGTGGGAGTTGTTGTATGCAGATGATCTGGTGTTGATTGCGGAAAGTATGGATGGACTGAAGGAAAAGACGAACAAGTGGAAGGAATGTATGGAGACAAAAGGTCTGAAGGTGAATATAGGAAAGACGAAGGTGATGGCAAGTGGCAAAGCATGTGGTGAGGTGGAAAGAACTGGGAAGTGGCCATGTGCTGTGTGCAGGAAGGGTGTCGGAGTGAACTCCATTCAATGCACAATGTGCGCTGAGTGGGTTCATCAAAAATGTAGTGGTCTGAGAAGGTCATTAACCAGTGTGGCAGCTACATTCAAATGTAAGGTGTGCACAGAGGGAGCTGCAGATGGAGGAAATGTTGAGTTGGATCTTGGAGACGGCGTGAAGCTGGAAGGTGTGAAAACATTTTGCTACCCTGGTGACATGCTGAACGGAGAAGGTGGATCAGACTCGGCAACGGTTGCTGGAGTGAGATGTGCATGGAAGAAGTTTCGGGAACTGAGTGGCGTGCTGATGAGGAGGGGAGTGTCGTTGAAGCTGAAGGGAAAGGTGTATGCTGCATGTGTGAGAAGTGTTATGATTTATGGGCGCGAGACATGGGTAATGAACGTGGAGCAGCAACGAAGGTTGGAAAGGGTGGAAATGCGAATGGTTCGGTGGATGTGTGGAGTATCGTTGAGGGAGAGAGGAAGACAAATGATGAATTGCGAAAGATGATGGGAATAGAGCCTGTGATTGATGCTGTGAAGAGGAACAGGTTGAGATGGTTTGGTCATGTGTTGAGGAAGGATGAAAGTGACTGGTTGAGAAGAGTGATGGAAATGAATGTAGAAGGAAGTAGATAGAGGACGGGGAAGACCGAGAAAGATTTGGCTAAAGATGGTGGAAGAAGAAATGCGGCAAGGGGGTTAACAAGGACAGATGCAGAAAATAGGGCAAAATGGAGAAGATTGTCATGGTGACCGCAAGGCTAACCCCCGCTCTTGCAGGGAAAATGGCCTTAAAATGCATGTTGTTGTTGTTGTTGTTGTTTGTTCCTGTGCTTCCTTACTCATCCTTTTTATCTTCTCGTGTTCACCCCCTCCCACCTTTCTTGCTGTTACGAGAACGGAGACTGGAACTGTGTTACAATGACTGAGAACGCAGACTGCGGACTTCATTTTAGCACCCAACACATTGAACATTTCACTCTTTAATTATTATTTAAAATAACTGGAAAAATCATCCTCGTGAAAGATTGTAGTATTATTATTCCAACACTTGATCAAAATGTGCATCAGCATGAACAAGCTTTGATGGAATTTACACATTTTGGTGAAATCAATTAAATGATGAACTTCTGTAATGAGTGAAAATGATACATTTGCTTCAATAAAATTCCTATTACAAGATATCAATCATATGGCAAAACCATTACATCGTTGAAGTGGTGACAACCCTCATTAAACATGGTTGTATTTGACAAATTAATTTTGCTTATTTGTTGACGGCAGTTTGTTACTCAAGCAAATGCAACGAGTTTGGATGCACTACCTTTACCATCGCCGTTTCTTGTCCAAATCGTGTTCCCTTCCACCTCCACTCCTCCCGCACTTTCCTCCATTCTACTTTCACCTCCTTTTCTGAGTCTTACTCAAGCAATATGTCCACCAACCCTCCTTGCCACCTCCACCCCACCAACTGCACAACCTCAGAGCCATCGATGACTCTACCTAGTTTCACTCCACATCACAGACGTGATCTAACAGCTTTTTGAAAGAAAACGTGAAGATATTGTAATATACTCCGTCAGTCTGTCCGTCCGGCCATCCATCTCCTGAACGGTTGTGCAGAAATTCACTAAACCTGGCAGTTGTGATCACCACATGGCAAGAAAGTGGAAGAGCAGTAACATTTTTGACCACACCCCATGGGACGGTCAAAAGGTCAAATGCCAAAAAATGCAAATATGGGCACATTTAAAAACATTTCAATGAAGCTTTTATATGCAATCAACATTGAAACATGAAATGAAAATGAAACACATGAAAAACACATGAAATATGTAACGATTTTCTTGGATTTGACCCCCAGTTCATGCCCCAGGTTCTTTCAGTTTTCAGTTTATTCTTTATTATTTGTTTGTTTTGTTTTTGTTTGGTTTTTTTTGTTTGTTTTTTTGTTGTTGTTTTGTTTGTTTGTTTTTATATTCGTTATATTTTGTTTGTTTTGTTTATTTTTTCAGTTTATTCCTTCAGTTCAAAAGGGGAATGGTAGTGACTGAGAGTGGGAGAGAAATGGAGGTGTTTAAGGTTGTTGTTTTGAGCAGTGTATGTTATAAGGCTAGTTGGTTGGTTGGTTGTTTGTGTGTGTTATTTTATTTTTTGCACTATCTAATATATGCCGTGCGGGTTATGTTATCCTTATTAAAATGTGAAATTCAAAATACTTCTCACTGCATCATTCAAAACACCTGACTGCACCGGAAAACGTGGGGACAGGACTGCTGTACGGTAAAGGGCTGGTACTTGTAATACCCTCTCATGATTCGATGTAGCAGGTCTGGATGTAATCGGTCCAGAACTGTAGGAAGAGCAGTGTGACACACACACACACACACACACACACACACACACACACACACACACACACACACACACACACACACACACACACACACACACACACACACACACACACACACACATACACACACCGGTGTGTGAATTATATTATGGACACTGTACCCCCGCTCTAGCAGGGAAAATGGCCTTAAAATGCATGTTGTTGTGTTGTTGTTGCTATATGATAAATGTTTGTATGTATCTCTGTCTGTGTGTGTCACCATTTTTCAAAGCTGACCAGACAGGTCTTCATCAACCTTTCAGAGGTTCATCATTGAGTGCCAGGGAGTGTTTTAAGGGGGAAAATATTTTTAAATTTTTGAAAAACAAGCTTTTTTTTAATTTTGGGAAGGGGGGAGGGGAATTTTTTTTCCCGCTCTATCGTGCCTAAGCCTTTGTAGCAATGTGAAAGATAGTACTGTATTAAATTATCCCCATAATTCTGTAGTGGGTGTAGGGAAGTGTTTTCGGCCCCCACAAAAAAGAAAATTTGATTTCTTCAAAATGCCAACAGGATTAGAGCAGCACTGGGTAGTGCTGGGTACCCACTGGGTAGTGCTGGTACCCCTGGGTAGTGCTGGGTACCCCTGGGTAGTGCTGGGTACCACTGGGTAGTGCTGGGTACCCCTGGGTAGTGCTGGGTGCCCCTGGGTAGTGCTGGGTGCCCCTGGGTAGTGCTGGGTGCCCCTGGGTAGTGCTGGGTACCCCTGGGTAGTGCTGGGTACCCCTGGGTAGTGCTGGGTGCCCCTGGGTAGTGCTGGGTACCCCTGGGTAGTGCTGGGTGCCCCTGGGTAGTGCTGGGTGCCCCTGGGTAGTGCTGGGTACCCCTGGGTAGTGCTGGGTACCCCTGCGAGTAATATATAAAACAGAGATCCATCTTCCTTTGATGTTCCCTTGATTTTTTTTCCATGATCACCTTAGATTTGACATTTAATTTCTCGGACCTCTTCTTGTGAAACCTGCTTGCATGACGGGCATTTCTTGGTTCATGAAGTATTCTATTGTATTGAATGACCTTTAGTAATATCTTGCCAACACGTGAAATAGTAGTACATGGGCTTATGTTGGGAAACCAAAGTTTGTGGACCGTTTTGCTAGATTCTTGGCAACTAGGCTTAAATCACTCTAAATAGCATATAAAATAAAAAAATTGCTGTTGCCAAATTTTCACGACATCTTCATGGCGGCCATCTTGGATTTCAAGATGGCCACCATTTCGGACCTATTTTGCCTTATATCTCACTTTTTAATCAAGGTATCAGCACAAGAATAGTGTCCTTACCCACATTTTTGGGGTCAAGGAAGACAATGGTGATAATCAAATTTCAGCTGGATGGCCAACATCTCTATAATTTCAAGATGGCCGCCATTTTTAATCAAAGTATGAGCAAACATAGCCTAGTGTCTTAGTCTGAGACAATTGATGAAGACTAGTTGTGGTGGCTAGCAACCATCATAGACTTAAGCCTTTTCTGAAAGCAATGCTACAGTTTGTTAATCAGTTTGTTTCATCAAACAACTCATATCAAAAATCCAAACGACGGGCTCTCGACTGATCAAACACAATGTCATTCCCAATAGGCTGGGCATCAGTGTTGCAGCATTTCTCCAAATCAGCATCACAGTTACACAATTCGGTACAGACTACATTCCTAGCTTTGCATGAACACCTGCGTGAACACAATTTGCTAGGACTCTTTGCAGCTCGTCCACAGCCACAGCGAACAAGTTGGAGAATTGAGGCTGGAGCAATTGCAACCTGCGTCAGGCCTGGTCTCAATTCGCCTCCAACAGTTTCCCATCCCAAGGTGTTTGGGTCGATCACAGTTGGATTTAGAGTTAGATCTTGTGCCCACGTGTGTGCTTGCAAATGAGCACGCTGGACATGCTCTTTCCAGGCACCAGCAGTTGGTGTTAGTTTCTCGACTCCCTGATCAGCCTTCAGCTGGCGGAATAGGTGCCATCGTAGTTCAGCAGCACTTCTTATTGTGACACCTTTCGGACAGAAGAGGTGACAGAAATACTCTTCACATCCTTCTAGGACAGCATCAGATGGTTTATCACCCTCTCCAAGCTGAGCAATTGCTGACACTACTGTTTGACTACTTTCAGTGAATGCCTTGAAGCAAGTTGTTTTACTCTTGCCCTGAATGTGGCCAGTGGTGTCACAACCGGTGAGAGCATGCCAATTAACAAGTGCTTTTGCCCTCTGAGCACCAAGCTGTTCATAGATTGGCCTTAGTAAGATTTTCCGACGGTTTTTTCCAGTGCCCATGATAACTGCAGCATCACTTCCTAGGTCATCACTTCGACGTAGAGCAAGTAACAACACATCTGTGTCTGGGGAATAGATACTCACAATGAATCCTGTTTTCACAAGTTGCACTGCATGCAAAATCATGAGTGTGTCAGCTTCCTCCTGGCTACTGACCTCTTTAGCAATTTCACATTCAAAATTGCTCTGGACACTTCTCCTCGTCACCGTTACAATCTGCATGGAGGATCTACTGTTGATCAATCTATTTGCCAGGAAGAGTGTCAGTGAATCCTTTGTGACATTACTAGCAAGGAATGACTTGGTGTCCTTGATTTTGGTTTGCTCATCAACAATATAGTTTTTCACTGCCTTGGTCTTGCCTCTACGACGTTCCCTTGTTCCTTCCTTCAATGATGCATCAATTGTGTAATTGTCAAACACAACCCGAAGCTGCTCATAAGCACGTCCTCTGCATTCGGCTGGCTGTACATACGCTGTGCCTAGCTCCTTGCAGTTCTGAAATTTCTTGACACTCATTAATTCTTGCAATAGTGCCATTCCATCAACAATTAAGCATGTCCTGGGTCTTTCTTGCACATTCTCAGGGTGTTCTGCAAGTTCTTCAGCATGGTCACTTGAGTTTGTGTCATCACTGGATTTCACAAGACCCTCCAGGAGTGATGTGATCTTGCTCTTGTCGGTGGTGGGGTGGACCATTCCATTTGGCTGGAGAAGAGTTCTATTGGTATTGGACAGTTCATGTGCCCCTACCACTTCCTCTAGATCCACTGCTTCCCTCGATGACCTTGCAATGACTAGTAGTCGAGCAAACAGGGATGTCGTCACTTTCAGTGCCACTACCTCACTACCAGTTTTCACCAACAGGTCTTTGCCAACCGAATTCCAAGATGGCAATTTCAATTTGGTCATTGTCGACCACAGGTTTTGGTTTCCCTTTATTCTCTTTTCTACAAATGCACTGTAAGCCTCCTGTCCGAATTTCTCTGCATTAAGAATTCCTTCCTCCACAGCTTTAGGAATCACCTCATTGGTCAACAACTTGAACAGGCAGGTCTGAAACACATCCTCAGAGTTGTGCAACTTGAAATTGTTGCATTGGAGAAGTGTTGCTTTCAGCTTTGCAATTGATCGTTCCTGGTAGGCTACTTTGTTGGATGAAAGGCCATGATGCCTATCAGTTTTCTCTGAAGACACTCCAGCCAGGTGTTCCATTTCCTTTGATATGTGAGCGAGCTCGGGGGCTGTCAGACAGAACTTCTTAAGTGTTGCAGCTGTGGATGTTATTCCACTGATCCCGCCATGTCTTTTTGCTACTTTATTCAGATGTTCCATGGCCTGGTCTACACTGAGTCTTGTGAAAGGTATGCTGTTACTTGTATTGACTGTGAAACCACCAGCAGAAAACTCTTCCCACAACTCTGGATCTGTGTCCTTGATATTCTGCATTCTGTCCAGGTACTCTGGAATATGCCTAGCATAGTCTAGAGTCTAGACGATCATATGCAAAGAATAGTGCACACAGTTTCTCAAGTGTAGCTAGATACAGTGCCCAATCACCATCTCTGCTGACGCGTAAGAATTGCAGAAGCAGCATCACCTGGTCCATGTACAGTCGGGCCCATCTGTACATTGGATTGTTTTGATGGTCAGCATCATACTGTGCAAGCTGTCTTCTTCAATTGTCTCAGACTAAGACACTAGGCTATGTTTGCTCATACTTTGATTAAAAATGGCGCAACTAGTCTTCATCAATTGTCTCAGACTTAGACACTAGGCTATGTTTGCTCATACTTTGATTAAAAATGGCGGCCATCTTGAAATTATAAAGATGTTGGCCATCCAGCTGAAATTTGATTATCACCATTGTCTTCCTTGACCCCGAAAATGTGGGTAAGGACACTATTATTGTGCTGATACCTTGATTAATAAGTGAGATATAAGGCAAAATAGGTCCGAAATGGTGGCCATCTTGAAATCCACGATGGCCGCCATGAAGATGTCGAGAAAATTTGGCAACAGCAATTTTTTTATTTTATATGCTATTTAGTGATTTAAGCCTTGTTGCCAAGAATCTAGCAAAACGGTCCACAAATATACATAAGCCCATGTACTATAGGCCGTGTTTTGGTTATTTGAACATCCTCTTGCATCCACTTTCTTTGGCAACGGTATGCAGACTGACTGCTTCCACCTTTTAGTCCATATAATCCCACTCCAAATCTGTGTTACTGAACACAGATATCTGTTAAAAATTTGATTGCCACGACTTCCCCAACTACCTTGGAGGTATATTGAAATTTCATCGACGTCTGGTGCTTTCCCATTTGCCAGCTCTTCCAAGGCTTTTCGATTGTCACATTCTATCATTATTGGTCCTTGCTCATATTCTCCTCATGGGCGTCCCGCACTATAACAGTCCATGATGAAATATATGTTGCGATAATTAACCCCATAATGTAATCAAATCATTCATGGCGTAAGCAGACCTGCGCACCTCTACACAAAGTGTGTATTTTGTACACAAAACTCTACTAACGTGCGATTGTGCATCGATCAATAAAAATGCTTTGTCAAAATGAAAGTTAAATTTACATTTTTTTTTTTTGTTCCCAAATCGGACTTTTACATGAACTCGGCTCATTTCCTATTACCGGCATCCCTGCCACTCATGACCAGCTCCAAACCTGCTGGGGAACATTTGCGAAAATGTCATTGAAGCGAAAGCTTTTTGACTCATCATGTGATTCAACAAAATCTAATAAGTATCTCATAATATTTATGGAAGGCTACTTGGGTGTATTTTGTGCAGAACGTTACCTGGGCTATCTCCAAGGCTCGTTTTGTTGTATTGTTGAATTGTTGAATTGTTGTGCCGGCTGTATAGTTGTCATTCTGCGGGCTGCGGTGCATATACCAGCCAATCACCCTTTATGTACTCAGATGATCCACAGCTTAACCGCTTAACAGAAAGGTCTTGGATTGGGGAGTGACCTGGTCCTACTTCCGAGTTTTAAATCTCACAGGTTTCAGCTAGTTATAGTATACCGGGTGGTCCAAAAGTGAGGAGCCATGGGGTTAATATTGTACAAATAATAAAACCATTTTAAACTATAACGGCACTCGGTAGAGAGCATACCACGGCCAGGTGAACAGTTTACTTTTGTATCCTAGAGTAGACCAGCAAATCAAAATACAGAATCACATTTAATCATAATCATCCGTTCACATCTTTTTGACATATCCTGCTGTGTATCGTTTTTGACCATTTCACTCAATGGTGAAGAATCACTTAAACATTATACTAGCCGGATCCGGATCTTCACCAAAATGTAATCATTTCATCCTTGTCACATACGCTACATCTCCGCCAAATTCCCTCCGAATCCGTTCACAACTTTTTGAGATATCGTGTTCACAAACGGACAGGCAGATAGACAGACAGGGGTGAAAACATAACCTCCATCCACCTTTGATGGCGCAGGTAAAAATGGAAAAAGGATGTCGGGATGTTACTCCAAAAAGTATGCAAACAAGGTGGGGATGATCACAATAAATAATCATGTGAAACCATCCTTGCATCTTTCTTTGTATAATGGGAGGAGAGCCTAGTGGCTCCAATGATCTTTTTAACAGTCGAATTGGTCGTTTTAGTGTACTTTGTACATTGGTGTGTGCATCCTTACACTGGTAAAACTATGTTTTCTTATACTCCACAGGTTATAATAGCTATTCATCATCGGTAATAAAATAATAATTTATTTTTCATTTGTAGGTTTTGACATCCGTATTCCTTTTTGAGGTAATAGGATTTTGCGAGCTTGTGAATCTGTTAGACAGCTGTATCTTACCTTAACCGCGCATAGTCTCAAAGGAGGTGGAGGTGGAGATGGTGATGGAGTTCCAGCAAAGCCCCTTGCCAGACTAAGATTGAGCAGGTTATAAAAGCAACTGGCAGCTTACAAGTCTGGGCTTGTTAATGAGTGAGGGTAGGAAATGCAAGGCAGCAGCTGTCTCGTCTGCGTTTGATCAAGGGCCACGGTTGCTGCTGGTACCCGACATAAAGCCCGGGCCTGTCTGGTGGGGTCAAGAGGTATTGGCTGCCTGAGAGCCAATTTCGACTGGAAAGGAGCACGTGAGAATGCCGTCATATATGAAGGCATTGTGATGTTGACCTGTTTTGTACTTTCATCCGAGCACCTAACTGGAACGCTGGAATCCCAGCAAGTCCCAGCATTCAAATCCCATACACTATTCCGATTCGCTCGTTGCCCAATAATGTCGTTATAATTCACATAAGTGTACATGATGAGAGTGCATATGTGTGGTTTTTTACCACGAGTAAAATGTATTCCATGAAATGTACAAGTGCTGTATATACAGTGCATTCAGAAAGTATTCAGACCCCAGATCAAAGTATTCAAGGCCCGCTTGGAGTTTGCAAAAAAGCACCTAAAGGACTCTCAGACTGTGAGAAACAAGATTCTGTGGGCTTTCATGTGTCTTTCACTGAGGAGAGGCTTCCATCTGGCCACTCTGCCATAAATCCCAGATCGGTGAAGTGTTGCAGTGATGGTTGTCCTTCTGGAAGTTTCTCCCATCTCCACACAGGATTTCTGGAGCTCAGCCAGAGTGACCCTCGGGTTCTTGGTCACCTCTCTTACCAAGGCCCTTCTCCCCCGATTGCTCAGTTTGGCCGGACGGCCAGCTCTAGGAAGAGTCCTGGTTGTTCCAAACTTCTTCCATTTAAGAATTATGGAGGCCACTGTGCTCTTGGGAACCTTCAATGCAGCAGATATATTTTTTCTAGGCTTCCCCAGATCTGTGCCTCGACACAATCCTGTCTCTGAGCTCTTCAGGCAGTTCCTTCGACCTCACGGCTTGGTTTTTGCTCTTATGTGCATTGTCAGCTGTGAGACCTCGTATAGACAGGTGTGTGCCTTTCCAAATCATGTCCAATCAATTGAATTTACCACAGGTGGATTCCAATCAAGGTGTAGAAACATCTCAAAGATTATCAAGGGAAATGGGAGGCACCTGAGCTAAATTTCAAGTATCATAGCAAAGGGTCTGAATACTTATGTAAATGTGATATTTCAGTTTTTTCTTTTTAATAAATTTGCAAAACTTTCTAAAATCCTGTTTTCTCTTTGTCATTATGGGGTATTGAGTGTAGATTGATGAGGGAAAAAATGAATTTCAACGATTTCAGCATAAGGCTGCAACATAGCAAAATGTGAAAAAAGTGAAGGGGTCTGAATATTTGCTGAATGCACTGTACATTTAATGCCACGTATTTCTGTTTTATTCACACCAGAGACCAAGCTCATCCTACATATGTTGTATGTTTGCAAGTTACTCCTTAGATTCTCTGTGAGTCTGGGATCACTACCAGCAAATTAAATAAAGAGGTTCTGTTGTTTTGCACAGTGTTATAGGTTATATTCAAAACCTGCATTTCACGCATTTCCTGTTTGCTAAAGGAATCTCGTCTTTTTTTTAAAATTTAAAATGAAAACAAAGTCACTTGTTGCAGCTCAAATTATTTTGTCTATTTTGATTTGCTGCTAACCTTTACTGTGCTGGTACATATTTGGAGGAGCACATTCAAACTTAAAGCGAACTTCCCAGACCAGTATTTCCATATTCTTCATACATTGCACAGCAGCATATCCTCTCTGAAGGTGTCTCGTCGTATGGACCGGTAGCAGGATGGCCACCTTGATGCATAAGCATCATCAGCAGGCAGATGCGAGGAGGACCAAGTTGCTTTGAGGTCTCTGATAATATGTCATATAAGAGTATGTCCTGAATTGGCCAAAGACACATTTCTTCTCATTGATGCCAGGCGAGCTTTTAATTAAACATCTATCATCAGCCTGTAAATAGCCATGCTGAGGCAAGCCAGAAACATCATCTTGCAAATCTTAAGGCTGAACTCTCCATTTAGTCTTATGCCATTGTGTCATGGTGGCCCCTTGTCAAGGCCAGCTCTGGTCATTGCTGACAGTTTGTACCTGGGCCGAGATTCAGACCCAGGCGAGATGGCTCAGAGGTGACTGTGTGCTCAGAGGCGACCTCAAGGCCATCCTGCCAGTCCAAACCCATGGGAAAACTGTCCAACAAGATGCACAATAATTGGCTGATTAAAACCAATGCTTTTCATTGTCTGAACAACTGCAACCTGATGATGCGCCAGCATTGACCTGGTCTTGCCTTGCTGATAACTCTCGAAATTTGCTTCAAAATGATACAATAAAAGCATCAAGTTTGCCATACTGTTCTTTATATATTATAACGGTGCACAGGCTTCTAACGACTAGCACATCCGCCAGGCGAACGCCTCAGTTTGCTCGCGCCTCAGTTCACCTGTGTTAATTGATGGAGGCTGACAATTTTCCGATCGTGCATCAGTCTTGCTGGTGAAGCGTGATGGAATCTCCCAATTTGGTCACCGTCCTCGGTGCTGTTTCTTTTTATGTCTCCTCCGACGAGCTCGCCAGAGGCATTATGCTTTCTGGTTGTCTCTCCGACTGTCTGTCCGTCCGTCCGTCCATCTGTGCATCCGTCTGTGAAAGGTTTTGGTTACCGCCATAGCTTGAAAACGGCTGAAGGGAACCAAGTCAAACTTGGTACAGGTATCTTGATAATGATGTGAAGATGAACAGATTTTATTTTGGAGTCACGAGGTCAGAGGTCCTGTTGGGTAAAATTCTGTTACTGAGCTAACTTGTGAATCAGTGATGGGATTTTGACCAAAATTGGTACAAGTATATATTATGATGCAAATCCCAACCGATTCGATTTTGGCATTCAAATAATGCACCATTTCTTCCAGAAAATTGTTGAAATGAAAAAATATTTTGGTATCCACAAATGTATTTCTTTGGTTTGCAGTGGAACAAAACAAAAAAAGCTGAAAAAAATTAGTAAATCTTAACTTATTTCACACAGAAATCCTAAAATGGCCAAGACAATATTATTGGCACCTTTTAGAAGTTGTAAGAAATAATTAGATTTCAAGCAGGTGATTCTCCTTTACTTTGGCATTGAACTCACCTGTGGTGAGTCGCAGGTGCATGCGATATACAAATCACTCATTCAATCAGTTTGAATGGAGGAAAGGAGTCATTCTGCTGTTTTGTGTCACTGTGTGTACCGCAGTGAGCATGGAGAAAATAAAGGAAACCAGTGAATTGTCTGAAGAGGTCAGACACAAGATTGTAGCCAAGGATGGACAATCTCAAGGCTACAAGTCCATCTCCAGATACCTTGATGTTCCTGTGTCCACTAAACGCAATGTTATCAGGAAGTTTAAAGCCCTTGGCACTGTAGCCAACCTCCCTGGACGTGGGTGCAAGAGAAAACTTGATCGAAGATTGCAGTGAAGAATTGTTCGAATATTGGAGAAAGTACCTCGATCAACTGCCAAACAGATGCAAGATGACCTACAGACACGAGGTACGACAGTTTCAACTCGCACCATCCATCGCCAACTCAATGAAAGGGGGTTCTATGGTAGGATACCCAGGAGGACCCCACTGCTGATAGAGACATAAGAAAGCCCAACTGGAGTTTGCCAAAACACACCTGAACAAGCCAAAACCCTCTGGGAGAATGCCCCTGTGGACAGATGAGACCAAATTAGAGCTTTTTGGTAAAGCACATCATCTCTATGTTTACAGAAAACAAAATGAAGCCTTCAAAGAAAAGAACACCTTCCCTACAGTCAAACATGGAGGAGGTTCAGTGATGTTTTGGGGTTGCTGTGCTGCTTCTGGCACTGGGTGCCTTGAATGTGTGCGTGGCATCATGAAATCAGGAGATTACCAAGGCATTTTGGAGTGCAATGTTCAACCCAGTGTCAGAAAGCTGGGTCTCCTTCGAAGGTCATGGGTCTTGCAGCAGGAAAATGACCCCAAACACCCTTCAAAAATCACCCAGGAATGGTTCAAGACAAAACGCTGGACTGTTCTTAAGTGGCCAGCAATGAATCCAGATCTAAATCCCATTGAACCCCTGTTGGGGAGATCTGAAAACAGCAGTTGGGAGAATGCACCCTACACATCTGGGAGAACTGGAGCAGTTTGCACAAGAAGAGTTGGCCAATCCGCCAGTAGAGAGGTGGAGGAAGCTCATTCATGGCTATAGGAAGTGCCGGACTGCAGTTATTTTGTCCAAAGGCTGTGTTTGCAAATAATAAGTCGAGGGTGTCAATAATCTTGTCAATGCCATTTCTTTTTCTTTTTTAATTTAAAAGGATGTATTAAGTTCTGAATCAAAAACTAAGGTTCTTTATTATTAACAGTGAAATAAAGAATTGTGGAGACCAAATACTTTTGTCAATTTCAACTTATTTTTTAGAGAAAATTGTGAGTTATTTGAAAAAAGTGCAAGGGTGCCAATATTTTTGGCCACCACTGTATATATAATGATGCAAAGATAAACGGATTAAGTTATGCAGTCAGAGGTGCCATTAGGTAAATATTCTGGTACTTGTGGATTCTGGTACTTGCGTCATAATTAAGGCACTTGTGAACCAGTGATAGGATTTTGACTAAACTTGGTATAACTCGAGTAAAACATCACTGTCGGTAGGGGGGTTACGTTCATGTAAACCTCTGTGAATGGCAAATTTGCGAATGGAGAAGAGTTTATAAGATGTACGTCAATGAGGTACGTTCCAGCCCACTAAAATGTAAGTCCAAAAATAATTAATAAATTTAAAAAAGACTTTTAATAGAAAAATAAGAACACGAGCAAAATGAGATCAAATATGTAACACCATCAATAAGAAGGCTTTTGTCCTCAAAGTTCCCATGCAGTACAGTACAGTATTGTGATGAAGTTATTGTTGGGTGCGAGCCAACTCTTCTGTTTTTTTTTTTTGTTTTTTTTAAATCCATTATGGCTGCCAGACCATGTGAGCAGTGACATCACAAATTTATATTCTCGAATATAACTTGCATAGATCACACTCAATAAATTTCAAACTCATCAGACAAAGCATTGTCCCTGTTGAATTATGACGTCATAATTAAGGCACCAATGGCATCATCGTTAACACTTATTCCCCATGCGGAGTTCTTTACAATGAGCCACGTTTCAAATTTTTTCCAGTTTTCCTGTTTTACAACAACAGTTTTGGAGCAGTATCGGAGATATAGAGGTGCAACGTTTTTCGGTTTTTCCAAATGGCCCCCGTACCACGTGACCTATGACATCATAATTATCACTAAAATTCTACAGGTGGAGGTGCTCCTATGCTTAAAATGTTGTCTCAATCAGACCAACAATTGCAGAGATTTTTTTTTTTTTACTGATTTGATCAAGCGTTTTATTTGTCGAATTCTGACGTCATAATGAAGGCACCAATGACATCATCATTAACATATGTTATTCCTGATGGGGAGTACTTGACAATGAGCCATGTTTCAATTTTTTCAAAGGGGTGGTTTTGGCGATATAGAGGTGCAACGTTTTTCGATTTTTCCAAGATGGTGCCTGTACCATGTGACGTATGACGTCATAATTATCATTAAAATTTTTGCCAGAGGAGGCGCTCTTCGCGAGCCCAGGGTAACTAACTCCTCGTTAACCCACAATTAACTCCTAGTAAACGTGTATTGTGTTATTCTGGATAACCTGCTTTACCATCTCTGCATTTTAATCCAGGCTGGATGCCTCAAAAGGGAGTGTGCCTACTTTTAAGCTCTCCAACCAGCCCAACTTGGTATCAATCGGGATTAACTTGGCCCCCATTTTGTATAAAATTTTTATGGTGGACATTAAATGTTCATATTTAATCAAGTGCCAGATATGATTAATTTGGCCCCTATTTTGTGTAAGATTTATAAGGTGGACACTAAAATGTTCATATTTAATCAAGTGCCAGATATGATGAACTTTCCTCTTTGTATAAATGACCTCCTATATTATTCTTCCTCTGAATAAATGTTTTAAAAGATTTTTTTTGAAATAGCCAAGCTAAAATCACCAAAAAAGATCACCGTCTTTGATCACCGATCAAAAGGGGAGATCTCGCGAGATCTTGGAGACGGCGGCAGGGATTTTCGAAGCCCCACACGGTCTCCACGTTTTTCGAAGTTAAGTCTGTTCACAATTGTATTTTGTCGAAACTGTATTTATCTTTCGGTGTGTGAAGTTATTGTGTGCAACTTTGGTTGTTTCTCGGTGTTTATCTTTCATAAATTGATCGTCTGTTTGCCGTGTCGCGAGCAAGGCCTTGTACAGTGTGCACTGTACAACCTTGAGGCTTTGTTTTTCTCTCAGTGGTCCGTCGTTTGTGATCCAATAACTTTCGTTCTCTGTATTCCCAGGCTTTTCACCCATAGCCTACTTCCTTGTGTAAATCTCAACTAAAAAAAAAAACAAAAAAAAAACATTTCCTTCTCTGTTCTCATTCGTTTATTCATTCTTATTCGTTCGTTCGTTCTTCGACCACGTGTTTCTCCCCCATTTCCCCAGATAGTTTTCACTCATTAACCTTCAATGTTTACACTTTCCCCTCAAGTTATGTATTCCGTCATATTTTATAACACCTTTTTCTTCTTCTTCTTTAAAAGGCTGCTTTCGACTTGCTCACCAAATCAATTCATCCCCAAAAAAATATCCATCTCCTATAGTGCCTTTGTTCTACATTCCCTAAACTCTCCTGCACTCCATCCTCCATCCAGCGTCCTTAAACGTATTTTTAACTCGAAGGTCACAAGAAACTCATTTTGCAATAAATGTTCGTTTCCCATAAATCGTACACTTTCAAAAATCCAATCTCACCCCTCCCCTCCAAATCTTCCCCATAACCCCTCCCCTCCAAATCTTCCCCATCACCCCTCCCCTCCAAATCTTCCCCATCACCCATCCCTTTCAAATCTCCCCCCTTGCCCCCTCCCTCCTAAACTACCCCCTCACCCCTCCCCGCCAAGACGCCCCCTCGCCCCTCCCCTCCTAGACTCCTGCCTCACCCCTCCCCTCCAAATCTCCCCCATATCCCATCCCTTTCAAATCCCTCCCCTTGTCCCTTCCCTCCCAAACTCCCCCCTCACCCCTCCCCTTCAAATCTCCCCACCCTCATTGCTTCTCAATTTCCCCCCGCTCACTCCCCCTCCTCAAAGCGTCCTCCCCGCTTCTTCCCCCTTCAAACTCTCACCTCCATCTCCCCCAACCTTCTGCCTCGCTCTTCCCCCTCCTCAAATAACACCTCATTGTGGCTCACCCAATCACCATCAAACCTTTTGTCCGCCCCATCCTTCCCTTTCTCCGAGCTATTCTGAAATCTCTGACACACCTTCAACAGCTCTCCCTACCTCTTCCACCTCTTCCACATCTTACCCTACCCCTCCTCCCCCCTGTTCTGTATCTGATGCTCCCCCTTCCTCTTCATTAACGGTATGGACCTCAAACATCCGGGGCCTTCGTTCAAACTTAACCGATCTCTCCATACAGGTTGCTTCTGTCAAACCAGACGTGATCTGCTTAACAGAAACTTTCCTCCTTTATGATGTCTCTGATTCCATAGTATCTCTCCCGGGCTACTCCCTCCTCCGGTATGATAGACCTGAGCCTCGTCCTGGAGGCGGGGTTGCTATCTTTATCAAAAACTCTCTTCCTCACTCGCCCTGCACTGCACTCTCTCCACCTCACCCCCAGGAATACCTCTGGCTACGGCTTCCCCTTCGCTCCCACCTCTTGTTCATATGTGTGTTGTACCGTCCACCAAACAGTGATGACTCCATCTACATCTCGCTGTCTGATGATATGGACCAACTTCTATCTACTCATCCCAACTCTCTCTTCCTCATATGTGGTGATTTCAACTGTCATCATGCCAGTTGGCTGGGTGTGGGTACCTCTCTCACCAGCCATGGCTCCTCAGCAAAGGACTTCTGCGACTCACTGGGACTGACACAATCTGTCAATTTCCCGACCCGGATCTCAGTCAACGGAACATCTTCTCTTCTGGACTTGGTTATGACTAACTTCCCTGAAAATGTCTGCTGCTCTTCTTCTGCTCCGATCGGAACATCTGATCATGTCCTTGTTAAAGTGGACATCTCTCTGACCATCCTCAGGGAGCCTGCTCAGCGTCGACGAGTCTGGCATTTCACTCAGGCCAACTGGAACGGTCTTCAAGCAGCCATCAATCATCTGGACTGGTCTCCCATCTCTACCACCTCTGACATCAACTCATCCTGGGAATTCTTCCAAAGTAAATTGCTCTCTCTCATGCACAGATTTATCCCATCTCGTCTTCAGTTGTCATACCCTTCCTCCCGTCCATGGTACACGGAATCTTGTGGTGAGGCTGTTGCCCAGAAACAACTTGCCTTCGTCTCCTGGAAAGCAAATCCAACGGAAGGAAATCTCATTTCCTTTCACAAAGCCCGAAACAAGTGTGTGTCCACCCTCAGGAGAGCCAGGAAACAATATCTCTCCGTTCTCAAGACCGAACTCTCTTATCTGTCTCCCTCTTCCAAATCCTGGTGGCGTCTGGTCAAATCCGTTTCTGGTGTTTGTTCCCCCTCCATCCCCTCCCTTACCTCAAACGGCTACACAGCTGACTCCGCACGTGAAAAAGCTGAATGCCTCAACTCTGTGTTTGCCTCTAAATCTTGTGTCCCAAACCCATCCCTCTCTGTACCCACCATACCCAGTCGTACCCTGCTGCTCCTGGACTCCGTGTCCTTTCCTCCTGACAAGGTGGAAAAGTTTCTGTCAACCCTCGACTCTGATTCTGCAACTGGACCCGACGGCATCAGCCCACGGGTCCTAAAATCCTGCTCTGCTGCTCTATCTCACCCTCTCTCTGTTCTCTTCACCCTCTCTTTTGCTCAAGGTCAACTGCCATCTGCTTGGAAATCAGCCAACATCACCGCTTTGCACAAAAAAGGTGCAAAAACAGATCCTAGCAACTACAGACCAATCAGCCTTCTCCCAATTATCAGCAAAGTCATGGAATCCATCATTGCTTCTGATATGAAATATTTCCTCTTCTCCAATGGCTTGATCTCTGATCATCAATTTGGTTTCAGACCAGGTCACTCTACTCTGGACATGCTGCTTCTGCTGTCTCAACAATGGATGGAGGTCCTCAATGCCAAACAGGAAATTAGAGCTGTCTCCCTCGACATATCACGTGCCTTCGACACGGTCTGGCACCCCGCTCTGCTCACCAAACTCTCCTCCTTTGGTATCCATGGAAATCTCCACGCATGGCTGGCGGACTTCCTCTCTAGTCGTCGTCAACGTGTGGCCCTGAATGGGTTTCTCTCATCTCCTCTTCCTGTTCAGGCTGGAGTTCCCCAAGGCAGTGTTCTGGGCCCCGTGCTTTTTCTGGTCTTCATCAATGATCTCTCTGACTCTCTCGAAAATCCTCTCTATCTCTTTGCTGATGACTCCACTCTCTGCCGCTCCATTCCTCTTCCCTCAGATCGGCAGTCTGCTGCCTCCTCACTCTCTGAAGACCTGGACAAAATCACAGACTGGTCAAACAAGTGGAACATGTCTTTCAATCCTGACAAATCTCACACTCTTACTATGTCTCTCCGAAAAGATCGACTGGACAACCCTCCCATCTACTTTCTCAACAATCCTCTCCAAGAAGTTCTGTCGCTCAAGATTTTGGGTCTCACTATCTGCCATGATCTTTCTTGGGAAAACCACATTTCCAAGCTGGCCTCCAAAGCCAGTCGCCGACTGGGCATCCTCCGTCGTGCGAAGTCCTTCCTCGGCACACCTGAGCTCCTCACCACATACAAGGCTTTCATCCGCAGCTCAATGGAATACTGTTCTCCCCTATGGGCCGGTGCTCCTGCCTCACACCTAGCTCGGCTTCACGCTGTTGAAACCAAAGCTTTCAGAATTATTGGAATCTCCCGCGATGAAGCTATCTCTGAGGGCCTTTCACTCACTCACCGCAGGCAGGTAGGTGGTCTTTCTGTCTTCTACCGACTCCTCTCCGGCCTTGCACCCCCAGCTCTCTCTGTGCTCTGTCCCCCAAATATTCCTACAGGTCGCACAAGATCTGCCAGCAACCCTCTGATGGTTAAACTGCCGAAATCTCGGCTCTCCGCTCACCTTCACTCTTTCATTCCTCTTTTCTCCCGCCTCTGGAACAAACTCCCTCACTCCCTTCAATCCCACTCCTCCCTCCAGGTCTTTAAAACAGCTGTTCACCACCATCTCTTATCTTCCCCCATCCAAAACCTTGATCTTTTCTACCCCCGCTAATTCACCCCAGATCCACCTTGTTTGAAATTCCAACTTCTTTCCTGGAAGTCCTGGCAGTGTCCATATGTTTTATACCTCTCCCACTGCCCCCTTCCCACGCCCCCCCCCCCCCCCAAAGCCCTCGCCCTCTCTCAGATCTCTCGATGTCTCCATGTCTCTCGGTCCCTGCTCTCAAATGTTGTGTTTGTGTCCTTCCCCCTCTCTCCCCATCTTGTCTACCGCTCCCTATGTTATATGTTTTATGCGTCGGTTTGTCTTTCTGTGTGATTAATGTTCGCTCTTTCACGAGCCTCGATATTGTATACAAAAAAAAAAAAAAAAAAAAAAAAAAAAAAAAAAAAAAAAAAAAAAAAAAAAAAAAAAAAAAAAAAAAAAAAAAAAAAAAAAAAAAAAAAAAAAAAAAAAAAAAAAAAAAAAACCGTTATACTTTTGCTACATCTTGTGTGTTCAAAAATGAAATAACACTGTTATTACTTTGTGCTAAGTGCCTTTTGCATGTCGAGCATTAACTGACTTTGGAACAATAATTTAATAACACTATGTAGCTAAAAATCCGATATATAGCAGGATATGAATGAATGATATGGACAGAGTATGACAAAACTTGTTAGATTATTTGGTTAGGTGGTAATAACAAGCCGATTCAATTTTGGTTCAAGTCCAGATCCAGATCCGGCCAACCGGTGGGATACAATACGTAAACTGTGCAGCCTGGCACAGGTGTGCACTCTACCAAGTGCCGTCCTAGTTTGAGGGTTGTTTTCAGCATGCTGGAATGATTTGGTGCATAAGCTGTACTTGAGTTGGCCCTCTTATTGGCCTTGGCAATATGTGATATTACGGTACTTTCTTCCAAGGCATCTTGAGGCGATGCATCTAAAACACTTGTGATGACGGATTAATTTGAAGTTAGAACGAATTATTTTTGTAGCTTGCATAAAAACGTTGGAAATTTCTGAATTGTTGCTGAGCCGCCTTATATCCCCCATCTTCAATAGAAGTCCTGGAAGTCGAGAGCCGGGTTTGTGCCTGGTCAGATTCCAAGCCTCCCCAAAACCCCAGTGGATTGCCCACCGATGATGATGTGGTATACTCTCAGAACAACACGGTGCGATGCAAAGGAACCGGAAACTGCTTTGGGCTTTGGGGAAAAGAAGAGGATGGGGAGATTCGTGTTCTCAAACAAGGTGCTTTGAGCTTAAGAAATATTTAATTTCACAACTGCTAAGTAAACGCTTGGTTTGTCTTATGTGCTGTGTGTGACCCCTGTTGCAGATTGATTGGGTATTTTGAGTAGATGTTCTCCTGTTGTGACATGTGTCATGGCACGTAAATGCATTATGATATTGAAGAAGTTTTGGTTTGTTATTATGATGGTTGTACATCAAATGAAAATGCAGCACATCTAAAGTTGAAACGAACCCTGCTAGCCAGCTTGTGGATCTTTTCCCACACAGCCAAGTAGCATGTGCTGGAACACAGCAGGTATTGGCATCAAGCAGGTATGCAGCTATCAAGGAGTGCAGCAGGTATTGAAATCCGCATGTAATCACGATGTCACATGGTGGAGAGCTGACCCACCATTATTGTTGAATGGCTATTTGGTCCGAGAGGTTTGCAACATTTCCATCATAATTGGCCGTATCAATCCAACTGCAGGTAATCTAGAAATTGAGGGCAACAGTTCATCTATTGAAAGTGCAGTAGGCCGAAATGATGATTATGTTTGTGAGTTAATCGTCGTGTGTTTTTTTTTTTTTTTTAACTGTCCCAATACTTCTGGTAGTACCATATAATTGCTGTTTGATATCCTCTGTCGCTCCCTTGGCAACTCCGTAGGTTGTTGGTACCACACAGGCGAGTCCAAAGAATGTACACAAGATGAATGCCGCGTCACGTCTCCCCCTTCCTTCGCCCGCAACCGCACCACCCGCTTTTGCTGCTGTCGGTCGGACATGTGCAACACCAGATTCACCGAAAACTTCACCAGTGCCATTTTTGAACCCACCGATGCCAGCCTCCCACGTGAGTTTTTGGCGAATTTAATTCTTAAGCAATTCTTCAGTTATCGTAGCATTGCCCCTCATCTTCCCGTCATCTAAATCCAGGCATGCCACAGATGGTTTGTATTTTCAAAGCTCACTTAGAGGTGGTTAAAGGATGTTTGTTGGCAGATTTATTTCACAGCTTGAAATGCTTTTGCTGCTTATCAAAGTGCTGCTCCATTGTGCCTTAATCATGAGCATAGTAGTTGTGTAAAATTGAAGGTGCCTCATGTTTTTAGGTGGAAAGGTGGAGGGCACAATCCTTTTGTTAACTTTGGCATTTCACACTTTCACCTGACAGAAATGCACATCTTGAGTTTTTGTGGAAGTTTACCGGGAGCTAAACGATACTTCGCAGTCTATCTCAGAATTGTGTTAAACTTCTTCGAGGAAACTTTGCTTCGTTACTCTAATCCATAACGTATTCAATTTTTTCCCTGGATTTTAGTGCATTTTTGAAAAGGGTGCTTGTACTGGCTTGCTCTTCGCAACTGCCCCTTCTCTGCAATGAATGTTAGAGCATTCCCGCCAAAACCTTCTGTTGAGTGATTTTGGTAGCACAATACGTGCCTTTGTGACGTCCAGTGCTGCCTTCGGGTTGAAAGTATCAAAGCATGGTTTCTCCGTCGGGCGAGGCGAGTAGTGTGCTATTTTGTGTGTGGCTTATTTGGCCGGTTTTAAATCCAGCACTGCACATAAACTTTTGCAGAGATGTCAATGTGACATTAGAAGATGTTTAACTACCTTCCAAGAAATGCTTGGTACAACCGCACATTGATTCGTAAAACTTGCGATATCCACTGTGAGGAAAACGAGCATTTCATAGTTTTGGCAATAACTACAGAGGCGGAGAAAGTCAAACATTTCGGCCAAGGAGTGGCCTTCGTTGGGGACGGCAGTATGTGTGTGCTCTTATTTTGAACACCCTCCCAAAGTTGTGGGATGACATGTGCCTACTGTAGACCCAAAGACATGGGTAATAATGGATATGACTTTATGCAAAATGTCAAATTCTATTATAAACATGTGGTGGGAATTTGATGGGGTTTTTTTTACTCTTCGTAACTTCATTTGGCATATTTGGTACGTGTAAACTCGTACATATCACAATAACCTGGAAAAGTGGAGTGAAAACTACGTTGGATTTTGATATCCAAATTGATTTTCTTTTTCATGTTTTCTAAATTAAATCTTAATTTGGAACTAAGAAAACGTTTCTTAATATTATGAGAAAATAGAATGGCATTTAGAATATGGAATGACTGTGAATGTTCTTGTACCCAGAACACAATTGTGTAGTTGAACGTAAGGTTGTTTTCCACTATGTTTCAAATGACTCGTACATACTTTTTATTTAAATCTCGTGTTTGTGGAATGAACTGACAACATAGCTCTGAGATGTGTACCTACTTTTCCAATATCTTGTTTTGACATTCATTTTAAAAAATGGGTACCACACTCTTAACAGAGCATTGGTGCTGCCGACGCAGTTTCTTGGCAAAGGTTATACTGGGTGGTTGGTCATTGCCTTCCCAGCATTCTATGACTCTCCTCTATCCTTTTAAATACTAAACATGAAGCAAGGAAGCAGCACATACCATTTAAAAGTCCCTGGTATGACTGGGCCAGGGTTTGAACTGCTGGTCTCACGAAATCAGAGTGGACGCTGCAACCATTACATTAAGTCTGGTATAAAAACGTGTAAAAACACAGTTAAGAAACGGGAATGGTGAAATGAGTTGAAGGCACAGAGGAAAGTAGTGCTGTCGGTTTGGGGTGAAAGGTGGGGTCGGGGGGGGGGGGGGGGGGGGGAGTTTATGGACTGAGTGTGTTTGCGAGTTCGACAGGTTTGGAAACCTTTTGAAAATGATGAAGCGTAATCGATGCCGATGAAGAAGAAGAACATGCAGGCAGAAATATGGCAAAGGAAGCATTTTAAGATGTTATTAAAAACTTTTAAAGCAAGAAGCAAATTCATTCAATCAAGATTTAATTATAATTCATTCAATTTTCTATTTCTCCCATTTGGGAACCACCTTCCTGAGGCTGTTCATTGACATTCTTCCCTTCAACGCTTCTCCTATCGATCACGATTTACACACATTAACCCTGCTTCACCCAACCCTCCTCTTGCAGGTTACTGTGTTTCCTGTCCCCTCTCTCTTTTTCTATTCGTTCAATCCCTCACTTATTGTGTCCTACTATGACCCCAATGTCAGTTTTGCTGCCTTTGTTCCATCACCTCGCTCTTCCATTTTAATTATCCTCAATCTTGTATAGAAAAAAAGCCTGGTGTTGGCTTAGTGGTTAGGGTGCTGGCTTGGGATCTGAGGATCCTGGGTTCGAATCCTGGTCAATCACTGAATTAACGCGAGGGGGGTTGACAGCTTGTCATTCTTCCGATGTTGGCAAATTGAGTACCAGTTCACTGGTAATTCCCTGTGTGTCGCAAGAGGCGTCTAACAGGGTTGGTGGCAGGAAGGGCATCCGGCCAAAAAACATTGCTTCAAAAAGGGGACCACGGTGCCCGAAAAAGGCCAACCCCCGCTGTGCGGGGAAAAATGGCCTCCAAAGGCGGTTCGATATACTGAGACTGAGTGATCTGAACATTGGGCATCTAAAAATGTTCTCTCAATCTCAAATTTTTTTTTTTTAACTTTGTTTCAGCTTTTCATTGATTCGATTTCCATGGTTACCTTCCTTGGGTAAATACAGTCACGTGAAAAAGTAAGTACACCCCATGTAAAGTTTTGACTTTTTCAACATATTTCAACATACAGCTATTTGATCTTCATTTCAACAATATTGACAGATAAAGGTGATATAATATAACAAATATCATGAAACATTTACATTTTGTAGTCCATTGTATACAACAACAACAACATGCATTTTAAGGCCATTTTCCCTGCTAGAGCAGGGGTTAGCCTTGCGGTCCCCATGACAATCTTCTCCATTTTGCCCTATTTTCTGCATCTCTCCTTGTTAACCCCCTTGCCCGCATTTCTTTTTCCACCATCTTTAGCCAAGTCTTTCTCGGTCTTCCCCGTCCTCTACTTCCTTCTACATTCATTTCCATCACTCTTCTCAACCAGTCACTTTCATCCTTCCTCATCACATGACCAAACCATCTCAATCTGTTCCTCTTCACAGCATCAATCACAGGCTCTATTCCCATCATCTTTGCACAATTCATCATTTGTCTTCCTCTCTCTCAACGATACTCCGCACATCCACCGAACCATGATCCACCTTCTCCATTCAGCACGTCTTCGAGGTAGCAAAATGTTTTCACACCTTCCAGCTTCAGGCCGTCTCCAAGATCCAACTCAACATTTCCTCCATCTGCAGCTCCCTCTGTGCACACCTTACATTTGAATGTAGCTGCCACACTGGTTAATGACCCTCTCAGACCACTGCATTTTTGATGAACCCACTCAGCGCACATTGTACATTGAATGGAGTTCACTCCGACACCCTTCCTGCACACAGCACACGGTCACTTCCCAGTTCTTTCCACCTCACCACATGCTTTTCCACTTGCCATCACCTTAGTCTTTCCGATATTCACCTTCAGACCTTTTGTCTCCATACATTCCTTCCACTTGTTCATTTTTTCCTTCAGTCAATCCATACTTTCCGCAATCAACACCAGATCATCTGCATACAACAACTCCCACGGTAAACCCTCCTTTACGTTCTGAGCCAGCACCTCCATCACAGCTACAAATAGTAGTGGACTTAGTACCGACCCCTGATGCACTCCCACCTTCACCTTAATCTCACCACTGTTCCCGTCCTTTGTCCTTACAGCTGTGCACGCTCTTTTGTACATTGCCATCACTACTCTGATCAACCATTCCTCCACTCATAACTTCCTCAATGCCCATGTCAATACTTCGAGTGGAACCCCATTGAATGCTTTCTCCAGATCAACAAACCCAAGAAACAACTTCTTCCTCCTCTCCATGTACTTCTCCTGCAACTGCCTCACAATAAAGAGCGCGTCTGTCGTTCCTCTTCCTGGCTTCCTGCCATTGTATAATTTAAATAAACATAAATGCAAATTTTGCATGTGGAAAAAGTAAGTACACCTCTACATTTATCACGACTTCAAATACCTAAAATTAGAATCGGGTGCACCAGCTCAGGTGCAAAAGATTAGAACATCGGTAGAGAGGATCTTGGAGGAACCTGTCTTATTTAAACCTCAGATATTTCGTTTGGTTTGCTCTTTGTTGTTGAAGTGTGCGGCGTCACCATGCCTAGATCAAAAGAGCTCTCGAGGCCTTCAGAAAGAAGGTTATAGATGCCGACGAGTCTGGGAAGGGATTTAAAAAGATCTCCAAACAATTTGAAATCAATCATTCGACTGTCCGGAAGATCATCTAAAGGTAGCTCTTGCCATTGTTGATGTCAAAGTTCACGAGTCTGCCATTAGAAAGAGGCTGCACAAATTTGATCTCCATGGGAGGTGTGCCAGGAGGAAACCTTTGCTGTCCAGAAAGAACATCAGGGCAAGACTAAAGCTTGCCAATGAACACCGAGGCAAAGACCAGCACTTCTGGAACAATGTGCTCTGGACAGATGAGTCAAAGGTAGAGCTATTTGGCCACAGTACCAGAAGACATGTTTGGCGAAAGCCAAAGACAGCATTTGACCACAAGAACCTGATACCAACTGTAAAGCATGGTGGTGGAAATATTATGGTTTGGGGCAGCTTTGCTGCATCAGGGTCTTGGCAGCTCACCATCATGGAATCCACTATGAATTCTTCATTGTACCAGAGGGTGCTTGAGGATAATGTGAGGCCATCTGTCGGGAATTTGAAGCTCAACCGAAGGTGGACCTTGCAACGTGACAATGACCCTAAACATACCAGTAAATCCACCAAGGAATGGCTGAAAAGAAAGAAATGGAGGGTTCTGGAATGGCCAAGTCAAAGCCCGGATCTCAATCCCATCGAGATGTTGTGGGGGGATTTGAAACGAGCTGTGCATGCAAGAAACCCCTCAAACATCGCACAGCTGAAAGAATTCTGCATGGAGGAGTGGGAAAAAATTTCTCCCAGTCGATGTCAGAGACTGGTAGACAGTTATAAGGAACGCCTACTTGAGGTTGTTTCTGCCAAAGGGGGCAATACCACCTATTAGAGCCAAGGGTGTACTTACTTTTTCCACGTGCGAAATTTGCATTTATGTTTATTTAAATTATACAATGGACTACAAAATGTAAATGTTTCATGATATTTGTTGTATTATATCACCTTTATCTATCAATATTGTTGAAATGAAGATGAAATAGCTGTATGTTGAAATATGTTGAAAAAGTCAAAACTTTACATGGGGTGTACTTAGTTTTTCACGTGACTGTATATCTCTGCACCAACCACTGAATATTACTTTATAAGAGTTGACTATGCTGTGACAATCTTGGCCATTGGTTCCTGCAAGTGCTTAACAATAAATTCAATTAACTGGTTCTTTGATGTTTTTTTTTATTTATTATTATTTTTTTTTGAGGCAATGTTTTTTTTATGGCCGGATGCCCTTCCTGACGCCAACCCTCTTAGACGACTAAGAGGGTTGGCGTCAGGAAGGGCATCCGGCCATAAAAACATTGCCTCAAAAAAAAAGGGAACCATGACAATTACAACTACATATGGGCAGGGTACAGCCCGAAGTGGAGATCGGTTTCTGAGGTTTGGGACATGGAATGTAGGGACAATGACAGGGAGATCAGGAGAAGTGGTGGAAGTATTGGTCAGAAGAAGAGTGGACATATGTTGTGTGCAAGAGACGAGATGGAAGGGAAGTGGTGTGAGAATGGTGAAGGGTAGGCAGGGACAGAAATACAAGTTTGTGTGGCAAGGCTGCCCGGAGGGCGTGAATGGTGTTGGTGTCCTGTTTTCTGAGGAGTTTGTAGACAATGTGGTGAGTGTGACTAGAGTGAGTGATAGGTTGATGATGGTGAAAATGATGATTGGAAAGCTCTTGGTGAACGTCATCTCGGGATATGCTCCGCAGGTTGGTCGAAGCGATGAAGAAAAGGACACGTTCTGGTGTGCGATAGAGAAGCTGATGGAAAACGTGAAAGATGAGGAAGTTGTTGTGGTAGGAGGAGACCTAAATGGACATGTGGGAAGGAGTATGGATGGTTTTGACGGAGTTCATGGGGGTTACGGATATGGTGTGAGAAATGGAGAAGGTGAAAGGATTTTGGAGTTTGCTGATGGAGCTGATTTGTTGATTTGTAATACTCAGTTCCAGAAAGAGGATAATAAGCTTGTTACATACACGTCAGGTGGGTCGACGACAACCGTTGACTACCTGATGGTGCGTAGGCGAGATAGGGGTCACCTCCGGGACACAACGGTGATCCCGGGGGAGGAGGCTGTTTCACAGCACCACTTGGTTGTCTGCGACGTAAGGGTGAAAGGTGCGAGGAGAGCTCGGCGGGTGAAGTACCAACCGAGAATGAAGGTGTGGAGGTTGAAAGAGGTGACAGTAAGGGAGGCATTAAAAGAGAGGCTGAGTAGGGTCGAGGATGATGTGGTTGAGCTTGAAAGTGGTTGGATGTCAATGAAAGCTTGTCTGTTGGGAGCCGTTGGTGAGGTATGTGGATGGACAAAAGGACCACCGAGGCACTCGGAAACATGGTGGTGGGATGATGAAGTTGGAAAGAGGGTTGACGAGAAGAGGAAGAAGTTCAAGGAGTGGCAGAAGGCGAAGGGTACGGGAACAGAAACAGCAGAGCATGAAAGTTATAAGGCAGCCAGGAAGGCTGCAAAGAAAGAGGTAGCAAAGGCGCAGGAGGCATGTAGGAAAATGTTCGGAGAACGCTTGGATTCGGAAGAGGGTCAGAAAGCAGTATTCAGGATTGCAAAGCAGATAGCGAAAGAGAGGTGTGATGTGATGGGGGTGAGTTGCTTGAAGGATGAAGTGGGACAAATCGTTGTCGACCCAGATGGAATTAAAGGAAGATGGAAAAGATATATGGAAATGCTGTTGAATACAGAGAATGAATGGGATGGCAACATAGAGAGTAACCCTGTTTTAGGACCGGCAGAGAAGATAACTGAGAAGGAAGTTGAGGAAGCGATAAAAGCAATGAAGGGTAGAAAAGCGGGAGGGCCGACGGGAGTTGTGGGAGATATGTTGAAGGCAGCAGGAAGTTGGGGTGTGAAGAGAATGACAGAGATCTGTAATCTGGTGGTGAAAGAAGGCCGCATTCCAGTGGATTGGGAACTGAGTACCCTCATCCCTCTATACAAGGGGAAAGGTGACCCTCTGGAGTGTGGCTCGTACCGAGCGATAAAGTTATTGGAGCATGGAATGAAGGTATTGGAAAGGGTGTTGGAGAGGAGGATAAGGAAGAAAGTGAAGATCGACGAAATGCAGTTTGGATTCATGCCAGGAAGAGGAACGACAGACGCGCTTTTCATTGTGAGGCAGTTGCAGGAGAAGTACATGGAGAAGAGGAAGAAGTTGTTTCTAGGGTTTGTTGATCTGGAGAAAGCATTCGATAGGGTACCACGCAAAGTATTGACATGGGCATTGAGGAAGTTAGGAGTGGAGGAATGGTTGATCAGAGTAGTGATGGCAATGTACAAAAGAGCGCGCACAGCTGTAAGGACGAAGGACGGGAACAGTGGTGAGTTTGAGGTGAAGGTGGGAGTGCATCAGGGGTCGGTACTAAGTCCATTACTATTTGTAGCTGTGATGGAGGTGCTGGCTCAGAACGTAAAGGAGGGTTTACCGTGGGAGTTGTTGTATGCAGATGATCTGGTGTTGATTGCGGAAAGTATGGATGGACTGAAGGAAAAGATGACCACGTGGAAGGAATGTATGGAGACAAAAGGTCTGAAGGTGAATATCGGAAAGACGAAGGTGATGGCAAGTGGTAAAGCATGTGGTGAGGTGGAAAGAACTGGGAAGTGGCCCTGTGCTGTGTGTAGGAAGGGTGTCGGAGTGAACTCCATTCAATGTACAATGTGCGCTGAGTGGGTTCATCAAAAATGTAGTGGTCTGAGAGGGTCATTAACCAGTGTGGCAGCTACATTCAAATGTAAGGTGTGCACAGAGGGAGCTGCAGATGGAGGAAATGTTGAGTTGGATCTTGGAGATGGCGTGAAGCTGGAAGGTGTGAAAACATTTTGCTACCTCGGAGACATGCTGAATGGAGAAGGTGGATCAGACTCGGCAACGGTTGCTCGAGTGAGATGTGCATGGAAGAAGTTTCGGGAACTGGGTGGCGTGCTGATGATGAGGGGAGTGTCGTTGAAGCTGAAGGGAAAGGTGTATGCTGCATGTGTGAGAAGTGTTATGATTTATGGGAGCGAGACATGGGTAATAAACGTAGAGCAGCAACGAAGGTTGGAAAGGGTGGAAATGCGAATGGTTCGGTGGATGTGTGGAGTATCGTTGAGAGAGAGGAAGACAAATGATGAATTGCGAAAGATGATGGGAATAGAGCCTGTGATTGATGCTGTGAAGAGGAACAGGTTGAGATGGTTTGGTCATGTGTTGAGGAAGGATGAAAGTGACTGGTTGAGAAGAGTGATGGAAATGAATGTAGAAGGAAGCAGAGGACGGGGAAGACCGAAAAAGACTTGGCTAGAGATGGTGGAAGAAGAAATGCGGGCAAGGGGGTTAACAAGGAGAGATGCAGAAAATAGGGCAAAATGGAGAAGATTGTCATGGGGACCGCAAGGCTAACCCCCGCTCTAGCAGGGAAAATGGCCTTTAAAATGCATGTTGTTGTTGTTGTTGTTTGATGTTTTTCTACAAGAGTGAGGGTCAAGGAATTGCAAACAGGCTCGGGGAATGTTGGACCGAAAGAAGGCAAGCGCAAGAGATGAATGGCAGGTTAAATGAGAAACAAATAAATAAAGTCGACACTGGAATTCCCAGGAAACTAGTTGGAGCAGCAAGTCGTGTTTTTATTTATTTATTTATTTACCAAAGGTGGACGGAGGTTATGTTTTCATCCCTGTTTCTCTGTTTCTCTGTTTTGTGAGCAGGATATCTCAAAAAGGTGTGGATGGATTTGGATGAAACTTGGTGGACAGATTGTGTGTGTGTGTGTGTGTGTGTGTGTGTGTGTGTGTGTGTGCGTGCGTGCGTGCATGTGTGTGTGTGTGTGTGTGTGTGTGTGTGTGAGAGAGAGAATTGATTTGATTTGATTTGGTGGAAGATCTGGATCCGGATCCGGATATCAGAATTTAAAAAGTGATTCTTCACCATTGAGAGATGGGGCCAAAACTATATTTCGCATGATATCTCCAAAGGTTGTGGACGGATTATGTCAAAACTTAGTGGACTAGTTTGTTAGGTGATAAGAACAAGCCGATTCGACTTTGGTTCAGGTCCGAATCCAGATCCGGCCTATCAGTGGGATACAAAACGTAAACTGTTCAGCTTGGCGGAGGTGTGCGCTCGACCGAGTGTTGTAGGTTTTACAGTGATGTACGTCTCATGGTCGAGTTTGGACATAAACTACTTTCAGGAAAAAGACACTCGTAGATAGCAGTGCACTTTTACATGAGTTATAGCAGATAAAGTACAGCATGTATGCGATGTTGGATTTAAACCTGGGTTTCTTGCTTCATGAGTCAGGTATTGAGATGGCAACATGAGCTGGCTCACGTTTTCAACTCCAGCTCTCATTTCAGCGTAAATCGGCAAAAAATTTCAGCAGCATTCTCAATTCCAAACTACTGCATCTTGTTTTCATTCTCCTTCTCTGGTGTCAAAGCAAAATTCCTGTTTTTGCACATCCACGGATCAAGAACGTTCTTGGCTTCGTGGGCCACATTGTGTATTGCATTGTCTTGCCGATCAATACAGGTCCATGTAGGAATACTGTGCTCAAAGCATTATGCTGCTAACTGCATCATATTGCCTGGAAGGATAAAAATGGAATGAAATTGGTGCCAGGAGAATAAAAGGAAGTGAAGGCTGGTGACCGGTCGCACTTTTTCCTGGAGCCACGTTAATGGCTCCGACATCCATCTTTTCCTTTTATGGGTAGTTGTAATGTGTATATGACTCTGTTTCCATGTTTGAGTTTTGGTTACATCACTAAATGCCTTCAAGCAAGGAAGATTGTGCCAGCTTGATGCTTTACTGCCCGGGGTCCACGTCTTCTTGTAGTATTCTTGTACCAACGTGTCTCGTACTTATTTTAAAACTGAAAATGAATGCTAAACAACAGCATTTTCTGCATTTGTTTATAATATATAGGATGTACGTTATTTGTCAAAGAGCTGTATATGCAAAATTATTTGCTAGTTTTTGAGTAATAATATGGGGGGGATGGAGGTGTGGGCTGGCAGGATGGTCTAGAGTTACGCTCATTCACCTCCAAGATGTCTAACGTGGCTTTGATTCCCGATCCGTTAAAAAATTGTCATCCCGGTGTTTCAGAGACAGGGTGATACATCAATGTGTGTGCCCTTCCTCGGATGGACGTTAAGCGGCATACAGTCCACCAGCATTGGTTAGTGGATGCCAAAAATCCCTCGGTGTCCTTCGAGAAAGGTAGGAGAGCTATCGCTGGCACCCTGAACAAATTGCAAATTCCTGCCCTAACCTTAATCGAATGTCGGACGTGGTTAACCGGTTCATGAAAAACTGTGGCCAACCTTCCCCTCAATCCCACAAGAACATGGGAATAATTGTGGCCTTTAAAGAAGAAGAAGAGTAATAATACAGTGTGATTGGTTTGTAAGGGTGGGACAGGTGGTATTGCAGAGAGGAGAGGTCTCGTTTTTAAATTGATTATGAGGAGGATTTGAAGATGTAGATTTCCTTTAATTATTTTCTCTCTCCTGTTTTGCATTTTGTCACAGAATGGTGTTTATATGAGAAGGAAACACTTGACAAATATGACAAATGTTGACCTTTTCACTAGTGATGGTTTCGCCATGTTTATGCATCCTTCTCTGTCGTGTATTATGGTCCATCCATTCAGAATGGTGTCTCTGTAGTGTATTATGGTCCATCCATTCAGAATGGTGTCTCTGTAGTGTATTATGGTCCATCCATTCAGAATGGTGTCTCTGTAGTGTATTATGGTCCATCCATTCAGAATGGTGTCTCTGTAGTGTATTATGGTCCATCCATTCAGAATGGTGTCTCTGTAGTGTATTATGGTCCATCCATTCAGCAGCATTACTAACATGACTGCTCATCATTTAATATACCTTTAGTGGTAAATTGGCTTTTGTTATAAATATTGTTCTGTGTTACTGAAATTTTAATATCAATTCCGATGTCTACATTTATTTTATTGTTATTCCGCTACCGAAGGTGGACGGAGGTTATGTTTTCACTCCTATCTGTTTTTTGTCTGTTTGCTTGTGAACAGCATATCGCAAAAAGTTGTGGATGGATTCGGGCGAAATTTGGTGGAGAGGATGGGTTTGTGACAAGGACGAATCGATTAAATTTTGTTTAAGATCCGGAGACGAGAATTTTCAACTTCACAAGTGATTCTTCACCATTGAGTGATAGGGTTAAAAACGATAAATAGTGTATTTCCGAAAGTTGTGGACGACTTTTGACAAAACTTGGTGGATTAGTTGGGTAAGTGACAAGAACAAGCCAATTCGATTTTTGTTTCGGTCCAGATCCAGATCTGGCCTATCATTGGGATACGAAACATAAACTGTTCACCAGGCGGAGGTATGCACTCCACCTAGTGCCGGTCTAGTTATTTGGGTGTTTGTCAGGTGTCAGGTATGCAGGCCTCTGCGAGCTTCTTTTGCATTAGTCTGGCATCAATGATTCAACATATTTCCTTTTCTCATGAGTTATTTAACTTAATCCATGGATCTGCTCCTGGGCTTTAATAGTTCAAGGAATTAGATGGAAGACTGCCCTGCCAATGTGTTCCATCAGAATGTACTATTCTTCAAAGGAGACACTTTAATTGGTGGTCGTCCTACAGTTTACTTTGTAATTCTGTGCATGCCGATGAATGATCTCGATTTCAATTTTTTGAAGCATTTGCACATCGTCTTAATGAGTTGGAGTCTGTTCCCTTCAATTTCCATTTGATGTGAGTTAGCGTAACCGAGTTGATTGGTCAAGGCTCTGACCAATTGGGTGTGACCATTTTTCCTGACCGTTATTCGTGTTTATTGTTCTCATGTGTTTATTGTTCTCACGTCTATCAACGTCAGCAAACAACGGTCCATCTAGGATGTAGGTGGTGCGGAAAATCACGGACGCTATCCTCACCTCGTGTTCCCTCTCCACTTAGCGTTGATTACAGTGTGGCATATTTATCACACGCTTTCCTCACCTCGTGTGACCTCACCTTGTGTGACCTCACCTCGTGAGACCTCACCTCATGTGACCTCACCTCGTGTGACCTCACCTCGTGTGACCTCACCTCGTGTGACCTCACCTCGTGTGACCTTACCTCTCACAGCAGTGATTACAATATTGGTGATTATGGTGCGGCAACTGCGGCATCTTTATCACACACTTTCCTCACATCATGTGACCTCACCTCGTGTGACGTCACCTCATGTGACTTCACCTATCACCTCAGTGATTACAATATTGGTGATTATTGTGCAGCATCTTTATCACACACTTTCCTCACCTCATGTGGCCTCACCTTGTGTGACCTCACCTCGTGTGACCTTACCTCGTGTGACCTTACCTCTCACAGCAGTGATTACAATATTGGTGATTATGGTGCGGCATCTTTATCACATGCTTTCCTCACCTCGTGTGACCTCACCTATCACAACGGTGATTACAATATTGGTGAATACGGTGCGGTGTCTTTATCACGTGCTTTCCTCGGGATATGGAGTATGACGTGTTGTGATCAATAAAATTTCTTTCATCCGCTAATTGCCCACCAAGGATAGGCCAAGAAGGGTAATACCACCTGGATATCGGGGGTGCGCACTAGTTAAATAATGGTCATACAGTATTTAAACATAAATGCAAATTTCACATGTGGAAAAAGTAAGTCCACCTTTGGCTCTAATAGGTGGTATTGCCCCCTTTGGCAGAAACATCCTCAAGTAGTCGTTTCTTATAACTGTCTACCAGTCTCTGACATCGACTGGGAGAAATTTTTGCCCACTCCTCCATGCAGAATTCTTACAGCTGTGGGATGTTTGAGGGGTTTTTTGCATGCACAGCTCGATTCAAATACCCCCACAACATCTCGATGGGATTTAGATCCGGGCTTTGACTTGGCCATTCTAGAATCCTCCATTTCTTTCTTTTCAGCCATTCCTTGGTGGATTTACTGGTATGTTTAGGGTCATTGTCATGTTGCAAGGTCCACCTTCGGTTGAGCTTCAACTTTCTGACAGATGGCCTCACATTATCCTCAAGCACCCTCTGGTACAATGAAGAATTCATAGTGGATTCTATGATGGTGAGCTGCCCAGGCCCTGATGCAGCAAAGCTGCCCCAAACCATAATATTTCCACCACCATGCTTTACAGTTGGTATCAGGTTCTTGTGGTCAAATGCTGTCTTTGGTTTTCACCAAACATGTCTTCTGGTACTGTGGCCAAATAGCTCTACTTTTGACTCATCTGTTCAGAGCACATTGTTACAGAAGTGCTGGTCTTTGCCAAGGTCTTCATTGGCAAACTTTAGTCTTGCCCTGATGTTCTTTCTGGACAGCAAAGGTTTCCTCCTGGCACACCTTCCATGTAGATCAAATTTGTGCAGCCTCTTTCTCATGGTAGACTCGTGCACTTTGACATCAACAGTGGCAAGAGCTACCTGTAGGTCCTGTGATGACATTCTGGGGTTCTTAGAGACTTCTTTCAACATCTTGCGGTCTGCTCTCGGGCTGAACTTGCTGGGGCGGCCTGGCCTGAACAAGTTGGCAGTTGTTTGGAATCTTCTCCACTTGTAGATGATCTTCCGGACAGTCGAATAATTGATTTCAAATTGTTTGGAGATCTTTTTAAATCCCTTCCCAGACTCGTAGGCATCTATAACCTTCTTTCTGAAGGCCTCAGAGAGCACTTTTTATCTAGGCATGGTGACGCCGCACACTTCAACAACAAAGAGCAAACCAAACTAAATGGCTGAGGTTTAAATAAGACAGGTTCCTCCAAGATCCTCTCTAACGATGTTCTAATCATTTGCACCTGAGCCTGGTGCACCTGATTCTAATATTAGGTATTTGAAGTAGTGATAAATGTAGGGGTGTACTTATTTTCCACATGCGAAATTTGCATTTATGTTTATTTAAATTATACAATGGACTACAAAATGTAAATGTTTCATGATATTTGCCATATTACATCACCTTTATCTATCAATATTGTTGAAATGAAGATCAAATAGCTGTATGTTGAAATATGTTGAAAAAGTCAAAACTTTACATGGGGTGTACTTACTTTTTCACGTGACTTTGTGTGCTTAAATTGACAATTTATCTTATTTTGCCTACAGTGATGACCAAATGATAATGTAGATTTATAGTAGCCATTAAAAAAGAAACCAAAGTAATAGCTTGATTATTTATTTTTTTTCGATAAAATAGAGCCGATAAATATTTGGGAGCATTTGTATGTTATGTACAGTATAAATGTGAAGTTGTGTTATTGAGCTCAAGGAAATGATGGATGCCTTTCGTGACGAGAGTTTCTGCAGGTGTTTTGCTCCTGGGAAATGTAAATGGGAACAGGTGCATGGAGATATGGGAGCAAGTGTGAGTCTGGGCTTGCTCGTGCTCGGAGTTTTCAGATTCTTCACATATTTTATGATTTGTGAGCCTCTGTGCATTGTTTCATTTTATCTGCCATATGCCAAACACCCATCTGCCAAAACCTCTTCTTTGGTTGTTTTCCTCCTTGCTGTAGCACCTTGTTATGCCCGTGGCTATTGAGATATTTCCCATGACCTTTATTTCAACTTGAGCAACCGTTGGCTTGCTTCATTTCTGTTTGTGTTGTTATTTTACATTTTGGATGCCCTTGACATTTTGGACATTTTTGATATGTTTATTAGACTTTGTGTGATTGCTTCCTCACACTGTTGTTTTTATTTCCTCGCACTGTTGTTTTTGCCTTCCCACGCAGTTGTTTTTGCCTTCTCGCGCTGTTGTTTTTGCCTTCTCACGCTGTTGTTTTTGCCTTCCCACACTTGTTTTTGCCTTCCCACGCTGTTTTTGCCTTGCCGGCTGTTGTTTTTGCCTTCTCACACTGTTGTTTTTGCCTTCCCACGCTGTTGTTTTTGCCTTCTCACGCTGTTTTTGCCTTCCCACGCTGTTGTTTTTGCCTTGCCGGCTGTTGTTTTTGCCTTCGCACGCTGTTATTTTTGTCCTCTCATACTGTTATTTTTGTCCTCACGTGGTTGTTTTTGTCCTCACGCTGTTTTTGCCTTCTCACGCTGTTGTTTTTGCCTTGTCACGCTGTTGTTTTTGCTTTCTCATGCTGTTGTTTTTGCCTTCTCACGCTGTTGTTTTTGCCTTCCCACGTGGTTGTTTTTGCCTTCCCACGCTGTTGTTTTTGCCCTCACGCTGTTGTTTTTGCCCTCACGCTGTTGTTTTTGCCCTCACGCTGTTGTTTTTGCCCTCACGCTGTTTTTGCCCTCACGCTGTTGTTTTTGCCCTCACGCTGTTGTTTTTGCCCTCTCACGCTGTTGTTTTTGCCCTCTCATGCTGTTGTTTTTGCCCTCTCACGCTGTTGTTTTTGCCCTCTCACGCTGTTGTTTTTGCCCTCTCACGCTGTTGTTTTTGCCCTCTCACGCTGTTGATTTTGCCCCCTCACGCTGTTGTTTTTGCCCCCTCACGCTGTTGTTTTTGCCCTCTCACGCTGTTGTTTTTGCCCTCTCACGTTGTTGTTTTTGCCCTCTCACGCTGTTGTTTTTGCCCCCTCACGCGGTTGTTTTTGCCCTCACGCTGTTGTTTTTGCCCTCACGCTGTTGTTTTTGCCCTCACGCTGTTTTTGCCCTCACGCTGTTTTTGCCCTCTCACGCTGTTGTTTTTGCCCTCTCACGCTGTTGTTTTTGCCCTCTCACGCTGTTGTTTTTGCCCTCTCACGCTGTTGTTTTTGCCCTCTCACGCTGTTGTTTTTGCCCTCACGCTGTTGTTTTTGCCCTCTCACGCTGTTGTTTTTGCCCTCACGCTGTTGTTTTTGCCCTCTCACGCTGTTGTTTTTGCCCTCTCACGCTGTTGTTTTTGCCCTCACACGCTGTTGTTTTTGCCCCCTCACGCTGTTGTTTTTGCCCTCTCACGCTGTTGTTTTTGCCCTCACGCTGTTGTTTTTGCCCTCTCACGCTGTTGTTTTTGCCCTCTCACGCTGTTGTTTTTGCCCTCACACGCTGTTGTTTTTGCTCTCACACGCTGTTGTTTTTGCCCTCACACGCTGTTTTTGCCTTCACACGCTGTTGTTTTTGCCTTCACACGCTGTGGTTTTTGCCTTCACACGCTGTGGTTTTGGCCTTCACACGCTGTGGTTTTGGCCTTCACACGCTGTTGTTTTTGCCTTCACACGCTGTTGTTTTTGCCTTCACACGCTGTTGTTTTTGCCCTCTCACGCTGTTGTTTTTGCCCTCTCACGCTGTTGTTTTTGCCCTCACGCTGTTGTTTTTGCCCTCTCACGCTGTTGTTTTTGCCCTCACGCTGTTGTTTTTGCCCTCTCACGCTGTTGTTTTTGCCCTCTCACGCTGTTGTTTTTGCCCTCACACGCTGTTGTTTTTGCCCCCTCACGCTGTTGTTTTTGCCCTCTCACGCTGTTGTTTTTGCCCTCACGCTGTTGTTTTTGCCCTCACGCTGTTGTTTTTGCCCTCTCACGCTGTTGTTTTTGCCCTCACACGCTGTTGTTTTTGCTCTCACACGCTGTTGTTTTTGCCCTCACACGCTGTTTTTGCCTTCACACGCTGTTGTTTTTGCCTTCACACGCTGTGGTTTTTGCCTTCACACGCTGTGGTTTTGGCCTTCACACGCTGTGGTTTTGGCCTTCACACGCTGTTGTTTTTGCCTTCACACGCGGTTGTTTTTGCCTTCACACGCTGTTGTTTTTGCCTTCACACGCTGTTGTATTTGCCTTCACACGCTGTTGTATTTGCCTTCACACGCTGTTGTATTTGCCTTAATTGGGCTAAGGGGTATTGTCGTCCGGGCATCCGTCAACTTTTGGTTTCCGTCAATTTCAAGGAGAACGGCTTGTCCGATTAAATCCATTTTTGCTGTGTGTGTTGGGGTTGAGTACAGGAAGGTTCCTTTCGAAAATGGGTGCGCTGCAATTTTCAATATGGCCACCCCGGCAGCCATCTTGAAATTGGTTTCCATCAATTTCGAGCAGAATGGCTTGTCCGATTAAATCCATTTTTGCAGTGTGTGTTGGGGTTGAGTAGAGGAAGGCTCATTGGCGTGCTGCGATTTTCAATATGGCCGCCACGGCAGCCATCTTGAAATTGGTTTCCATAAATTTCAAGCAGAACGGCTTGTCCGATTAAATCCATTTTTGCAGTGTGTGTTGGGGTTGAGTAGAGGAAGGTTCCTTTCGAAAATGGGTGCGCTGAGATTTTCAATATGGTCGCCACGGCAGCCATCTTGAAATTGGCTTCCACCATGCGTAGGCTGAGGGGTTACGCCCGCTTTGCGGTGCTATTTATTTCCAATAATATGCAGTAGTGTGGTTTTCTCTGGCAATGGTTGTTTTCCTTGACAATTTTTTTCCTTTTTACTATGAACAATGTCGCAAAATAAAACTGATCTTGAAAAGTCACTCAAAATAAGTTGTACTGTATATTATAACCTTGGTTGCAGTAAATGGATGCTTTTGAATGGTAAGGTGAATCACTTAGACACATCTCCTATTGATTTGAGCTCTTTGTAGAGTACTGCAGATGGACGGCATGAGGCTTTGTGTTGAATGCACTTCCACAAATGTGAAAATAGTAAACGGAAATCCATGTTTTCCAAAGGGAATTTGTGAAAGAACTACGAGGACCATAATATATGTTGTATCTCTGAGATTTGATCATGTTGGATTGCGTTTGAAATTGGCCGGCTATTGACCATCTTTCATAACCACTGACTAATTAGGATGTGGTTTAGACAAGCTACTGTCAGTTTTGTCAAGGTTTAGCGCCAATTATGTGTGAATTAGTAATTGAATACAATAGGTAGAAATGTCTATTGAATGAAATGAAATTGCGCATTTTCAACAGGGAAACGCCCTACAAATACTTGAAGTTTACCTATTCATTTACTTTGTGTTCAATTTTTTTTAACTTCACTCCACTACCGAAGGTGGACGAAGGTGATGTTTTCACCCCTGTCTGTCTGTCTGTCTGTCTGTCTGTCTGTCAGCAGGATATCTTAAAACCTTATGGACAGATTCAGACAAAACTCGGTGAACAGATTGTTTGTGTGACCAGGACAAATCAATCCAATTTTGGTGAAGATCCGAATCTGGATCCGGATGCGAGAATTACTTTTTTTTTTAGTGATTCTTCACCATTCAGAAATGGGGCCAAAAACAATATATAGCTCACGATATCTCAAAGATGTGGACAATTGTTATGACAAAACTACGTGGATGAGTTTGGTTATGTGACAAGAACAAGCCGATTCGATTTTGGTTCAGGTGAAGATTGAGATCCGGCCTATCTGTGGGATACAAAAGGTAAACTGTTCAGCCTGGCGGAAGTAAGAGCTCTACCGAGTGCCGTTCTAGTATTTCCATGATATAAACCAAGCACCATAAATCTTATTTATCCGAACTGTCCTGGGGGTTTTATGTCTGTAGGTGAAACCTTGATATGGAAGCCATTGAATAGTTCTCTTCATCAAAATTTTCAATTAATGCATAACCATAAATCTTATTATAATAGAGCAAACGTATATGGTTATGTATGTCGCTATGTATGTATGTTTATATGCGACGAAAACATCTTCTTCTTCTTCATATTAAATTACCACCCTCTTAATTGCGTTAAGACTGCTGACACCCCTCAGACCTTTGACGACCCTTTAATTCCCCCAAGACCCTTCAGACCACAAGACCCCAGAAGACCTAAAATACCCTGAAGACCCCCCAAAGACCCAAAACACCCCAAATACCCTTCAAGGCCCTGAGGCTCAAAAAGACCCTGAATACCCGAAGACCCAAAACACCCCGAAAAGCCGAAACACCCCGAAGACCCTGAAGACCCAAAACAACCGAAGACCCAAAACACCCCGAAGACCCAAAAGACGCCAAAAGACCAAGAAGAACCAAAAGACGAAGAAGAACCAAACGACCCTTAAAGACCCAAAAGCCCCTGAAGACCCAAAAGACACCGAAGACCCCAAAGCCTCTGAAGACACCAAAGACCCAAAAGACCATGAAGACTCAAAACACCTTAAAGACCCAAAATACCCTTATGAGCCCATAGGATCCAAAATACCCTGAAGACCCAAAACACCATGAAGACCCAAAAGACACCGAAATGGTCAAAGATGCCTACCCCTCTGAAATGACGTGTGGTGAGGCGCGGGGAGCGCGCCGAGTCATGCTAGTAACAATAATACATAAGCCGTAATTACCCCCGCCACCAAAGTTGGATAGAGGTTATGTTTTCACTCCTGTCTGTCCGTTTGTCCGTTTGTGAACAACATATCCCAGAAAGTTGTGGACGGAATCGGACGAAATTTGTCAGAATTGTAGCGTATGTGACAAGGACAAAATGCTTATATTTTGGTGAAGATCCAGATTCGGATCCGGCTAGAAGAATTTTTAAAGTGATTTTTCACCATTGGGAAATAGGGCCAAAAACGATACATAGCAGGATATCTCAAAAAGTTGTGTACGGATTTGGGGGAAACTTGTTGGACAGGTTATGTGTGTGACAAGGAAGAATCGTTTCAATTTTGGTGAAGATCCGGATCCGGATCCAGCCAGTATAATTTTTTAAGTGATTCTTCACCATTGAGTGATATGGCCAATCAGGCGGAGGTATGCTCTCTACTGAGTGTCGTTCTCGTTGCTCAAGTGTCAACATAATACAGTACATGAGTTTCCTGTCAAATAAGAACTCGGAAGTGAAATGCTGTTTGGGATGCTTGTCTGTCCCCCTTATGATTGGGGACAGACAAATACACACGGTTTAAAAAGGTAGATGACAGCAGCGACCCTTTGGAATGACTGGAGGAACAAACAAAATTATATGTAATATACACAGTGGTTGTAGTATTTATGTTGAACTCCAGCTCCATACTTGCTCGCCTCTCTGATTCTTTTACCTCACGGTTCACTTTACGCTGCATCTTATCTGCCAACAGTTTATCTTGGCAGCCAAATGTTGCACAGCGATCTGTCTTCATAGATTCCAGGAATGCTAAGTCTTCAGGATTCTTGATGTGAGAACTAGCATCATTGGGCCACAAGGGAAATGTCTCCATAAATTTCATCTCCATTTGATTCACCTTTGTGATGCTTGCTGGAGTTGTTCTTCGGTTGATAGGATTATGTATCGTAATATTTCTTGAAGTAATAGAAAATATATAATGTACACGGAATAAGAACACGAGCAACAACAGCCACAGTAATGACAGCAGCAATTGTGTTATAAAAGAGAATTCTTCATGCATTTTAGTTAATTTTACATTCTCATTGGAATTCACAGATGGACATGGCAATCCATTTGTGAAGTTCAACATGCTGTCTTTTTTATTAAATCAGTCAGTGAAGCAATGGGTTGGCACACCTAGTACATTATATTATTAATATTAGTGTCTTATTGAAAGGGCTTTCATTTTTGCACAGTTTGCCTCCTTCCCTGGATGTAGTGTAATCATGGCCGTTCCAAGTATTGACATCTCAGCATGAGGCTGCATTGACACTTTAATGGATTAACACAGAAAACAGGCCAAAGGCAAAACAGAAGGATAACTAGAAACATATTCACCACAACCAAAGGAGCAAAATTTCAGAAGGGTGAAAATATGGATTTGGTGCTTGAAATGGGAGAGTCAGTGAGGTGGCTGTGGGCAGGAGACTGGAAATCTGGGCAGGAAGGCTTTGAGACCATAGACTCAAGAAGAGAGCTCCGCAGGCAATAGATAAGGAGTATGAAAAAATGGAGGTGAATATTTAGTTTATACTTTAAAAAAAATTATTATTAAATTTTTTTTTGTATACAGGATCAAGGCTCGTGAAAGAGCTAACATTTATCACACTAAAAAAATCAAACAGACACACAAACCACATAATAAGGGTAGCGGTAGACAAGATGGGGAGAGAAGGGGAAGCACAAACACAACATTTGAGAGCAGGGACATCGGGAGATCTGTGAGAGGGAGAGGGCTTAGGGGGGGAGGCGTCGGAAGGGGGGTGGGGGGTGGGTGGGAGAAGTATAAAACACAAGGACACTGCAAGGACCTCCAGGAAAGGAGTCTGTATTTCAAAAAAGTGGATCTGGGGTGAAATTAGCGGGGGTAGAAAAGATCAAGGTTTTGGATCGGGGAAGATAAGAGATGGTGGTGAACAGCTGTTTTAAAGACCTGAAGGGAGGAGTGGGATTGAAGAGAGTGAGGGAGTTTGTTCCAGAGGCGGGAGAAAAGAGGAATGAAAGAGTGAAGGTGAGCAGAGAGTCTTGATTTTGGCAGTTTAACCATAAGAATGTTGCAGGCAGATCTTGTGCGACCTGTAGGAATTTTTTGGGACAGAGCCCAGAGAGAGCTGGGGGAGCAAGGCTGGAGAGGAGTCGGTAGAAGACAGAAAGACCACCAACCTACTTGGGGAAGATAACAAGGAAAGTGTTTCGAGAATAAGGAATGTGACCTGTAGGGGCAGAGATTGGGCAAAGGGGTGAGAGTGCAGGGTAAGCAAAGCCAGAATAGAGTCGTTTAAAAACTGATGGGTTTTTTTTCTTCTGTGGAAGATTACAGTACAACCAAGGAGTAGCAATGAGTGAACTCTGAGACGCAGATCTCAGATTGCCTTTGACTCCAAGACCTCAAAAGAGTCAAGATGGGAAGCACCAGCACTAGTCTATAATGCATAGCCATATTCCATGATACTCTGAATGAAGGTTTTCTATACAGTTGCAAGCTGAAGATAGCAGATGGAGGACTTGGCCCTGTTGAGAATTCCAAGGTGGTTGGTAGCTGGCTTTGGAGGCCATTTTGGGGATATAACCTGCCCAAGTCTGGTTAGAATTGATAGTGAGACCCAGGAGCTCTTGAGGTTGTTCCTGTTCCAGAGCCTGCCCACACAAATACATTAGGTGATTTGCCTGCCAGTCCTCTTGGAGGGACAAAGTAAGAGTATGGGTCTTTCTTGCACTGAAAGACCATTTGTTTGATGACAAGGTTTCTTATTTTTAGCTCACCTGGTACAAAGTTCAGGGGAGCTTATGCGATGGCGCGTCGTCCGTCCGTCAGTCCGTCCGTAAACACTTGCAACTTATCCGAAACCACTGAAGGGATTGTGACCAAACTTGGCACAAATTATATTTGTTGTGTTGTGACAAGTTTGTTCATGGCATTTTAAAAGATCGGGGTCTAAGGGGGTTTATCAGGGTTAAAGTGGGTCCATGTTTGACCCCAAACATGTATTTGTTTTTTTTCCTTCAGAAACGACACGTGCAATCTCGATGAAACTTCACCACAACCTTCATCACCCGTGATGTACCAATGTTTGTTCAAGGCATTAGAAAAATCGGGGTCGGAGGAGGTATACGGGTTTGGGGGAGGGGGGATTGCCTCCCAAAATATGTATTTTTTTGTTTGTTTGTTTAAAGTCTCATGATTATGTTAGTATGATTCTATATGCTGCCCTGTCTTCCAGCAACAATTGAAATTGGTTTTAAATACCTTTAGTCAGTGCAGTATACTGTTTATTCTAACAGGTGAGCGCCAGGGGTATTGCACCTATGTTTTCTGGATATGCTGCATGGCGGTTTGTTGTTGTTGTTGTTGTTGTTGTTGTGTTGCCCCAGTCAGTTCTGGTCAGACCAGTGGCATGGAGATAGTCGGTCGATCTCACAGGAGTGACCCAGAGATCCCTCGCATCAAAGATGTTGTGCTCTTGCCTACGTGAAGCCAGGACCACACAGTCTTCCATGATATGTTTTATTGTGTGTGGAGCGGCCTGGCAGCGGTTGCAGGTGTCGTCATTGGTGTCGACGAGTCTATGTTTGTACTGTAAAGGTTGAGGATGATGTCCACAATGAAGGTGTGAAAGGTGAACACAATCCGACCTGGGGAATAGTTCCTCTGTGTCATCGATTGAGGGGGTGCAAGGGGGGGGGGTTGTACCCAAGATACTCTTCAGACCCAGGTTGTTTATTGCGTTTATGGTGATGTGGGTGTGGATGTGTTTTTTTGGAGTTTCCGTTGTTTGGTGGGGGATGTTATGATGGATGTCACAGTGGTGTATTTTGTGGTGTTGTCTTAATGTGTAGAGGGGCCGGTGGGTGGTTGTACACGTAGTGGCATGGGTGATTATGGTTGGCATTTGCCGTTGCAAGGAACTGTGCACCTCTTATGTCAAAGTCTTCTTTGATTTTTAGAATAAAACACAGCTCGATGGGTGTTGTTGATGTGCAACCTGTGATGATGCGGAGGGCTTTGTTTTGTATGGTCTGCAGGGTGTTGAGATGTGTGTTTGATAGGCTGGAGGCCCAAATAAGCTAGCATCGTTGATGACTGATTTAAAGCTAGCCCAGTAACTATAGTTTGAGTGAGACAGAAAGTAAGACCAGCAATCCTGACACGGAGAGTGTAAGATGGTCCCGGTCACCACCTTAATCTCTTTCTTACAAACATACAACATACACTTTTCATCATACACTTCTTTTTTTTACTAATTGTCACTCCTCACCTTTATATTCTCTCTCTTTAATTTTATTTTCTCACATTTATTAATGCAGCCATTTTATTTTAGGTAAGGCCTGGCCTCAATGAGGACTATAGAGTCCGTGACTGGAACCTTCAACATAATAAAAATAAAATTATGTGCAAAATGACAAAGTTTTCTAGAGAGGCGTTTTTACAGCGTAGCCCATAAGGCAAAGCCGTCGAGAACAGTGTTTGTCTGTCCATATGTATGTATGTATGTCCCCTCAAACGTATACCAATCAGAGCTGAGGATCTGGTCACATGACAGGGTGATGTGATTACGTCAGATGTCATTACGGCGGTAATGAGGATGTCATTACTTTGACATGAGGCTGACTCTCCACACTCCGGCATTTTGATTCCAATTTCATTCAGGCCGAACATATCGTCGAACCTGTCACATATCACAATCTCCATGCTCTACCAAACGTTTTTCATTCAGTGTGAAACACAAACAAACCGATTGTTATAATGACCATTAAATATCAAAAGCATCGGCGTTATGGCTCTTCCAACAATATGGTAAGTATAGGCCTTAGGCTTCAGGCCTCATCTTCAGGCCGCTTCGGACAAATTAAGTCCAGGTTTCTTAATACTGTTATGGTCCGCGGATTAGATGTTATTTACCGAGCGGAGGCACCGCGGCCGAACAGTTTTTCCCCGACTCACCCGATTCACCCAGACGTTGGCCGTATCGCACCACAGCTATTCAATATGGAAAAGACTAAGACGACGAATGCCAAGAGGCAGAAGAAGAAGACGTACAGAAGAGTAACGGGGTTTATTATTTACACACACATAAGCAAAAAGAGCAGTCACTGTTATTTACAGGGGACATGAAAAAAAGCAGGTGACACAGTGCAAATTACTAGCTTATACAGACTTAATTACCTACCCAGGACAGAACAAACAAAACAAACTCACATACGCAAATGGGGAACTTGCAGGCAGGAATGGCTGGAAGGAGAGGAAAGTCCAATGGGTCCGGCAGCACGATCCGCGCGTTGGGCAGCCGCCATTTCTTCGCGGCCCTGCTCCAAACTGCCGTCCAGGCCCCGAACGGCTGTCGAGTCTTGTCACTGCTGTAGACGCTGCTGCTGGCGAGCAAGGTGACGAATAGCAGGCTTTGTGCTTCCCTGGATGATCTTCTGCTTTTGGACCTCACAACTCAGCTCTTGTCATAGCTCATCTCTCTTCTCAGCTCATCTGCCTTGGACCTTTTTGCCACTCTCTTCTCCTCTGACGACCCAGCTCTTTGCTTTGCACCTCACCACGCAGCTCAGCTCAGCCTTGGACCTTTTTGCAACTCTCTTTGGGGAACGTCCCGCGGCGGGTTATATAGGCCCCGCCCCTCAACCTTCGCAAACCTCCTTGATGATTCTCTCCACACCCTCTCCAAGTCCAACCCCTTATTCGTGGTTGGTTGAGTGGGGCTGACTCACTCCTCCCCTCTATGACGAGGTGGGGACCCGCCTTTCTTCCCCAACCCTGCCTCGTGGTCAATGGCGGCAATTGGAGGGGATGTAATTGCCAATTTGAGGCTTGGCCATTACGAACGGGGAAATGGAGGTTTTTGGGAATGGGAATGAAGGGAATCTATCTCTCACTTGGTACAATGGAGTGTCATGTTAATGGAAGACAAGGCCTTACCCTAAAACACATAATAAGGATATAAACTACTGAACAAGGGTATTATAGTGTCCTTTAATGTGGTGTTTCATGGAATTAACTACCGGGACGCCCTTTTTACCTTTACACAACTCTGGAGGCAGGAGGCGCAGAATAGACAATAATAATAATAAAGCACACAATAAAAAAAATACCATCCTCATATCCGCAACAATACAGTAGTATCGTTTCAGTAGTATCGTTTTCGTAATAATAATAATAATATAGTAAATATGACCATAACACTATAATCCCAATGTCGCGAATACAAAGTTAATGGATTGAAGAGGTTTATGGTTCATGAATCGATGATAAAGCGGTGTACTGTACTAACAACTGCGGAAGTAAGGATTTCACCTCGGTTTTTTTGTAGCATGTTATTAACCCTAACCCTTCTGAGGTATATAGATTACAGTAGATCTTCCCTCAGTTTTGTAAGTAAAATGTACCTGACGGATATCGGGATTCCTCCAAATTTCTTTGTTTAATGTTATGAGCAGCATTAGCGACTGTTTAAAAAGCTAATCATACGTGTTTGTGGTTTATAATATTTTACAAGCCCGGCTTCGCCGCTGTTAGACTTTCAGTCTTTTGTGGCCATGATCCGTGTGGCCAAATTGGCATTGATGGCTTATTGGTGAAGACTCTGAACCGACTTTCCATCTGTTCAATTCAATAAGTTGAGTTCAATTCCATCTGAAGACCACAATATTTGGGATAAATAAATGAAGTTGGTTTCATGTAAACTGCTGAGAATCTATTGGGTTGTCAGGAAAAAAACCAGCTGGCTCGTTAACAACCTTCAGGCTGGGGATAATCTACCTACCACCACCTGTTCTGGGTGATGTCGTGAAAGTGCAGTCATTGCAAGGTTGTTCGACTCTCCGTATTTACTTCATCATGTTATTATTTGTGTTTAATTACCTATTGCATGACACCTGCCAAAAACTTTCCATCATTAATGCTGCATATCTTCTTCTTTCATATGCAGCACAAGGCTGCGGGGTGGCATCGTTGGCTGAGGGTGCCGCTGTGCTGCTGATGCAGTGCCCTCTGTATGTCAGGGCAGCAATTTGTAATTTGATCAGGTTGCCGGCGATAGCTCGCCTACTCTTCGCGTTGGACACCAACCCATGCCGGCAGGCGGGACGCCCAGTTTAACGTCCATCTGCGGGATGTATCACACATTGATGAATCGCCCTGCCTGTGAAACATCAGGATGACATTTTATAGCTGGGTTGGGATTTAACCCAGACTAGACGGCTTAGAGGTGAGCTTGCATATTTTTAGGCCATCTTGTCAGCCAAATGCTGCATATAATACGTGCAAGTTCAACTTTCAGCTGCTTGTAAACTAACAACCCCAATTAATGAGCAATGTTTATTGATAATCCTGAAATACAATGTATATAAAGGATGATGAGATGCATTTCATAAAACAAGTTCCATATGTAAAAACCTTAATTTATTTATTTAATTTGTGTGCCATACGTAAAAACAACTTCAGAAAGATCATTCCATAATCAAGGGAACAGATGTAATTACTTACTGATGTGAACATTGTTTCAGACCATAGCATGTGGTGAATGCTGTTGTAAAATAAAGTATTGCAGTAACTGAAATATGCCATTGGATTTGCTTGAAGCAATGTGATGGTGATATGGAATATTTATTGTAAATTGTAAACAAAAAATGAGGCTCATCCATGAGTCTCGACTGGAAATAAATAATGAAAGTGAATTGCTACATAAGTATGGGTCACTATGATGTGTACTTGGTGAAGCAGCTAAGCAAATTTCTGGGCTTTTGATGCTCCAGTTTGATAATAAAATGATCAATTTGGTTTCCTTCCTTCCTCAAAATATTGATTTATCGCTATCTGATGTCTCTCTGACTTTGTTTTTTTTCATCCTTTTTGTTATATATATATGTATATTTTATTTGGCTGGCAGGATGGCCTAGAGGTACACACACTCACCTCGAAGCGGTCCAGCTGAGGTTTGAATCCCAACCTAGCTATAAACTGTCATCCTGGTGTTTCACAGGTAGTCTGATTCATCAATGTCTGTGCCGTCCCTCTAATGGACGTTAAATGGGCGTCCTGTCTGCCAGCATTATTTGGTGGACATTAATGATCCTACGGTGTCCTTCCTGAAGAGTAGGTGAGCTATCACCGACACCGTGATCAAATTACAAATTCCTGCCCTCACCTCCTGATTTGAGTGGTCTCCAAACAGGATTTTAGCCAAGTAACCATTTCGGAAGCACCAACGCTCTACATAGGGCAGCACCAACTCTCCAATGTTTCAGTAGCACCAACGCTCTGTACATGATGATAATGATGATGATGATATTTTTATTTCTCTCTACCTCTTCCCTCTTCCCATCTTTTTCCAGTGTCACATAGCCTGAAATACTACAAGGAAGAGATTGTGGTCATTGTATTGGCTTCCCTGTGCTCTTTAGCCATGGTCGTTGCTGCTGGATTCTTAGCGTTTCGTGTTTGCACCAGTAAGTTCAGTCAAAGTGAATCTGAGAATTGTGAGGAGTTGGACTGTGAATCTGAGAACGAATTACCTAAGGATTGTAAAAATGTTTGTATGAAGGTAATGAAGCACACAAAACCTTAACAAGTTGTTACTCACAGTATTACTCTTGGGTCCATGATGGTTTTACGTGTTTAGACTCTAATGGCCTATCCTACAATTTGTTTCAAATCTTACCATACAATTACTAAGCATTATTAACACTCATACTGCAATTATGGCAAAATTGTATCATATTATTACCCTCGCCAGAGGAGAGGGTATTGCATTTGAGTCCGTTTGTTTGTTTGTCTGTTTGTTTGTCTGTTTGTCCGCACAGAATAAATATGATTATCTCTGCAACCGTTAGTCCGATCGACAGGAAATTTTCACCACAGGTGCAACTCCACCTGTAGAATGTTTTAATGTTGATTAGACGTCATAGGTCATGTGTGAGAAGCTGCATGTGTGATCTGCATGCATTATGCTGCATGTGTGAGAAGTGTTATGATTTATGGGAGTGAGACATGGGTAATGAACGTAGAGCAGCAACGAAGGTTGGAAAGGGTGGAAATGCGAATGATTCGATGGATGTGCGGAGTATCGTTGAGGAAGATGTGCGGAAGACAAATGATGAATTGCGAAAGATGATGGGAATAGAGCCTGTGATTTATGCTGTGAAGAGAAACAGGTTGAGATGGTTTGGTCATGTGTTGAGGAATTATGAAAGTGACTGGTTGAGAAGAGTGATGGAAATGAATGTAGAAGGACGTAGAGGACGGGGAAGACCGAGAAAGACTTGGCTAAAGATGGTGGAAGAAGAAATGCGGGCAAGGGGGTTAGCAAGGGGAGATGCAGAAAATAGGGCAAAATGGGGAAGATTGACATGGGGACCGCAAGGCTAACCCCCGCTCTCGTAGGGAAAATGGCCTTAAAATGCCTGTTGTTTGTTTTTGTCGACGTCATAGGTCATGTGGTTCGGCCGCCATCTTGGAAAAACCGATAAACTTTGCACCTCTACATCTCCGAAAGCGCTGAATAGAAAAAAATCGAGACATGGGTCATTGTAAAGAACTCTCCATGGGGAATAAAATATGTTAATGATGTCATAGGTGCCTCCATTATGACGTCATAATTCGACAAGTACAAAACTTCATCCGATGAAGATGAAATTTCTTGAGCATATTCTAGGAATAAATTAGTTTAGAAAAAAAAAAAAATGACGTAATTGGTCACGTGGTTCGGCCGCCATATTTGTTTTAACACATAAGCCTTAAAAACAACTGAAAATACATCCTGGCGAGGGTTGGCAATCTCGGATTGCTCTTTTTGATCAGACCGATCAGACTAATAACCATTGTCCCGGTCGAATTATGGTATCATAATTAAGGGACCAATGACGTCATCATTAACAACACTTATTCCCCATGCGGAGTTTTTAACCTTGAGCCACGTTTCGATTTTTCCATGGAGTGGTTTTGGAGATATAGAGGTGCAACTGTTTTTTTTTTTTTCCAAGATGGCAGCTGCACCACGTGACCGATGACGTCCTAATTATGAATAAAAAATTATACAGGTGGAGGTGCTCCTATGGTAAAATTTTGTGGCAATCGGACCAACGTTTGCTGAGAAAATGAATTTTGAAAATGCCGACACGTACGCCACACGTACGCCACACGCACGCCAAACGTATGCCACATGCACGCCACATGCACACCACACGTACGTATGCAACCAAATGCCTAACCCTGCTTTTCGCTTTGTGAGCACAGGCTAACAACTGTATGTCACTTTATTGTGCGTAACAGGATTTCACGGTTTCAATTATTGTGGCGGTCCACAATTGCACATTTGCCAAAAGTATCATTCTCAAAGTCTCACTCCTGTAGAATGTCAACAACTAAAACAATATCAGCTTCCTGTAGGTCACCATTCAGACACGAGCAATTTTATCTTTTTAAAGCCACGTCCACCTCAACATTGATCTCATCACAACATCAGTAAACCAAAACTTCCACCTGACGAGGTACAACGTCAGTAACATGTCAACATCTAACACCGGTGTGTATCAACAAATAATCACATTCACTCTTTAAGACTCACCATTTCACCAGCTCCTTTACTAGTACCATGTTTGTTTTTCATGGTAGGTTTTGTTATCTATTTATTTATCCATGAACATGGGGTAGTTACCAATCACCCATCCAAACATGGGGTAGCTACTAATCTCCCATCTAAACATGGGGTAGATACTATCCACCCATCCAAACATGGTGTAGCTACTAGCCACCCATCCAAACATGAGGTAGCTACTATCCACCCATCCAAACATGTGGTAGCTACTATCTACCCATCCAAACATGGGGTAGCTACTAACCACCCATCTAAACATGGGGTAGCTACTATCCACCCATCCAAACATGAGGTAGCTACTATCCACCCATCCAAACATGAGGTAGCTACTATCCACCCATCCAAACATGTGGTAACTATTATCCACCCATCCAAACATGGGGTAGCTACTATCCACCCATCCAAACATGGGGTAGCTACTATCCACCCATCCAAACATGGGGTAGCTACTATCCACCCATCCAAACATGGGGTAGCTACTATACACCCATCCAAACATGGGATAGCTACTATCCACCCATCCAAACATGAGGTAGCTACTATCCACCCATCCAAACATGAGGTAGCTACTATCCACCCATCCAAACATGGGGTAGCTACTATCCACCCATCCAAACATGGGGTAGCTACTATCCACCCATCCAAACATGGGGTAGCTACTATCCACCCATCCAAACATGAGGTAGCTACTATCCACCCATCCAAACATGAGGTAGCTACTATCCACCCATCCAAACATGGGGTAGCTACTATCCACCCATCCAAACATGGGGTAGCTACTATCCACCCATCCAAACATGGGGTAGCTACTATCCACCCATCCAAACATGGGGTAGCTACTATCCACCCATCCAAACATGGGGTAGCTACTATCCACCCATCCAAACATGAGGTAGCTACTATCTACCCATCCAAACATGAGGTAGCTACTAGCCACCCATCCAAACATGAGGTAGCTACTATCTCCAAACATGTGGTAGCTACTATCTACCCATCCAAACATGGGGTAGCTAATAACCACCCATCTAAACATGGGATAGCTACTATCCACCCATCCAAACATGAGGTAGCTACTATCCACCCATCCAAACATGTGGTAGCTACTATCCACCCATCCAAACATGAGGTAGCTACTATCCACCCATCCAAACATGGGGTAGCTACTATCCACCCATCCAAACATGAGGTAGCTACTATCCACCAATCCAAACATGGGGTAGCTACTATCCACCCATCCAAACATGAGGTAGCTACTATCCACCCATCCAAACATGAGGTAGCTACTATCCACCCATCCAAACATGGGGTAGCTACTATCCACCCATCCAAACATGGGGTAGCTACTATCCACCCATCCAAACATGAGGTAGCTACTATCCACCCATCCAAACATGAGGTAGCTACTATCCACCCATCCAAACATGGGGTAGCTACTATCCACCCATCCAAACATGAGGTAGCTACTATCCACCCATCCAAACATGAGGTAGCTACTATCCACCCATCCAAACATGGGGTAGCTACTATCCACCCATCCAAACATGAGGTAGCTACTATCCACCCATCCAAACATGTGGTAGCTACTATCCACCCATCCAAACATGAGGTAGCTACTATCCACCCATCCAAACATGGGGTAGCTACTATCCACCCATCCAAACATGGGGTAGCTACTATCCACCCATCCAAACATGTGGTAGCTACTATCTACCCATCCAAACATGGGGTAGCTACTAACCACCCATGCAAACATGGGGTAGCCTCTATCCACCCATCCAGACATGGGTTAACTACTATCCAAACATGGGGTAGCTTCTAACCACCCATGCAAACATGAGGTACAGTGCATTCAGAAAGTATTCAGACCCCTTCACTTTTTTCACATTTTCTTATGTTGCAGCCTTATGCTGAAATCGTTTAAATTCATTTTTTCCCTCATCAATCTACACTCAATACCCCATAATGACAAAGAGAAAACAGGATTTTAGAAAGTTTTGCAAATTTATTAAAAAGAAAAAACTGAAATATCACATTTACATAAGTATTCATACCCTTTGCTATGACACTTGAAATTTAGCTCAGGTTCCTCACATTTCTCTTGATCATCTTTGAGATGTTTCGACACCTTGATTGGAGTCCACCTGTGGTAAATTCAATTGATTGGACATGATTTGGAAAGGCACACACCTGTCTATATAAGGTCTGACAGCTGACAATGCATATCAGAGTAAAAACCAAGCCATGAGGTGGAAGGAACTGCCTGCAGAGCTCAGAGACAGGATTGTGTCGAGGCACAGATCTGGGAAAGCCTAGAAAAAAATCTCTGCTGCATTGAAGGTTCCCAAGAGCACAGTGGCCTCCATAATTCTTATATGGAAGAAGTTTGGAACAACCAGGACTCTTCCTAGAGCTGGCCGCCCGGCCAAACTGAGCAATCGGGGGAGAAGGGCCTTGGTAATAGAGGTGACAAAGAACCTGATGGTCACTCTGGCTGAGCTCCAGAGATCCTGTGTGGAGATGGGAGAAATTTCCAGAAGGACAACCATTACTGCAGCACTCCACCGATCTGGGCTTTATTGGCAGAGTGGCCAGACGGAAGCTTCTCCTCAGTGAACGACACATGAAAGCCCACTTGGAGTTTGCAAAAAAAGCACCTAAAGGACTCTCAGACTGTGCGAAACAAGATTCTTTGGGCTTTCATGTGTCGTTCACTGAGGAGAAGCTTCCGTCTGGCCACTCTGCCATAAAGCCCAGATCGGTGGAGTGTTGCAGTGATGGTTGTCCTTCTGGAAATTTCTCCCATCTCCACACAGGATCTCTGGAGCTCAGCCAGAGTGACCATCGGGTTCTTGGTCACCTCCATTACCAAGGCCCTTCTCCCCCGATTGCTCAGTTTGGCCGGGCGGCCAGCTCTAGGAAGAGTCCTGGTTGTTCCAAACTTCTTCCATTTAAGAATTATGGAGGCCACTGTGCTCCTGGGAACCTTCAATGCAGCAGAGATTTTTTTGTAGGCTTCCCCAGATCTGTGCTTCGACACAATCCTGTCTCTGAGCTCTGCAGGCATTTCCTTCAACCTCATGGCTTGGTTTTTGCTCTGATATGTATTGTCAGCTGTGAGACCTTATATAGACAGGTGTGTGTCTTTCCAAATCATGTCCAATCAATTGAATTTATCACAGGTGGACTCCAATCAAGGTGTAGAAACATCTCCAAGATGATCAAGAGAAATGGGAGGCACCTGAGCTAAATTTCAAGTGTCATAGCAAAGGGTGTGAATACTTAACGTAAAATGGGGGTGAATAGAGACAGCAAGGTGAATAGGGACACAAACTGAAAAAAGTTTGGAAACTTTTTTCGCTGAAAATTGATAACCACACTGATTTGTTGATATTTGGGTTGAAAGTGTTCTCTTGTTTTTTTAAAAAGCAACTTATAGTCCCTATTAACCCCATATATGGGTTAAATAGGAATAAATAGGATTTTTATGGCTGTCCCTATTCACCCCGTTTTACGGGTGAATCGGGACAGTCACTAATACAAAAAAATAAATAATCAAGAAACAATCCTGAGTTTCCAACTTATTGCTAAATTGATAGCTCAGATGGATGCACATAATATGCACCCATAATATAAACCACAGTGCCAATGAAAAAAAAAATGGGATGATAAGTTTCTCCAAACTCCCTATTTCTTGATTATTATTTTTTTGTATTAGTGACTGTCCCTATTCACCCGTAAAACGGTGTGAATAGGGACAGCCATAAAAATCATATTTATTCCTATTTAACCCATATATGGGGTTAATAGGGACTATAAGTTGCTTTTTAAAAAAACAAGAGAACATTTTCAACCCAAATATCAACAAATCAGTATGGTTATCAATTTTCAGCGAAAAAAGTTTCCGAACTTTTTCAGTTTGTGTCCCTATTCACCTTGCTATCCCTATTTACCCCATTTTACGGTATGTAAATGTGATATTTCAGTTTTTTTCTTTTTAATAAATTTGCAAAACTTTCTAAAATCCTGTTTTCTCTTTGTCATTATGGGGTATTGAGTGTAGATTGATGAGGGAAAAAATGAATTTAAACGATTTCAGCATAAGGCTGCAACATAACAAAATGTGAAAAAAGTGAAGGGGTCTGAATACTTTCTGAATGCACTGTAGCTACCTTCCACCCATCCAGACATGGGGTAGCTACTAACCAAACATGGGGTAGCTACTAACCACCCTTTATTCTCTATCTGGCAGTTCAAACTGCCATTTTGCCAGTTGATTTTGCGTTTATTGTACATCAACTGCCCATGACATTGTTGCAAAAGCCTTCTGTTACTCTGTGGTTCTGGCCCAATCTATGAAAATCCCAACTTGGATTTTTGGAAAAGGAATGTCCTTCCTCCTGGTCCTGGTATAAATTGCCTTTCCCTCCAACCGCTCCTGTATCTGCTCTAGTTGGCTCCTTTCATCATGTTCTTGTGAAAGACATTAACTCTCTGGCTATAGTTTGCTTGCCACAGAGTCTGGCAGTTCACTCAGGCCAATTGACAGTGTCTGCCATCTTCCCTCCCTCTAAAAAGACTGACCTTCAATCTCATTTGAATCTGATATTGACTCTGATGCCAAGTGCTTTCACAAAATATCTCTCTCCCCCCTCCTCCCACCCCTCTCCCTCACTCTTGTTCTATCACCCTCTTTTGCGTTCGCCTTTGTGTTCTCCTTTGTGCTCCCCTCTGCCCCCCCCTTTGTGCTCCCACTTCCTTTTGCACTCTCTTAATTTATTCACCTGATTATTACTTCTAAGTTGCTTTCCAACCATACCACTTTCATCATGTTGCCCTTTTTCTCTCTCTTGGCTTGTTTCTCCATGATCCTCGACTTCATTTCTAAATTATGATAAATGAGTTTGTGTAATGTTCTTACAGTCACGTGAAAAAGTAAGTACACCCGATGTAAAGTTTTGACTTTTTCAACACATTTCAACATACAGCTATTTGATCTTCATTTCAACAATATTGATAGATAAAGGTGATATAACATAACAAATATCATGAAACATTTACATTTTGTCGCCCATTCTATAATTTAAATAAACATAAATGCAAATTTCACATGTGGAAAAAGTAAGTACACCCTTGGCTCTAATAGGTGGTATTGCCCCCTTTGGCAGAAACAACCTCAAGGAGGCATTTCTTATAACTGTCTACTAGTCTCTGACATCGACTGGGAGAAATTTTTGCCCACTCCTCCATGCAGAATTCTTTCAGCTGTGCGATGTTTGAGGGGTTTCTTGCATGCACAGCTCATATCAAATCCCTCCACAACATCTTGATGGGATTTAGATCTGGGCTTTGACTTTTTTGTATACAGAATCGAGGCTCATGTAAGAGCTAACACATTGAACATGAAAACATGCACAGACACATAAAACATGCAATGAAGGGAACGGGAGACAAGAGGGGGAGAGAAGGAAGCACACAAGCACAACAACAGAAGGATACCAGGGACGTCGGTAGATCTGTGGAAGGGGGAGGGCTGGGGGAGGAGGGAGGGGTACACGTTATAAAGCAAATGAACACTTCTAGGAATTTCAGGAAAGAAGTTGGGGATTTAAAGAGGCGGAGTTTGGGTGTTTTAACAGGGGTAGAAAAGATCAAGATTTTGGATGGGGGAAGATAAGCGATGGTGGTGAACAGCTGTTTTAAAGACCTGGAGGGAGGGAGGATTGAAGAGAGTGTGGATCCTCAATCAACTGCCAAACAGATTCAAGCTAACATCATTCCAGAAACCTCCATTTCTTTCTTTTCAGCCATTCCTTGGTGGATTTACTGGTATGTTTAGGGTCATTGTCATGTTACAAGGTCCACCTTCAGTTGAGCTTCAACTTTCCGACAGATGGCCTCACATTATCCTCAAGCACCCTCTTGTACAATGAAGAATTAATGGTGGATTCTATGATGGTGAGCTGCCCAGGCCCAGATGCAGCAAAGCTGCCCCAAACCATAATATTTCCACCACCATGCTTTACAGTTGGTATCAGGTTCTTGTGGTCAAATGCTGTCTTTGGTTTTCGCCAAACATGTCTTCTGGTACTGTGGCCAAATAGCTCTACCTTTGACTCATCTGTCCAGAGCACATTGTTCCAGACGTGCTGGTCTTTGCCGAGGTGTTCATTGGCAAACTTTAGTCTTGCCCTGATGTTCTTTCTGGACAGCAAAGGTTTCCTACTCGCACACCTCCCATGTAGATCAAATTTGTGCAGCCTCTTTCTAATAGTAGACTCGTGCACTTTGACGTCAACAGTGGCAAGAGCTACCTGTAGGTCCCATGATGACATTCTGGGGTTCTTAGAGACTTCTTTCAGCGTCTTGCGGTTTGCTCTTGGGCTGAACTTGCTGGGGCGGCCTGGCCTGAACAAGTTAGCAGTTGTTTGGAATCTTCTCCACTTGTAGATCATCTTCCGGACAGTCGAATGATTGATTTCAAATTGTTTGGAGATCTTTTTAAATCCCTTCCCAGACTCGTAGGCATCTATAACCTTCTTTCTGAAGGCCTCAGAGAGCACTTTTGATCTCGGCATGGTGACGCCGCACACTTCAACAACAAAGAGCAAACCAAACTAAATGGCTGAGGTTTAAATAAGACAGGTTCCTCCAAGATCCTCTCTAACGATGTTCTCATCATTTGCACCTGAGCTGGTGCACCTGATTCAAATTTTAGGTATTTGAAGTAGTGATAAATGTAGGTGTGTACTTACTTTTTCCACATGCAAAATTTGCATTTATGTTTATTTAAATTATACAATGGACTACAAAATGTAAATGTTTCATGATATTTGTTATATTATATCACCTTTATCTATCAATATTGTAGAAATGAAGATCAAATAGCTGTATGTTGAAATATGTTGAAAAAGTCAAAACTTTGCATGGGGTGTACTTACTTTTTCATGTGACTGTATATATTATGTTTGTGGAAGCAGTTGTTTAATCTGACTCCTATCCCTTCTGCATTATTTGTATAATTGCAGGTAACAGAAAGGCAGGTTTTCACAGCATTGGACTTATTGAGGCCCCACTGCAGGAATCCACATTTGATCTGGACAGCCTCAAACTCATGCAGGTATTGCAGTGATCCTTTTATATAGGCCTTGGCCTTGGCACAGTCATTATTTAACTTCCATGCTTTGGTGAATAAAATGCATACTAAGGATTGTGTGTGGAGAGTGAAAGTACACGTGTTGTTGCACCATTGCAGGTGATTGGGCATGGGCGTTACAGCTCGGTGCTGCGTGGATCTTTAGATGAGCAACCGGTAGCCGTGAAGATTGTACCCACTGCCTATCGGCATTACTATTTGAATGAGCGTGATGTATACCGACTGCCCCTCATGGAACATGAATCACTCGCTCGTCTAGTCACCGCTGAGGAGCGGCTGTCGCCAGAAGGCCATCACGAGTACTTGCTCATCCTTGACTATTACCCTCAGGTAAGTTCAAGCCAAGTAGATTCTGAAAGTTTGCTCGAACTGCAACGTGTGAATCAATCAATCGATCTTTTGGATGCCTTTATTTTCAAAGTTTCTATTTCTCCTTTTTAGATCTCTCGATTAGTGCTCTTTTTGATAGTTACTCAGAGCAAATGGTCCTTCAGCAGTTGTATGAAAGTTTTTATCGCGGTTCCACACACAAACAAATTCTGTTGAAGTTCAGTGTCCAGAAACATCGGTCACATTTGCTCTATTTTTCCAAGTTTTGTGTCGCTCTATGGACTGGTTTCCTCTGACAAAGGAAAAGGGAATGTGAGAGGTCTGGTTTTGGATTAGCTTGCGACATGATCCAACAATAATCTTTTGTGAGATGAGGCTGGCTTGCTGTCCAGATAATTTGTATGCTTTGTTAACTGTTCAGAATACAAAGCTGAGTTATAAGCACTGCATGATTTGCTGGGTTTTTGCCTGAAAAATGTATTAATAGCATATTGTGGAAAGAATAAAGAAGTTTTTAGTGCTGCAAATTGTTTCACTTTAAATGGGTGTTGTACACCGCTCCTTTCCTATTCCATCTCCAGGTGCTACATGACATGTGCCAAAAGGGAGTACTCAGTTTTCACAACGTTTGTTTGTTGTACAACGCTCCTTTCCTTTGCCATCTCCAGGCGCTGCATAACGTCATTGCCAGGCACCGAAGGGGGCCCGGCAATGACGCACACTGAAAGGGAGTACTCAGTTTTCACTCCGGTTGTTTGATTTCTTGTTACTTGGCAAAACGTTTTTTTTTTTTTGCAAGTATGTTGATCGTGTGTGTGTGTGTGTGTGTGTGTGTGTGTGTGTGTGTGTGTGTGTTAATGTGTTGTTTGTGTGTGTGTGTGTTGTGTGTGTGTGTGTGTGTGTGTGTTGTTTGTGTGTGTGTGTGTGTTGCTTGTGTGTGTGTGTGTTGTTTGTGTGTGTGTGTTGTTTGTGTTTGTCCGCTCACTTATACTTGCCTGCAGGTCACAATTTCAAACTGATCTTCACGAAACTTCACCAAATGGTAGATTTTGTGGTCCGACAAAATCCTATATATTTTTGAGGTCAAAAGGTCAACATAGGCCAAAGGTCAACCACTTTTTTTCCAATTTCTAAAATCCTCAATTTTCATCCGATTGACTTGGAATTTGAATCAGATTTTCATATCAGCGAACTGAATTCAACCACCAACTATTTTTGAGGTCAGCATAGGCCAAAAGGTCAACATAGGCCAAAGGTCAACAACAATTTCTAATTTCTAAAATCCTCAATTTTCATCAGATTGACTTGAAAATTGAATGGGATTTACAAATCAGGTAACTGAATTCAACCAACTATTTTTGAGGTCAACATAAGTCACAAGGTCAACATAGGCCAGAGGTCAACTACTTTTTTCGAATTTCTAAAATCCTCAATTTTCATCCGATTGACTTGAAATCTGAATAGGATTTGCATATCAGCTTACTGAAACCAACCACCAACTATTTTTGAGGTCAACATAGGCCAAAAGGTCAACATAGGCCAAATTTCTAAAATTGACAATTTTCATCCGATTAACTTAAACTTTGAAGACGATTTGCATATCAGGTCACTGAATTCTACCACAAATTATTTTTGAGGTCAAAAGGATGCCACTTTTGGCACTGAGTGCCATTCTACTTTGTTCTGTTTTGCCAAGTGTCGCTCTATGATTGATTTTTCATTTTCTTGTTTGTTTGTTGTACACCGCTCCTTTCCTATGCCATCTCTAGGCGCTGCATAACGTCATTGCCGGGCACCAAAGGAGGCTCGGCAATGACGCACGCTGAAAGGGAGTACTCAGTTTTCACTCTGGTTGTTTTCTTGCTTTCTTGTTTGTTTGTCCAGGCGATATCTCAGCCATCCTTTGAGCTAGAAGCTGAAATTTCGGCACAATAGTGATTAAGTACTTTGTCAAAAACAGTATTTTTTGTTTTTTGATTAATCAATTAATTGATGAGTTACTTACTTATTATCGATTTATTAAGTACTTTTACATTTCTTTTCTCTTCTGGGCATTATCTCAGGCACATTTTCAGTTAGGTAGCTGATATTTGGACATGACAATGACCAAGTGATTTGGCTGTAAAGGCTATTTTTGATTTATTGACTAATCAATTAATCGATTAATTATTTAATTATTCGATTAATGACAAAGTTAATTATTATTTTTAAGTTACAGATTCAGATGAAATGGTGGTGGTTTATGTGTTCTATTAGCCAACTCTCTTCCTCACTCTCCTTGCACTGCCCTCTCTCCTCCTCACCCCCAGGAGTACCTCTGGCTACGGCTTCCTCTCCGCTCCCACCTTTTGTTCATATGTGTTCTGTACCGTCCCCCAAACAGTGATGACTCCATCTACATTTCACTGTCTGACAACATGGACCAACTTCTATCCACTCATCCCAACTCTCTCTTCCTCATATGTGGTGACTTAAATTGTCATCATGCCACCTGGTTGGGTGTGGGTTCCTCTCTCACCAGTCATGGCACCTCAGCAAAGGACTTCTGTGACTCACTGGGATTGACACAATCTGTCAATTTCCCGACCCGGATCTCAGCCAATGGAGTATCTTCTCTTCTAGACTTGGTTATGACTAACTTCCCTGCTAATGTCTGCTGCTCTTCTTCTGCTCCAATCGGTTCCGGTTCTTCTGATCATGTGCTTGTCAAAGTGGACATCTCTCTGGCCATTCTCAGAGAGCCTCCTCAGCGTCGACGAGTCTGGCATTTCACTCAGGCCGACTGGGACGGTCTTCAAGCAGCCATCAATCGTCTGGATTGGTCTCCCATCTCCACTGCCTCTGACATCAATTCTTCCTGGGAATTCTTCCAAAGCAAACTGATCTCTCTCATGCACAGATTTATCCCATCTCGCCTTCAGTTGTCTTACCCTTCCTCCCGTCCATGGTACACTGAATCTTGTGGTGAGGCAGTTGCCCTGAAACAACTTGCCTTTGCCTCTTGGAAGGCTAATCCAACTGAAGGAAATCTCAGTTCCTTCCACCAAGCTCGGAACAAGTGTGTGTCTACCCTCAGGAGTGCCAGGAAGCACTATCTCTCCTCACTCAAGAATGAACTCTCAAACCTGTCTCCTTCCTCCAAATCCTGGTGGCGTCTGGTCAAATCCGTTTCTGGTGTTTGTTCCCCCTCCATCCCCTCCCTTACCTCAAATGGCCACACAGTTGACATCGCACGTGACAAAGCCGAGTGCCTCAACTCTGTGTTTGCCTCAAAATCCTTAGTCCCAAACCCATCTCTCTCTGTTCCCACCTTTCCCAGTCGAACCAAACTGCTCCTGGACTCTGTGACCTTCTCTCCTGACAAGGTGAAGGAGTTTTTGTCAAACCTCGACTCTGATTCTGCAACTGGACCAGATGGCATCAGCCCACGGGTCCTAAAATCCTGCTCTGCCGCTCTATCTCACCCTCTCTCTGTTCTTTTCACCCTATCCTTTGCTCAAGGTCATCTGCCAGCATCCTGGAAATCAGCAAACATTACCGCTTTACACAAAAAAGGTGCAAAAACAGATCCTTGCAACTACAGACCAATCAGCCTGCTCCCAATTATCAGCAAAGTCATGGAATCCATCATTGCTTCGGATATGAAATCTTTCCTCTTCTCCAATGGCTTGATCTCTGATCATCAATTTGGTTTCAGACCAGGTCACTCTACTCTGGACATGCTGCTTCTGCTGTCTCAACAATGGATGGAGGTCCTCAATGCCAAACAGGAAATCAGAGCTGTCTCCCTTATATCACGTGCCTTCGATACGGTCTGGCACCCAGCTCTGCTCACCAAACTCTCCTCCTATGGTATCCATGGAAATCTCCATGCATGGCTTGCGGACTTCCTCTCTGGTCGTAGTCAACGTGTGGCCCTGAATGGATTTCTCTCATCTCCCCTTCCCGTTCAGGCTGGAGTTCCCCAAGGCAGTGTGCTGGGCCCTGTGCTTTTTCTGGTCTTTATCAATTATCTCTCCGACTCTCTGGAAAATCCTCTGTATCTCTTTGCTGATGACTCCACTCTCTGCCGCTCCATTCCTCTTCCCTCAGATCGGCAGTCTGCAGCCTCCTCACTCTGTGAAGACCTGGACAAAATCACAGACTGGTCAAATATGTGGAACATGTCTTTCAATCCTGACAAATCTCACACTCTTACTATGTCTCTCCGAAAAGATCGACTGGACAACCCTCCCATCTACTTTCTCAACAATCCTCTCCAAGAAGTTCTGTCTCTCAAGCTTTTGGGTCTCACCATCTGCCATGATCTTTCTTGGGAAAACCACATTTCCAAGCTGGCCTCCAAAGCCAGTCGCCGACTGGGCATCCTCCGTCGTGCGAAGTCCTTCCTAGGCACACCTGAGCTCCTCACCACATACAAGGCTTTCATCCGCAGCTCAATGGAATACTGTTCTCCCCTATGGGCTGGTGCTCCTGCCTCACACCTGGCTCGGCTTCACGCTGTTGAAACCAAAGCATTCAGAATCATTGGAATCTCCCGCGATGAAGCTATCTCTGAGGGCCTTTCACTCACTCACCGCAGGCAGGTAGGTGGTCTTTCTGTCTTCTACCGACTCCTCTCCGGCCTTGCTCCCCCAGCTCTCTCTGTGCTCTGTCCCCCAAATATTCCTACAGGTCGCACAAGATCTGCCAGCCACCCTCTGATGGTTAAACTGCCGAAATCTCGGCTCTCTGCTCACCTTCACTCTTTCATTCCTCTTTTCTCCCGCCTCTGGAACAAACTCCCACACTCACTTCAATCACACTCCTCCCTCCAGGTCTTCAAAACAGCTGTTCACCACCATCTCTTATCTTCCCCCATCCAAAACCTTGATCTTTTCTACCCCCACTAATTCACCCCAGATCCACCTTGTTTGAAATTCAAACTTCTTTCCTGGAAGTCTTGGCAGTGTCCATATGTTTTATACCTCTCCCACCCCCCCCCTTCCCATGCCTCCCCCCCAAAGCCCTCTCCCTCCCACAGTTCTCTCGATGTCTCCATGTCTCTCGGTCCCTGCTCTCAAATGTTGTTTGTGTCCTTCCCCCTCTCTCCCCATCTTGTCTACCGCTCCCGATGTTATTTGTTTTGTGTGTCTGTTTGTCTTTCTGTGTGATTAATGTTCGCTCTTTCACGAGCCTCGATCTTGTATAGAAAAAAATAAAAAATAAAAAAATAAAAATAAATAGATTAATTATTTAATTTTTTTATGATTATTATATATTTATTTTCATTATTAATGATTTATTTATTTTCTTTCTCATTTTTTTTTTTTTTTTTTTGTATACTGAATCGAGGCTTGTGAAAGAGCTAACAGTTATTTCACAAACAAATCAACCAGACAAACAAAACACACAAAAAGAGGGAGCGGAAGACAAGATGGGGAGAGAAGGGGAAGCACACAACCACAACATTTGAGAGCAGGGAGAAGTGTGGGAGGGAGAGGGCTTGGGGGCAGGAGGCGTGGGAGGGGGGCACCTTTTGGCCAATATCTCAGGCACCTTTTGAGCTAGGAAGCTGAAATTTGGACATGACAATGACCAAGTGATTTGGCTCTAAAGGGTATTTTTGATTTATTGATTAATCAATGAATCGATTAATTATTTAATTATTTGATTACTAAATTATTGTTTTGAATTTCAATTACAGATTTGGGTGAAACGGTGGTGGTTTAGGTATTCTATTAGCCAATTGATTAATTATTTAATTATTTTATGATTATTATTTATTTATTTTCATTATTGATCATTTATTTATTTTCTTTCTCCTCTGGGCATTATCTCAGGCACCGTTTGAGCTAGGAAGCTGATATTTGGACATGACAATGACCAAGTGATTTGGCTGTAAAGGCTATTTTTGATTTATTGATTAATCAATTAATCGATTAATTATTTATTGATTAATAAATTGATTATTTAATTTTTTATTAATGACATTTCATTGAATTTCTAAAAGTTACATCTTCGGATGAAGCACTACTGGTTTAGTTATGCTATGAGCCAATTGATTAAGAAAACATTTTATGACAATCTTTTATTGATTTTAATTATGCAATTAATCAATCAATTATTGTGCATCTCTCCCTCCAAATACAATCTCTATGAGCTGCACGGCGGTGGTGCCCGGCAATGCCACGCTGGAGGATATTTAATTATTTGGCATGGGGGCGGTGTACTTTGAATGTTGGCTTAACGGTTAGGGTGCCGGCTTGGGGTCCCAGGATCCTGGGTTCGAATCCCGGTCGATCGCTAAATTAACACCAGGGGGGTTGACTCAGCCTGTCATCCTTCCGAGGTCGGCAAATTGAGTACCAGCTTGCTGGGATGAATGATCCCGGTGTGTACCCCGGTTTAGAATAGGTACACCGTATCCCTGCGCATCGTAAGAGGCGACTCAGGGTTGGCGCCAGGAAGGGCATCCGGCCATAAAAAAAACATTGCCTCAAACAGGGAACCATGATTGTCATGGGGCCCGCAAGGCTAACCCCTGCTCCAGTGGGGAAAATGGCCTTAAAACGATCATTCATTCATATATATTCAGAAAGTATTCAGACCCCTTCACTTTTTTCACATTTTGTTATGTTGCAGCCTTATGCTGAAATTGTTTCAATTCATTTTTCCCTCATCAATCTACACTCAATACCCCATAATGACAAAGAGAAAACAGGATTTTAGAAAGTTTTGCAAATTTATTTAAAAGAAAAAACTGAAATATCACATTGACATAAGTATTCAGACCCTTTGCTATGACACTTGAAATTTAGCTCAGGTGCCTCCCATTTCTCTTGATCATCTTTGAGATGTTTCTACACCTTGAATGGAGTCCACCTGTGGTAAATTCAATTGATTGCACATGATTTGGAAAGGCACACACCTGTCTATATAAGGTCTCACAGCTAACAATGCATATCAGAGCAAAAACCAAGCCATGAGGTCGAAGGAACTGCCTGCAGAGCTCAGAGACAGGATTGTGTCGAGGCACAGATTTGGGGAAGCCTACAGAAAATTCTGCTGCATTGAAAGTTCCCAAGAGCACAGTGGCCTCCATAATTCTTAAATGGAAGAAGTTTGGCATAACCAGGAGGACTCTTCCTAGAGCTGGCCGCCCGGCCAAACGGAGCAATCGGGGGAGAAGGGCCTTGGTAATAGAGGTGACCATGAACCCGATGGTCACTGGCTGAGCTCCAGAGATCCTGTGTGGAGATGGGAGAAACTTCCAGAAGGACAACCATCACTGCAACACTCCACCGATCTGGGCTTTATGGTAGAGTGGCCAGACGAAAGCCTCTCCTCAGTGAAAGACACATGAAAGCCCACAGAATCTTGTTTCTCACAGTCTGAGAGTCCTTTAGGTGTTTTATTGCAAACTCCAAGCTGACTTTCATGTATCTTTTCCAGAGTCCGTGAGATCATTGATGAAGATTAGGATTAGGAATAGGATGGGGCCTGGAACACTGCCTAATTGTACTCCAGCCTTGACAGGGAGAGGAGAAGAAAGGGTTCCGTTGAAAGCCACACATTGGTACAAGAGTGGAGAAAGTCAGTAAACCAAGAGTGGAGTTGGCCTTACATTAAAGACTTTGTGATAAAGGTCATGTGATGTGGATGTGTGCATAAAGCCTTTTATGAATTGTGTGAGCTTGGTAGTAAATTGCACTTGAGATGCTGCAGCTCACAGCTGTGGAATAAACCTTACAGCCGGCGTACATGGGAGGCAGGAAGCCAGGTGCCATGATGTCAGACTTATTTCCAGGGCCAAAGCAGGCTCAGACTTGATATTAAATGCAGAAAGTAATTTTGGTGTTGAGATGCTTTCCTGGAAAATGTCCGAAGAACTGATCTAATTTTCCTCAATCAGGTTTCCTGGGATAAGCCAGCAAGCATTATTGAATAGCAGTTGGAAATGCATTCTGAAATATTATATTTAAATACATTCTGCATGATGAATGGAGCCAACTGCTAGCTTGGATTTATTTAATGAAGGAATGTTTTGTGGTGAGCAGGGCTGTCTCAACTCCTTTCTATCCCACAATGCCTGTGATTGGATGACTGCTTGCAAGCTGGCATATTCAATGACTAAAGGCCTGGCGTTCTTGCATACAGAGGTGCAGCAGAATGGTATGTCAATTGCTGTTATTCATTGTAAATCTGTCTTTTCTAGTTTATTGGCTTATATGGAGGTTGGTTTATATTCCTGAGAGATGGATATGTACAGCCATGGCCAAAACTATTGGCACCCTTGCACTTTTTTCAAATAATGCACCATTTCTTCCAGAAAATTGTTGAAATCAAAATATATTTTGATATCCACATATGTATTTCTTTGGTTTGGAGTGGAACAAAACAAAAAAAAGCTGAAAAATTACTAAATATTAGCTTATTCCACACATGAATCCTAAAATGGCCAGGACAATATTATTGGCACCTTGAGAAGTTGTCAGAAATAGATTTCAAGCAGGTGATTCTCCTTTACTTTGGAACTGAACTCACCTGTGGTGAGTTGCAGGTGCCTGCAATATAAAAAATCACCCATTCAACCAGTTTGAATAGAGAAAAGGAGTCATTCTGCTGTTTTGTCTCACTGTATGTACTGCAATGATCATGGAGTCGAGAAAGAAAACCAGAGAATTGTCTGAGGAGGTCAGACACAAGATTGTAGCCAAGAATGGACAATGTCAAGGCTACAAGTCCATTTCCAGAGACCTTGATGTTCCCGTGTCCATCGTACGCAATGTTATCAGGAGGTTTAAGGCCCATGGCACTGTAGCCAACCTCCCTGGACGTGGCCGTAAGAGAAAACTTCATGGAAGATTGCAGCGAAGGATTGTTCGAATGGTTTGGGAAAGCACTTCAATCAACTGCCAAACAGATTCAAGCTGACCTTCAGACACAAGTTGCGACAGTTTCAACTCACACCATCCGTCGCCAACTCAACGAAAGGGGGTTCTATGGTAGGAGACCCAGGATGACTCCACTGCTGAGAGAGAGACATAAGAAAGCCCGACTGGAGTTTGCCAAAACACACCTGAACAAGCCAAAATCCTTCTGGGAGAATGTCCTGTGGACAGATGAGACCAAACTAGAGCTTTTTTCTTTAAAGCACATCATCTCTATGTTTACAGACAACAAAATGAAGCCTTTAAAGAAAATAACACCTTCGCTACAGTCAAACATGGAGGAGGTTCAGTGATGTTTTGGGGTTGCTGTGCTGCCTCTGGCACTGGGTACCTTGAATGTGTGAATAAAAAACCACCTTTAGAGGCCATTTTTCCCCGCAAGCGGGGGTTGGCCTTTTTCGGGCACCGTGGTTGTTGTTGTTTTTCGGTCCCCTTTTTGAAGCAATGTTTTACGGCCGGATGCCCTTCCTGCCGCCAACCCTGTTTGTCGCCTTTTACGACAAACAGGGAATTACCAGTGAACTGGTACTCAAATTAGCCGACCTCGGAAGGATGACAGGCTGAGTCAACCCCCCTGGCGTTAATTCAGTGATCGACCGGGATTCGAACCCAGGATCCTAGGATCCTAAGCTGGCACCCTAGCCGCTAAGCCAACGCCAGGCTCCCTACAGTCAAACATGGAGGAGTTTCAGTGATGTTTTGGGGTTGCTGTGCTGCCTCTGGCACTGGGTACCTTGAATGTGTGAATGGCATCATGAAATCAGGAGATTACCAAGGCATTTTGGAGCACAATGTTCAACCCAGTATCAGAAAGCTGGATCAAAGGACAATGACCCCAACACACACTTCAAAAAGCACCCAGGAATGGTTCAAGACAAAACGCTGGACTGTCCTGAAGTGGCCAGCAATGAGTCCAGATCTAAATCCCATTGAACACCTGTGGGGAGATCTGAAAACAGCAGTTGGGAGAAGGCACCCTTCAAATCTGGGAGAACTGGAGTAGTTTGCACAAGAAGAGTGGGTTCCTTTGTAATATTACCATTGTAATAAAATGTAATGTTATTACAATTACCATTGGTGTGACGAAATAAAACATCTTTAGTTATTTCATAAAAGCGACATTCTGTGGGGGAGGTGATGGATGTAGAGTGTGAATAAACACTGAATACAACCAGGGCTGAAAAGAACAAACAAATCACCGCTTTACATTTGCAGGCAAGTCATCCCCATAGTAGATGTCTGGGAAGGGATGCAGCCACGACCTCCGCCACAAGCAGGCAGACGAGAAGGTAGCAATTGATTTCTTTTAAAAAAAAGTTGATTTCTTCAGATTAATTTCCCTCAACTCTCCATCTCACAGGCAGCTGCGTCTTGTTGAGTTTGAAATGTTTGGCAGCGTTCACCTTAGGACAGGTGACCATTAGGTAGCAAGCTGGTAAAATAACATTTCCAGCATTCTATTGCAGAGTCGTAGCTGCTGCTGCTAAATCTGCAGAACCATGTTCCACACACACCAGAGCTTAATAATGTATGCTTAAAACCTGACGCACCTTGCCAGTCAAAGGCAAGAAAATCCTCTCTATCGTTGATCTCTCCGACTTCATTCTATATTGTCTTCATTAATGATCTCTCCGACTCTCTGGAAAATCCTCTATATCTCTTTGCTGATTACTCCACTCTCTGCCGCTCCATATGCAACCCTCAGATTGGCAGGCAGCAGCTTCTTCACTCTCTGCAGACCTGGACAATATCACAAACTGGTCAAACAAGTGGAACATGTCTTTCAATCCTGACAAATCTCACACTCTAACTTTGTCTCTCCGAAAAGACCGTCTGGACAACCCTCCCATCTACTTTCTGAACAATCCTCTTGAAGAAGTTCTGTCACTCAAGCTTTTGGGTCTCACTATCTGCCATGATCTTTCCTGAGAAAACCACATTTCCAAGCTGGCCTCCAAAGCCAGTTGCCGACTGGGCATCCTCCGTCATGCAAAGTCCTTTCTGGGCACACCTGAGCTCCTCACCACATACAAAGCTTTCATCCGCAGATCAATGGAATACTGCTCTCCCCTCTGGGCTGGTGCTCTTGCCCCACACTTAGCTCGGCTTCACGCTGTTGAAACCAAAGCATTCAGAATCATTGGAATCCCCTGCGATGAAGCTCATTCTGAGGGCCTTTCTCTCTCTCACCGCAGGCACATAGGTGGTCTTTCTGTCTTCTACCGACTCCTCTTCGGCCTTGCTCCCCCTGTTCTGTCTGTGCTCTGTACCCCAAATATTCCTGCAGGACGCACAAGATCTGCCAGCAACCCTCTTCTGTTGAAACTGTGAAAATCAAGACTCTTTACTCACCTCCACTCCTTCATTCCTCTTTTCTCCTGCCTCTGGAACCATTCCCCACACTCCCTTCAATCCCTCTCCTCCCTCCAGGTCTTTAAAATAGCTGGTCACCACCATCTCTTATCTTCCCCCATCCAAAACCTTGATCTTTTCTACCTCTGTTAAAACATCCCAGATCCACCTCTTTCAATCCGCAACTTCTTTCCTGAAATTCCTAGAAGTGTTAATTTGCTTTATAGCGTGTACCTCTCCCTCCTCCCCCAGCCCTCCCCCCTTCCACAGATCTACCGACCTCCCTGTTCTTTTCTGTTGTTGTGCTTGTGTGCATCTCTCTCTCTCCCCCTCTTGGCTCTTTTTTTTTTTTTTGTCTTGTATACAAGATCGAGGCTCGTGAAAGAGCGAACATTAATCACACAAAAAGACAAACCGACACATAAAACATATAACATCGGGAGCGGTAGACAAGATGGGGAGAGAGGGGGAAGGACACAAACACAACATTTGAGAGCAGGGACCGAGAGACATGGAGACATCGAGAGATCTGAGAGAGGGCGAGGGCTTTGGGGGGGGGGGGGGGGCATGGGAAGGGGGCGGTGGGAGAGGTATAAAACATATGGACACTGCCAGGACTTCCAGGAAAGAAGTTGGAATTTCAAACAAGGTGGATCTGGGGTGAATTAGCGGGGGTAGAAAAGATCAAGGTTTTGGATGGGGGAAGATAAGAGATGGTGGTGAACAGCTGTTTTAAAGACCTGGAGGGAGGAGTGGGATTGAAGGGAGTGAGGGAGTTTGTTCCAGAGGCGGGAGAAAAGAGGAATGAAAGTGAAGGTGAGCAGAGAGCCGAGATTTCGGCAGTTTAACCATCAGAGGGTTGCTGGCAGATCTTGTGCGACCTGTAGGAATATTTGGGGGACATAGCACAGAGAGAGCTGGGGGTGCAAGGCCGGAGAGGAGTCGGTAGAAGACAGAAAGACCACCTACCTGCCTGCGGTGAGTGAGTGAAAGGCCCTCAGAGATAGCTTCATCGCGGGAGATTCCAATAATTCTGAAAGCTTTGGTTTCAACAGTGTGAAGCCGAGCTAGGTGTGAGGCAGGAGCACCGGCCCATAGGGGAGAACAGTATTCCATTGAGCTGCGGATGAAAGCCTTGTATGTGGTGAGGAGCTCAGGTGTGCCGAGGAAGGACTTCGCACGACGGAGGATGCCCAGTCGGCGACTGGCTTTGGAGGCCAGCTTGGAAATGTGGTTTTCCCAAGAAAGATCATGGCAGATAGTGAGACCCAAAAGCTTGAGCGACAGAACTTCTTGCAGAGGATTGTTGAGAAAGTAGATGGGAGGGTTGTCCAGTCGATCTTTTCGGAGAGACATAGTAAGAGTGTGAGATTTGTCAGGATTGAAAGACATGTTCCACTTGTTTGACCAGTCTGTGATTTTGTGCAAGTCTTCAGAGAGTGAGGAGGCTGCAGACTGCCGATCTGAGGGAAGAGGAATGGAGCGGCAGAGAGTGGAGTCATCAGCAAAGAGATAGAGAGGATTTTCAAGAGTCAGAGAGATCATTGATGAAGACCAGAAAAAGCACGGGGCCCAGAACACTGCCTTGGGGAACTCCAGCCTGAAAAGGAAGAGGAGATGAGAGAAACCCATTCAGGGCCACACGTTGACGACGACTAGAGAGGAAGTCCGCCAGCCATGCGTGGAGATTTCCATGGATACCAAAGGAGGAGAGTTTGGTGAGCAGAGCGGGGTGCCAGACCGTGTCGAAGGCACGTGATATGTCGAGGGAGACAGCTCTAATTTCCTGTTTGGCATTGAGGACCTCCATCCATTGTTGAGACAGCAGAAGCAGCATGTCCAGAGTAGAGTGACCTGGTCTGAAACCAAATTGATGATCAGAGATCAAGCCATTGGAGAAGAGGAAAGATTTCATATCCGAAGCAATGATGGATTCCATGACTTTGCTGATAATTGGGAGAAGGCTGATTGGTCTGTAGTTGCTAGGATCTGTTTTTGCACCTTTTTTGTGCATAGCGGTGATGTTGGCTGATTTCCAAGCAGATGGCAGTTGACCTTGAGCAAAAGAGAGGGTGAAGAGAACAGAGAGAGGGTGAGATAGAGCGGCAGAGCAGGATTTTAGGACCCGTGGGCTGATGCCGTCGGGTCCAGTTGCAGAATCAGAGTCGAGGGTTGACAGAAACTTTTCCACCTTGTCAGGAGGAAAGGACACGGAGTCCAGGAGCAGCAGGGTATGACTGGGTATGGTGGGTACAGAGAGGGATGGGTTTGGGACACAAGATTTAGAGGCAAACACAGAGTTGAGGCATTCAGCTTTTTCACGTGCGGAGTCAGCTGTGTAGCCGTTTGAGGTAAGGGAGGGGATGGAGGGGGAACAAACACCAGAAACGGATTTGACCAGACGCCACCAGGATTTGGAAGAGGGAGACAGATAAGAGAGTTCGGTCTTGAGAACGGAGAGATATTGTTTCCTGGCTCTCCTGAGGGTGGACACACACTTGTTTCGGGCTTTGTGAAAGGAAATGAGATTTCCTTCCGTTGGATTTGCTTTCCAGGAGACGAAGGCAAGTTGTTTCTGGGCAACAGCCTCACCACAAGAATCCGTGTACCATGGACGGGAGGAAGGGTATGACAACTGAAGACGAGATGGGATAAATCTGTGCATGAGAGAGAGCAATTTACTTTGGAAGAATTCCCAGGATGAGTTGATGTCAGAGGTGGTAGAGATGGGAGACAAGTCCAGATGATTGATGGCTGCTTGAAGACCGTGCCAGTTGGCCTGAGTGAAATGCCAGACTCGTCGACGCTGAGCAGGCTCCCTGAGGATGGTCAGAGAGATGTCCACTTTAACAAGGACATGATCAGATGATCCGATTGGAGCAAAAGAAGAGCAGCAGACATTTTCAGGGAAGTTAGTCATAACCAAGTCCAGAAGAGAAGATGTTCCGTTGACTGAGATCCGGGTCGGGAAATTGACAGATTGTGTCAGTCCCAGTGAGTCGCAGAAGTCCTTTGCTGAGGAGCCATGGCTGGTGAGAGAGGTACCCACACCCAGCCAACTGGCATGATGACAGTTGAAATCACCACATATGAGGAAGAGAGAGTTGGGATGAGTAGATAGAAGTTGGTCCATATTATCAGACAGTGAGATGTAGATGGAGTCATCACTGTTTGGTGGACGGTACAACACACATATGAACAAGAGGTGGGAGCGAAGGGGAAGCCGTAGCCAGAGGTATTCCTGGGGGTGAGGTGGAGAGAGTGCAGTGCAGGGCGAGTGAGGAAGAGAGTTTTTGATAAAGATAGCAACCCCACCTCCAGGACGAGGCTCAGGTCTATCATACCGGAGGAGGGAGTAGCCCGGGAGAGATACTAAGGAATCAGAGACATCATAAAGGAGGAAAGTTTCTGTTAAGCAGATCACGTCTGGTTTGACAGAAGCAACCTGTATGGAGAGATCAGTTAAGTTTGAACGAAGGCCCCGGATGTTTGAGGTCCATACCGTTAATGAAGAGGCAGGGGGAGCATCAGATACAGAACAGGGGGGAGGAGGGGTAGGGTAAGATGTGGAAGAGGTAGGGAGAGCTGTTGAAGGTGTGTCAGAGACTCTTGCTCCCTTCATTGCATGTTTTGTGTGTCTGTGCATGTTTTTCATGTTCAATGTGTTAGCTCTTACACGAGCTTCGATTCTGTATACAAAAAAAATAAAAAAAATGGAATGATTCACAAAGCAAGATGTCTTGAGGTATCATGTAATGTTATTACAATTACCATTGGTGTGACAAAATAAAACTTCTTTAGTTATTCCATAAAAGCGAATTAGTAGTTTGTTTTTCTTTACAGGAGCTCAGCTCAGGTACGCACACTCAATTCTGAGCTGTCTAGCCTGGATTTGAAGAATGACCCAACTATAAACTGTCGTCCTGGTGTTGCGCACGCAGGGCGAGGCATTAATGTGTGCACCGTCTTGGTGTCTTGTATGCTAACATTAGTTGGTGGATGTTAAAGATCCAACGGTGTCCTTCGCGAAGAGCAGTCAAACTATCACCGCCACCCTTGCCAAATCCCAAATACATGCCGTAACTACCACTGGGAAGGCCAAAGCAATCCACTCTGTAATTCCTGGTGTGGGCTGTATTGGCAGCACCGAACCTGCCATAGAACCACATATTGTGAATGTCTCAGACGAGTTCAACTTTGAGCTCACCAGGAAAAATACAAAATGAAATTCAATACAGGACTATATATTTTCATGCCGCAGCCATTGGCCGCCACAGCAGTGGTTGATACTACGTCTGTGTTTACAATATGAATATCTGTGCCAAACCCAGTGATTCTAGCGGCTCATATTGTCGAGTTATTCTGCCGAAAAAATACAAACACACAGACGTGTTGATTGCAACACTGACGGCCCTGAGCAGAGACAGGAAGCATATTGAAAGAGTAAAGTTCAGGTGAAAGAGAGGTGAAAGAGAGGTGACTCACAGGTGATATCTATTCAGATCAATAGCAGCCATGACTAAGGAACAGGCACAGCCGACACTAACCAGGGATAGAAAGTCCAAATCAGAATTCAGAGCAAATGGGGCTGTAGAGAAAGAAGTGATAGTTTTTTTTTTTTTAAAGGAGCAACAAAACCACATTCATATACATCCTAACTTCGGTGTCGTCTCTCACCATCCTCAGGAGGGTAGGGAGATGGGGGGTATGGGGCCAAATTAATTTTGCACCCGTGACCTGGCCATTGGTACCCCGAGAAAGTTTGCAAAAATTTGAGGGGAATCGGCCAAACAGTTTTCGACGTTGAAGTCAGAGGCCATTCATGGTGAAATGAAACATTAACGCCCAAAACAGGAAATTCGAAAACTTCAGTAGAAACTCAAACTGCAAATTGTAATAAGAGAAAGAACAGAAGGGAAGAAATTTGCATTCTCTACATGCTGGGAACATGTATGCAGAGGGTTGGTTCACTTTGAGCATTTCTGTTACGGTAAATGAAATCGCAAAACAACCATCAAATCACTTAGAAGAAAAAGATAACGACGTGAGACTTTTCCCCCAACCTCAACTTTTCTTTTCCCCCCAATTCCGTCGAGCATTTCTTTACCATTTTAGTTGCTCGGCATTTTCTTTCTTTGCATCACATAATTAACGATATTGTAGTATTATCGAGTGCTCTTTTCAGCACTTACAAGCAGTTTGGCAATCGGTGACTGTACCACATCTCCAGCTGCTGTCTTACTCACTATTTGCCTGTGCCTCTGATCATTTCCTGCAGACAAGTATAAACCAGCAATTGCTCACAGGGACTTCAGTTCGCGCAATGTTCTTGTTCGTGCCGATGGCTCCTGCGTCCTGGCTGACTTTGGCTTTGCTATGAGGCTTACGGGACAGCGGCCGGTCCGATCTGGTGAAGATGATTCAGCGACCCTCAACGAGGCATGTGGTCATTGGCTTGCACAGCAATGAACAACAACCATTCATTTTTATTTTTATGTGCCAATGGCCTTGTATCGTCGATTGTTAGAGATTGTGTTTGTCGCATGTAGACAACGATGGTTAATGTTAGACTCCCTTCTCCTTTGCCCTTACATGCTGCTCCTTCCCTTTCCGCCGTGTTTTAAAGATTTGTCCGTGTTTTACAACTATGATCAACAAATCCTCTCACCATTTTGTTGCATTCCTTCAGATTGGGCCAATTACCAATAATGGGCTGATTGAGAGACCACCTTTAGAAGCCATTTTTCCCTGCAGAGCAGGTGTTGGCCTTTTTCGCGCACCGTGGTCCCCTTTTTGAAGCAATGTTTTATGGCCGGATGCCCTTCCTGCCACCAACCCTGTTAGTTGCCTCTTGCGACACATAGGGAATTACCAGTGAGCTGGTACTCAATTTGCCGACCTCGGAAGGATGACAGGCTGAGTCAACCCCCCTGGTGTTAATTCAGCAATCGGCCGGGATTCAAACCCAGGATGCTAGGATCCCAAGCTGGCACCCTAACCGCTAAGCCAACACCAGGCCTAATGGGCTGATTAGGAACTGTAATAAACTGCCAACATTTCACAGCTTATTACATTGTTCTTCTTTATTTCTTCATCAGAGTTAACACCTCCACAACACGTCTTAGTAACTTCAATCATCTATAGCAGTTACCACCATGCGTTGTGTGTTTTTCAGGTTGGCACGGTGAGGTACATGGCTCCAGAGGTGCTCGAGGGTGCCATGAATCTGCATGACTGCGAGTCGGCTCTAAAGCAGGTCGACGTGTACGCGCTCGGACTTGTCTTTTGGGAAGTGTATATGAGATGCCACGAGTTGTTCCCAGGTGCGACTATACCTCCAATGATATCCTTCAAATCCTGTGTAGATTTTTTTTGAACATATGTTTCATATTTTTTGTGATTACAAAAACACATCTTTCATGTTTCAACCCACGAGCTTGTTATTAGAAATGTGTTTTAGAAATGCGTTGGTATTATTAGGAATGCGTTAGGCCTGGTGTTGGCTGAGTGGTTAGGGTGCCGGCTTGGGATCCTAGGATCCTGGGTTAGAATCCCGATCGATCGCTGAATTAACGCCAGGGGGGTTCACTCAGCCTGTCATCCTTCCGGTCGGCAAATTGAGTACCAGCTTACTGGGATGAATGATCACGGTGTGTACCCCGATTTAGAATAGGTACACCGTATCCCTGGGTATTGTAAGAGGCGACCAAGGGTTGGCGTCAGGAAGGGCATCCGGCCATAAAAAAAAACTTTGCCTCAAAACAGGGAACCATGATTGTTATGGGGCCCGCAATGCTAATCCCCGCTCCAGCGGGGAAAATGGCCTTAAAACGATCATTCATTCATTAGGAACGTGCTCCATAGATGTATCTTACATCACTTGCTCTGCAGCTTTTGAAATCATCGAAAGGTAGTGTGTGTTCCCTATCATCCTCCCTCATATTTCTCGGCTGTCTTTCCTCTCAACTATATTTGTGCTCTGTATCATCTACTCACTCACTCACATCTACATATGCTAACCCCGGCTCTTGGCTAACCCCCGCTCTAGTAGGGAAAATGGCCTTTAAAATGCATGTTGTTGTTGTTGTGTATCATCTACTCACTCCATTTCCTCTTTCCTGGATGCCAGTATAGGACAATAACTGCCCATAATTGCAAAAACAAGCTCTCCGAAATAGCGTTATACAAAAAGTTGGGACCATAATCTTTTTCCATATCTCCACTCATCAGCTGTTGGGAAAAAAACTTGAGTTCCCAACTTTTTCTTCCCTGTCGTCTCTCCTCTAACTCCCTCTAACCCCTTTCCTCCATATTCTGCTCTTTGGATGAAGTGAAGGTGAAGCTTCCTATCCATTAAGGCAGAGTAGTTTCTCACTGAATTTTTACCACAGCTACAAAATGACCCTGATTTGGAATGGTTCCCTCATCCTCAAAACTCAACAACTGTGCATCTGTTCTGGCTTTTCTTGCCCTGCTCTTCTGCACATCTTTATCATGTGGTCATCTTCCTTGTTTGTACTTTCAAGGTAATTGATGATACCTCTATTGATGAGAATGGTGCCAAGACCAACCACCATTGGCAAAAACATGCTCTTACAACCTCTAGTGCATCAGCTCCTCCCTTTGATCCTTAATTATTATTTTTTCTGTTATATGACAGAAATATGTTTTTCTGTTATATGTTTTTTCTGTTAGGGTTGGCGTCAGGAAGGGCATCCGGCCGTAAAACTATTGCCTTAAACAGGGAACCATGATTGTCATGGGGCCCGCAAGGCTAACCCCTGCTCTAGCGGGGAAAATGGCCTTAAAACGATCATTCACATTCATTCATATATGACAATGACCATATTCGACTGCATCAATAATAATAAAACAAGAAGACATCATGCAGACAGAGCCCGATACTTGCAAAATCCACCCCTTCCCCTCAAAAAAGTTGCCATGGATACATCAAATTGTCCATTTCATTAAGATTAAAATTGACGAACTTAATCAGAGCTCGGGTCAGTCGGATTAAAATTGATGATTTTTCAGATGAAAATTTATATTAGAAGTTTGACCTTGAGTTGACCTTTGATCGTTTGACCTCAAAAGTAGTTCGTTTCCCAATTCAGTGATGCACTATGTAATTGCTGTTTAATTTTCACGTTAATAGGATGAAAAGTGATGATTTTCAGATAAAATTGATTTTAGAAGTTTGACCTATAGTTTATCTTTGACCCTTTGACCCCAAGGTAGCTGGTTTTCCAATTCTGTGATGTACAATGCAATTGCTCTTTAATTTTGAGGTGAAAATTGATGATTGTTCAGATGAAAAGTGATGATATTAGAAGTTTCACCTTGAGTTGACATTTGACCTTTTGACCATAAAATAGTTGGTCTCCCAATTCCATGAGGCACAATGCAGTTGCTGTTTATTAATAGCAATTTCCTTCAACATTAAAAAAAAAAAAATACTGTTCAATTTTCAAGTCGATCCGATTAAAAATGACAATTTTAGAAATTTGACCTCAAGATCACCTTTGACCTCAAAATCAATAGGCTTCTTCCTTATGATGAACTCTACCATCTGGTGAAGTTTAGTGAAGATCGGTTTAAAATTGTGACCTTTATGCGATTGACAGACAGACAAACAGGCAGACAAACAGGCAGACAAACAAGCAGACAAACAGGCAGACAAACAGGCAGACAAACAGACAGACAAACACACAGACAAACAGACAGACAGACAAACAGACAGACAAACAGATAGACAGACAAAATAATGCACAAGACCAACCAATAGACTTTTTAAATCTTCGAATTTGCAAGTAATAAAAACATAATTTAGCCGTTATTAATGGTGGAAAAGGTTACAATTTTATTCTTGCAACGACAACATGAATATGCATATCTTAGTCAGGTTCACTATGTTAACAAATATAATTTCGTTCAAAATTTTGGTAGATTAGCAAAACTATACATTTTTGGAATATTCAGAGCATGAGGAATCCAAAAATTAATGTTTACATTTGCGTAGACACCTTTGCGAAAATGATACTCAGGACAGTGATGAAGATAGTCAGGTTCACCCTAGGATGAAGATAGTTAACAAATATAATTTCTTTCAAAATTTTGCAAACCTAGCAAACCTGTACATTTTTGGAATCTTCAGAGCATGGAGAATCTGAAAATCAATGTTGGCATTTGCACAGACACCTGCATGGCCGCCATTTTGGATTTTGAAAATGGCCGCCATAAAATACATATTTTACGCGATCTCGGCTTCTAGTCAACCTAGAGACTTAATTAAATATGCTAATCCTATGTTTTCTGGGTCAAGGAATCCAATAAAGGCCTCAAAATAGTGCTCAGGATTATAGAAAAGCAACAAACAAAGGTAATTGAAAACCATTGTCTTTATATTTGTGATATAACTGTATTACATAATACATGATATTGCAAGTCCTTTGAAGTTATAGGTTGTTATAGGAAGTTATAGGTAGTATCAGATTGAACTATAAGTCCTATACACAGGATCTACGAGATCTATACCGTTCAGGAATATGCTTTTACAGATCTTCATCACTGTCCTGAGTGTCATTTTCGCAAAGGTGTCTACGCAAATGTAAACATTAATTTTTGGATTCCTCATGCTCTGAATATTCCAAAAATGTATAGTTTTGCTAATCTACCAAAATTTTGAACGAAAAAACATAGTGAACCTGACTATCTGTGCACTGGTTGATGCCAGGAACAGGTAGTGCCGTCTTTCTCAGAAGACCAAATGCAAAGTCAAGAGCAGCCTATCTGAAATGTCGAAGGACAGAGGTGAATAGATAAATGAACATTATGTAGCTTGTGTAGCCTAGTTGTGTGTTTGATCACAGAAATAATGTCAACTCTCTATCTCGCAGTAGTCTGCCCCAAAGGCAGGTTCAGTGCTTCTGCAGCAGTCTCTTGGAGAAGATTATTCATGGTGGTTTGCATTTACCCTCTTCAGCAGTTGTCAGGGCAAGAATTTGGAATTTTGTTTGGCAACCACGGACAATTGGCTTATTCTTCAAGAATGACACTGATGTATTAAATCTCCACTGGATAATTGTAGCAGATGAGTCCAAGGATTGACATTCATCCGAGGTATGCGTCACATTTTGTAATGCAATGCCCTGGCTGTAAAGCACCAGTTCAACAGTTTATAGTCAGGCTAAGAATCGATACCACACTAGACAACTCAAAGTTAAGTGTGCTACCTCCACACAATCCTGCCAGGACACAATGTCAACTACCAGGAAGATTGTCAGATTACAGTTAGATCTAGTCATCGTTAAAATGGTCATAATTAGCACCATTCTCCATAAAAGCTTGATTGAGGTGATCTGCACCTCGACCATTTGATGTTTCCTCTTTCCTTTTTCTGCAAAGTGTGTACTGCTGGAAAAGCAAGGTGACTGCTGTGTTGAGTGACTGGGACGTGGGACAAAATCCAAACAAACGCTGTTTGAAAAGACAAAAGACCATGTCAACAGTTCAATGATGGATTCATTGACTCCACTTATAATTGGAAATAAGCTTCTTTTAATGCCGGTAGTCCTGGGAGGACTCCGTTCCACCTTCTAAAACCCAAATTATGGAGATAACAACCAAGGACACACACACACACACACTGAAACACAGCTGCCTTGTTATTATTATTATAGACTAGCTTATTCTCTTTTTGTACATTTCAGCATACAATATCCAAACATCCTGTTGAACCTTTCATCATCCAACGACCTCTCGTCCTCTTCCTTCCACCTTCTAAAAATAATCAAAACAGGCCTGCGTTATTTGGGCATGTATTAAGACTGGAAATGTGTGTGTACCTTCACCGGATATTCTTGAAAATGTTCCTGTAATGCAGAAACAGTTGACAAAATTCATTTTTGCTTGGTGTAACTTTGCATTATGCGTTGGTCTCTCCCCCTTTGTCTGTTGTGTTGACCTCTCGATGTATTTTTGCTTTCAATGTCTCCTTTGAAGACTATCTGACCTGGTACAAGTATGAATCAAACCTGGTACAAGTATGTACAATGATGTAATAATGTAGGTGGAGGGATGACTATCTGACCATAAATATCTTTCAAACCTTCCAAACCTGGTCCATCAAGCAGGGGGCCAAAGCTAAAAAAAAATTAAATCATCAGGATTTTGTCCAAAGTTTGTATTATGATGCCTCAAGTATGTATTATGATGCAAAGATTAACTGGTTTGATTTTGGCATCAATAGGTCAAAGTTTAAAGTCTGTAATCGGTTTATAACTTGAGAACGGCTGAAGGGATACAAGTCAAACTTGGTACAGGTGTGCTTAATGATGTAAAGATGAACTGATTAGATTTTGGGGTCACGAGGTCAAAGATCAGCGGTCATGTTAGGTAAAAATTCTGTTACCACAATAACTTGTGAACCAGCGCTGGGATTTTGACCAAAGTTGGTACAAGTATGTATTATGATGCAAAGATTAACCGATTTAATATTGGGCTCAAAAGGTCAAAGGTCAGAGTCTGTAATATGTTTTTGTTACCGCGATAACTTAAGAACGGCTGAAGAGAACCAAGTCACACTTGATACAAGTATGTATAATTATGCAAAGAGGAACTGACTAGATTATGGGGGTCAATAGGTCAAAGGTCAGAGGTTCCGTTTGGTAAAATTTATGATACCGAGCTAACTTGTGAACCAGTGGTGGGATTTTGACCAAATTTTTTTTACGGCATAGCCCATCGGGCGAAGCCGTCTAGAACAGTGTTTGTCCGTCCATATGTATGTCCCCTCAAACGTATACCAATCAGAGCTGAGGATCTGGTCACATGACAGGGTGATGTGATTACATCTGATGTCATTCCGGCGGTAATGAGGATGTCATTACTTTGACATGAGGCTGACTCTCCACACTCCGCCATTTTGATTTACATGCCATTCATGCCGAACATATCGTCAAACCTGTCATATATCACAATCGCCATACTCTACTTTTACGTTTTTCATTCAGTGTGAAACACAAAAAACCGATTGTTAAAATGACCATGAAATATTGAAAGCATAGACATTACGTCTCTTTCAACAATACGGTATGTATAGGCGTTATGACTCATCTTTGGACCGCTTTGGACAATTTAAGCCCAGGTTTCTTAATACCTGGTGTCTTAATACCTGTTAGCCTGGTGTTGGGCTAGCGGCTAGGGTGCCAGCTTAGGATCCTGGGATCCTGGGTTCGAATCCCGGTCGATCGCTGAATTAACGCCAGGGGGGTTGACAGCCTGTCATCCTTCCGAGGTCGGCTAATTGAGTACCAGTTCACTGGTAATTCCCTGCTTGTCGTAAAAGGCGACAAAAAGGGTTGGCGGCAGGAAGGGCATCCGGCCGTAAAACATTGCTTCAAAAAGGGGACCAAAAAACAACAACAACCACGGTCCCCGAAAAAGGCCAACCCCCGCTTTGCGGGGGGAAATGGCCTCTAAAGGTGTTTTTTTTTCTTGTTTTTTTTCTTCTTAATACAGTAGTGTGTCGTTTCAGTAGTATCGTTTTCGTAATAATAATAATATAGTAAATACAACCTTAACACTTTAATCCCAATGTCGTGAATGGAAAGATAATTGATTGAAGTGGTGTATGATTCATGATCAATGATCTAAGCGGCGTTCGGCACTAATATTAATAACCGAGGAAGTAGGGAATTCACCTCGGTTTTTTAATGGTAATATCATTTTCGAAATAATGATGACGTAACGTTAATATTATAGTTAATCTAATCATAACACTAATCCCTTCGTAGTGACTGCATACTTACTGGAAGTTAAAATATATCAGTTTTGTGTCCGTTGTGTCATTACGTCTATGATGTCATTACGACGGCTGACTCAACCGACCAACATTTTAATTTACAAGTAAGCCTACACCCGCTCACTACGGGAGTGGCAGGAAGGGTCATTCTTCTTTGGGGTATAATAGATTACAGTCGATCTATGGTCGGGTCTCAAGAACATTGGGTGTGTCTTCATTTACCAAGTTTATTGTGGAGAGATCTCCAAGTGGTTTAAGCATTCGAGCAAGCACTCCATTCAAAACCCTTAAGAAACGGCTGGTTTGGCAAGCACTAGCGAGCTGCTTGGTGAATGAGCACATCCCCAACCCTTGTGGGGTACAGGGATTACAGTAGGTCTTCGTTCAGTTCTGTAAGTAAAGCGTACCTCATGGATGTCTGGATTCCTCTAAATTTCTTTGTTTAATGTTATGAACAGCATTAACAACTGTTTGAAAAGCTAAACATATGTGTTTGTGGTTTGTAATATTTTACAAGCCCGGCTACATCGCTGTTAGCCTTTTGGTTTTCTGTTTTTTTTTTAAATACATGGTACTAAGGCTCATAATAGAGCTCAGACACACATGCACGCACACACACACACACACACACACACACACGCACGCACACACACACACACACACACACACACACACACACACACACGCTATGGGGTATTTTGGTTGGTATAAGTACATATTATGATGAAAAGATGAACTGATTAGATTTCTGCATCAAAGGTCAACAGTCATGTCAGGTAAAAATGTGAGACTTGAGAACAGCTGAAGGGATTTGAATCAAACCTGGTACAAGTATGTACAATGATGTAATAATGTAGGTGGAGGCATATCGGTCGACTTTGAAGAGTGCCATTCTAGTTTCTCCATGTTCTCAAACGAGACTTGCTGCGCTCAGGCAATCAGTGCATGCTACAACCCATGGGTGTACTTAAAAATGGTGTATATGCCTGACCTGACACCCTCTTGTGCATCAGGAAATCCACCTACAGGAGCATATCGATGAAGCATTGATTATTTGATGTTTGTTTTGTATTTGAAGATTTCCTGTACTTCCATTCTATTATCTGTGCTCCAAGCAGGTGAATGATTTCACTGAACCGTGATGTAATTGAAGGTTTTTTTCTAATGCTGTTCTGGGTTTATACAGGTGAGAACGTGCCTGAATATCAAATGCCCTTCCAAGCAGAGGTGGGCACCCAGCCAACAATCGAGGATATGCAGGTACTCGTGTCTCATGAGAAGCAGCGACCGCTCTTTCCCGATGCGTGGAAAGAAAACAGCTTGGTGAGCAGCAGTAATATTTGCACGTTTTGTTGCTGTACGTGCTTTGAAAACTAAGGAACACGATTTGGCTCTCACTATATTGGCTTTTGATACTTAACTTTGGCATTTCAATCTGAAAGTCGACGTTTGTTTGGGTTCCTTTGCTTCCTTTCCTTTCTTGGATGCCTTTTGCATTTGGAAACATTCAAGTAAGATTATTTTCCCGACATCTCATGTAACTGGATTCTTAATTTGCCAAATCCATACAAAGTTGACTTTCTCGTTTGAAAATAACTTACTTGCAGGTGGGTGTGAATTTGAACCTTGCCAAAACTACACTTTTCCCAACTCTTATGTTCTTCAAATTCATAAAAAAGTTATCCTTGTTTGCTTTGTTGGAATACAATGCATTGGTTAGAATGCTAGACCTTTGTTGTTTTATTTACTTCATCTGTTGGTTGTCCATTTTCTATTGGAAGGCTGGTGTTGGTTTAAGAGTTAAGGTGACTGGCCTGGTATCTTAGGGTTATGAGTTTGAGCCCTTGTCGCGCTGTTGAATTAACACCAGGTGGGTTGTCTCAGCCTATCATCCTTGCGAAGTCGGCAAAATGAGTACGAGCAGACTGGTAACAGAGGGCATTGCATCAGAGGCACACCCGCACCCCCAGAAGATGATGCAACCAGTAGACATAAGCTACACACGAACCACCATGTTCTTTCGGCAGAAACTCTTATTATTACCTCTGCCACCGAAGGTGACAGGTTGGGGTATGGCGAGGAAGAAATTATTAGATGTTGGTGAAGATCCAGATCTGGATCCAAGAATTTTAAGTGATTCTTCACAAAAAAAGTACCACGAATGGAGAGAGGAAGGGAGGGGGCCCAGGTGTAGAGAGGGAGGGATTCCCTCCCTCCCTCTCTGCACCTAAATTCCCTCAAATTTAGGTGTAGAGAGTGTGGGAGGGAATTTAGGTGTAAAGAGGGAGGGAGGGAGGGAGGGGTTTATGTGTAGAGAGGGAGGGGGAGTTTTGGTATAGAGATGGAGGGAATTTAGGTGTAAAGAGGGAGGGGGGAGTGTTGGTTTTAGAGAGGGAGGGATTATAGGTGGGGAGAAGGTATGCGGGAGGGTTTAGGTGTAGAGAAAGAGATATGAAGTTTACGTGTGGAGAGAGAGATATGGAGTTTACATGTATAGAGAGAGAGAGATAGGGAGTTTACGTGTAGAGAGAGAGAGATGGGGAGTTTACGTGTAGAGATAGAGTTGGGGAGTTTACGTGTAGAGAGAGAGTTGGGGAGTTTACGTGTAGAGAGAGAGTTGGGGAGTTTACGTGTAGAGGGAGAGTTGGGGAGTTTACGTGTAGAGAGAGAGTTGGGGAGTTTACGTGTAGAGAGAGAGTTGGGGAGTTTACGTGTAGAGAGAGAGTTGGGGAGTTTACGTGTAGAGAGAGAGTTGGGGAGTTTACGTGTAGAGAGAGAGTTGGGGAGTTTACGTGTAGAGAGAGAGTTGGGGAGTTTACGTGTAGAGAGAGAGTTGGGGAGTTTACGTGTAGAGAGAGAGTTGGGGAGTTTACGTGTAGAGAGAGAGTTGGGGAGTTAGAGAGAGAGAGAGAGAGAGAGACTGACTGTTTCTTCCTTTTATTACAAGAGTACAAAAAATCAGTAATGTTCAGTCATAAAGAAACAAAACACAATAAAAATGGTCTCAAGGAAAAATTATTATCAAATCATCATCATCAAGTGTGCATATGACATCATTAAAAACCCACTTTTCTTTAAAACATGTTAAATTCTTGTTCATTTTAAAAAACCGGTACTCTAGCTTTAGTCTTGCATTTACAAGAGCCTTAAAGGTGAGCAGTACATCATATGACGAGACAGAAGCGTTTCCCATTTTTTTCTTCCTGGATTTATAAATTGCAAACTTGGCTTGGCCAATTAAAAAATTCATTAAAACCACATTTCTAAGGGAAGACGGTCCTAAAACACCATAAATGAAAACATTGTGATTGAAGAGGGAACCAAGCTTCACAAAGCGTTCCTGAAGGAATGTAAAAAGAGGTTGCAATCGTTCACACTCAAGGTATATATGCGGTAGGGTTTCAATGGATGCACAGAAAGGGCATAGATTAGAGTTAGCAGTAGAAAACCGGTTCAGTAAAACATTATAAGGTAAAATCCAGTGTACAAGTTTCCATTGAATATCTCCAACATACTTTGGAGTAGGCAAGAGATAAAAACTTCGCCAATTGGGGCAATTTTTTGGGGGGTATTGGGGGTAAAACATCCCGCCATCGAAGCCTCGGGTGCTCAGAAAATGTTTTTGCGTATAAAATTTTAACGTACGCGTTGTACAAAGTTTTCTTTGGAAAGGCGGGAAGGGATAATGCAGTATCATCAGGGCTGTTCAGGCCAGGGGACAGATTAAGTGGCGGGCTGAAGACTAGGAGTTTGGGGAAGTCACCCGCTGTTTCCTCGGGGGAAGGGCCAAGTTCCTCGCAGGTATTACGATACGTTGTGGATATCCCTTGAAGGAACCGAGAGATGATCCTGACAGATTTTATTCCGGTTTTTTGTGCCACAGCGGCAGCACTCAGCCGGCAGCTCCCAGACTCTGTCATGAGGTCTTTCACTCGCAGCAGCTTGGCATCAACAAAGCGTTGAACGAGTCCCCTATTATTCAAGCTGTTTTCCAGGAAGGGGTTGTAGCATAGGGGCTCATTCAACAACATTTCCATGTTGTATGTTGCCATTTCACGGGAAAAGGACAGGGCTTGCCAGGCGTTCATCACCCCTTGGTAAAAGGTGGGCAGCAAGGATGAATCGATTTGATGAGGGTTCATCAAGAAAAGTTCTCGGTCGTAACCCAGCTTGCATGTAAGCTGTAATATGCAGTTAGCCAGAGGCCTCCAGAGTAGGGCTTCATCTCCATATACAAGTTGGCGCACGATATGAAGCCGGAAGACCATAATCCGGCTGCGGATATCAATAAGACCTTGGCCACCTTCAGTGAGTGGTAAGTATGCCACGGGGGGTTGGAGCCAGTGTTTCCCGCTCCAGAAAAAGTCGACAATGCTCTTTTGCAGTGTAATAAGAAGGCTCCCGGGCGGTTGTAGGCATATCATCTTATGCCATAGCATAGAGGCGACAAGATTGTTAATGACAAGAGTTCTTCCGCGGTACGAAAGTTGAAAAAGAAGTCCTTTCCAGCGGGCCAGTTTTGCCATTACCTTGTCTGGTAATCCCACCCAGTTCTGCTGCTCAAAGGTGTTGTCTCCGAGGAAAATACCGAGGTATTTAATGCCACTTTTCTGCCAGTTCACTCCTCCTGGTAGGACAATTGGCGGGCAATCTCCAGGTCCTATCCAAAGGGCTTCACTCTTCTTCCAGTTTACCTGGCCTGAACAAGCCTGACAATATGTTTTTAGTGCCTGAGCCACCGCAGTGACGTCAGCACTATTTTTTATATAAATACAGACATCATCTGCATAGGCAGAGACTTTTAGCGGTGTGGTAAGAATTGATCCAGTGAAGCCAGAAATGTGCGTACGTAATTGGAGCAGAAGAGGTTCGATGGCAAGAGAGTATAAAAGTCCAGATAGCGGGCAACCTTGCCGTACTCCCCGTTGTACAGCAATGGGGCTACACAATACTTGATTAATTTTAAGAACACTGGATATATTACAATACAAAAGTTTAACGTACGAGATAAAAATAGGTCCAAACCCAAAATTCTCTAAAACTCTAAAAAGGTACATGTGGTCAATACAGTCAAAGGCTTTTCCTTGGTCAATAAAAAACAGACCAACATTCATATTAAAATTGTTACAAAACCGAATGGTATCACGGATAAGAAAGATATTATTAAAAATAGTACGTCCAGGAATACAAAAGGATTGATGTTCTCCTATTAGTACATTCATAAAAGGTTTCATTCGATTAGACAAGGCTTTGGCTAAAATTTTATAATCCGTACATAAAACAGAAATAGGACGCCAGTTCTCTATAAGTTGAGTGTCCGCTTTCTTAGGAATTAAGGTGGTGACTGCTCTCCGGCAACTCCACGGCAGTTGTCCATCCTCTAAACATTCATTCAATACCCGCAGTAGGTGAGGTCCAATGGTGTCCCAAAAAAACTGGAAAAATTCACTTGTCAGCCCATCCAGTCCAGGGGCTTTATCAGGTTCCAAGGCCTTCAAGGCAGCGGTGAGCTCAGGTAACCTAAGAGGATCCTCCAACTGCTGTTTCTGATCCTCCGCCAATGTTGGAAGGTTAGAAACAAGTTCCGATATTGCATCCTGGTTAATGTCATGCCGCATAAACCGTTGTTTAAAATGTTTCCGGGCACATTCCCTGATTCTGCCATCTTCATAAAGGAGTTCCCCATCATGGAGCAAGCGTGTAATCATTGACGAAGAGGCCCCCCTTTTAAGGCTGAAGAAGAATTTGGTTGGAGCATCAAGGTCGTGTATGTACCTCATCTTCAGGCGCAATAAAGCATTTTGTGCTCGCCTTTCGGATATGGAATTCAGTAAGGCCGTTTTTCCATGGATTTGTTGCCTCATTCCCTGGTAGCTCACACTTGCGGTTCCCTGAAGCTGTTCCTGTAATTCCAGGATTTCATCTTCAAGTAAGGTTGTGGTTTTTCTTTCCTCTTGAACACCATACGCACGATATTGTTGGCAGAACAGTCTGATGTGCGTTTTGGCATTATCCCACCATTGTCTGAGGTTTGAGAAATTCCCTTGGGAGGCAACCAGAATATTCCAAATTTCCGGAAAAATGTCCTTAAAGGTACTATCATCAAGTAAGTTGTTATTAAATTTCCAAAAAGCACTCTTGTGTTTCGGGCAGGGGGCAGAAATTTTGAGAAATGTTGCGCTGTGGTCCGAGAATCCTGATGGGCAAATTTTGGATGACAGAACAAGGCGTTCAAGTGGAGGATTAATATAAAACTTGTCCAAGCGAGCAAGTACAATATTACCCTGAATGCATCGACACCATGTGTATTGCCTGATTGATGGGTGCTGTACCCGCCATATATCTGTCAAATTCATTTGTTTTAAAAATTTGGTGAGAGGGATTGTGGAGGCAGGATGGGGCTCTGCACTGTTCCTGTCTAGTTGGGGTTGGAGGGTGCAGTTAAAATCTCCACCAATACAAACATGATTGTCTTGGTTTTTTAGGGCGTTTTGGCTGTCGAGGGATGTTAGGTGTGTCCCAAGGTCATTAAAAAAAACTCGCCGAGCTACAGGCGTACTTGGGGCATAGATATTAAAAATAGTATAGAATTTTCCACAGTAGTGGAATTCTAGGGATGCTAGGGATCCCTTGTGTATTTCGTCGAATTTAAGCGATGAAGGCGAAAAGGAGGGGCTAAGAATTATTGCGACACCGCCTTTGCGGGAGTCACCGTTACTAAAGAAGGACAGGCCGGGGAAGAGCCTACACCACTCTGCGACACAGCAGTCGTTGGCATGGGTCTCTTGTAAGAGGGCAATGTCAACTTTCTTCTGTAATAAAAAATCCCTTACTTGAACTTTACGGACAGAGCTACATCCTCCGTTAATATTCAGGCTACAAATGGAAAAACTCATTACAGCTATAAGGAGGAGTGACCACCACTCAATTTTTTGATAGCAGTTCATTCTTAGCTTTTTGCAACCACTTCTTTAAACGGTGACGTTGGGAGGAATTGAAATTAAAAACGTGGGGCCGTTTTACCATCAGTTTAGCGGAATGTATAAAATCAGGTAGCTCCGGAAAAAAGGTTTCTATTACAACATTCCTTTTTCGGAATGTGTCCTTAAGAAACCTTTTTATCTCGGAGGGAGGGATTGGAGGGATTTCTTCTTCCTTAAGGCTACCACATTCACTAACAGAGTCATCTATATCAGATGGCTCAGATGGTGTGTCACACTGGTTTTCATCATTTATCTCCTCACCGTCATCACATCCCTCCACGTTATCGGATGGGGCATAGTCCATAGAGGGGGGGGACGGGGAGGGAGAGAAATGAGCCATCTTCAGGGGAGGGGGGGGGGGGGGGTACTAATTTTTGCGGTTCAACCATATCAGTTTCTAGGTCAGTAGACAAGGGCGAGGATTCATCCACATCTATGTCCTCCAATACCGAGAAACGATTTTCTGTGACGAGGGACAAATCTAGGCCAGAGAGGAGGGGCTGTCGGTTTTCAGTTGTAGGTTTTTTAAAGAGATGACCGTTTTCCTCTGTTGTTTGCAGATGTCTTTTTCCTTTTGGGCAGACTAATTGAAACTCGTCCTGGTTAGTGGGAAGAGATTGCAAGGGTTTGGGGGGAGGGGGGGGGGGAGGGAGGACGTGATCATCGGGAGGGGGGTCCCATCGGCTACCACGGCGGGAGAGGTAGGATCAGTTATAGCAGGCAACAAGCTGTGATTGGACGATGTCGCCTGGGGGGTGAGATCTATAGTTAACAGGAGATGGCTGCAATTAGATCCTTCATTGGAGGGAGGGGCCCCTGTTTCAAGGGGAGGGGAAGGGGGTACTGCGGGGGGGGGGGTTGGATTGGTGGTAAGAGGGCTTGGGTCGGTGGTGGACAGATTGGGATCAGTGGTGGTAAGGCTTGGGTCGATGGTGGGAAGGTTCGGGTCGGTGGTGGGAGGGCTTGGTTCGGCGGCGGGAGGGCTTGGTTCGGTGGTGGGAAGGTTTGGTTCGGTGGTGGGAAGGCTTGGGTCGGTGGTGGGAAGGCTTGGGTCAGTGGTGGAAGGGTTTGGACCGGTGGTGGGAAGGTGGGGGGGTTGCTTATTCCCGGTTCGGAGGGGAGGTTGCACTTGTGGAGAATTCTCTTTTCGGGGGCAGTCATGCTTAACATGCCCAAATTGTCCGCAGCCAAAACATTTTAGAACGTTGGTGGACACGTACACTGTATATTCGTTCTGTTGATGTTTTAATTTTTTAAAATCATAAACACTTGCCGCCGGAATGAAACCACGTGCCTTAAATCGTTGTTTCGTGACCCAAAGGGAATCATGGAGATACGAGACACGATGGTACCGTATCGGGCCAACTCTTTAATTAGTACATCGTCGGATACAAATGGGGGGCAATTTGATATCACGACTTTTATCGCTGGGCTATCTAGTGGAGAAATCATTACAAATAGATCTGGATCGATTGTCAAACCCTGTTCGACAATTTGTGGGACACAATCCACGTCGGACAAAAAAATAACGATCCGCTTGTTCATCCGCGAAGCGGCAACAACCTTGTCGATCCCGACAACACGACCGGTTGCGAGGACAACGTCCTCGACACTAACCTCACGTTCCGGAGGTACACAAAAGAACCCGTGCTTACGGGTCAGGCTCTGAAAGGCAGTAAATCGAGATAGTGCAGCTGCCATGCTGGAACAGCTGCACTTACAACCCCTCCCCAACTCGGGGAGGGTGAATATATAATACAATCTTCCCTACCCGAACTCCGGGAATGGGAAGCAATCAGACCTCTCCAATTTCCCTAACTTCGGAAAAGGGAGGCAACAAAACAAACTGAAGGAAGGATAAACGAAAGGAAAAAAAGGAAATAGAGGTTTAAGATGAAGGAGCAAACACCGATCGGGCGACACCCAAAAACGGCGAACCCTTACCAGCGATCACCCTGTGCTCTCCGGCTCTCTCTCCCGTCTCAACGTATATGGGAATCGCCAGGAAGACTCCACGAACAGGTACAAGGACACAGAGGGGGGAAAACGGGGGGGGGGGGGGGGGGGGAGGGAATGGAGCAACAACACAGAGCACTCACAGGCCTCCACAAGCAGACGCCATGACAGTACAACCAGCATACAAACGGCCAGCAGGTGGCGACAGAGAGAGAGAGAGAGAGAGAGAGATAGAGATATATCGAGATATATCGAGATATATCGAGATATATAGAGATATATAGAGAGATATATAGAGATATATAGAGATATATAGAGATATATAGAGATATATAGAGATATATAGAGATATATAGAGATATATAGATATTGCGTGAAGAGAAAGGGAAGGAAAAGTGAATGAATTAATATGTGTAGAGACAGATATTTTAGGAGAAAGAAAGGGAGGGAGTTTATGTGTAGAGACAGACAGAGAAAGATATTTATGGAGAAAGGGAGGGAGTTTATGTGTAGAGACAGATGGAGAAAGAAAGGGAGGGAGTTTGGTGGTGGATTTTTAAAGAGAAAAAAAGACAGAGAGGTTGGGTAGTGGTGGGGAAGGGGGATGGAGAGAAATAAGCCTGAAAGTTGGTCCACAGCACAGCCTTGGATCTTTGTTGCCTTGCATTCTACAAGAGTCTATCCTCAATTAAGTCAGGCCTTGAAATTGTCATTCTTCCCCGCTCTGTGCATTTTTTTTTGGCCAAGGCTGTAAAGGCTTCGACCTGTCATTCATTGCTGAATATTCTTATTGCTCCGACGAAGGTCTAATGCCTGAAGCTTAAGTTTTGCTTTGCGTGCTACTCGGCTATGGTTAAGGGTTGAACTGTCTAGTTTTCTTCATGCTAATTTTTACTTTGGAGGAATGCAAATTCAACAAACACCAATAAGAAAATTGTGGATAATAATACCTTTTGCGGTGATTCTTGGTTCGAAGTTTGACGATGTAGAAATAGTTAATATAAAAGTAGTGACTGCATTGGATCTGTGGCGGCTCATCATCCATTGGTAGCAGAACCTGATTAAAATGACTGCACAAATAATGAAGTCTCAGAATGGGGAACGTAATTTCAGTGTGGAAGCTGAAGGTGGCGGTGGCGGGGTGAGGGGGCATGGGGAGCGGGTCTATAGATGTGTCACATACCTTAGAAGCCGGGCATACAGTGTACTTACAGTCACGTGAAAAAGTAAGTACACCCCATGTAAACTTTTGACTTTTTCAACATATTTCAACATACAGCGATTTGATCTTCATTTCAACAATATTGAGAGATAAAGGTGATATAATATAACAAATATCATGAAACATTTACATTTTGTAGTCCATTGTTTAATTTAAATAAACATAAATGCAAATTTCGCATGTGGAAAAAGTAAGTACACCCCTACATGTATTACTACTTCAAATACCTAAAATTAGAATCAGGTGCACCAGTTCAGGTGCAAATGATTAGAACATCCTTAGAGAGGATCTTGGAGGAACCTGTCTTATTTAAACCTCAGACATTTATTTTGGTTTGCTCTTTGTTGTTGAAGTGTGCGGCATCACCATTCCTAGATCAAAAGAGCTCTCTGAGGCCTTCAGAAAGAAGGTTATAGATGCCTACGAGTCTGGGAAGGGATTTAAAAAGATCTCCAAACAATTTGAAATCAATCATTCGACTGTCCGGAAGATCATCTACAAGTGGAGAAGATTCCAAACAACTGCCATCTTGTTCAGGCCAGGCCGCCCCAGCAAGTTCAGCCTGAGAGCAGACCGCAAGATGCTGAAAGAAGTCTCGAAGAACCCCAGAATGTCATCACGGGACCTACAGGTAGCTCTTGCCACTGTTGATGTCAAAGTGCACGAGTCTACCATTAGAAAGAGGCTGCACAAATTTGATCTACATGGGAGGTGTGCCAGAAGGAAACCTTTGCGGTCCAGAAAGAACATCAGGGCAAGACTAAAGTTTGCCAATGAACACCGAGGCAAAGACCAGCACTTCTGGAACAATGTGCTCTGGACAGATGAGTCAAAGGTAGGGCTATTTGGCCACAGTAACAGAAGACATGTTTGGCAAAAACCAAAGACAGCATTTGACCACAAGAACCTGATACCAACTGTAAAGCATGGTGGTGGAAATATTATGGTTTGGGGCAGCTTTGCTGCATCAGGGCCTGGGGCAGCTCACCATCATAGAATCCACAATGAATTCTTCATTGTACCAGAGGGTGCTTGAGGATAATGTGAGGCCATCTGTCGGAAAGTTGAAGCTCAGCCGAAGGTGGACCTTGCAACATGACAATGACCCTAAACATACCAGTAAATCCACCAAGGAATGGCTGAAAAGAAAGAAATGGAGGGTTCTGGAATGGCCAAGTCAAAGCCTGGATCTAAATCCCATCGAGATGTTGTGGGGGGATTTGAAACGAGCTGTGTATGCAAGAAACCCCTCAAACATCGCACAGCTGAAAGAATTCTGCATGGAGGAGTGGGCAAAAATTTCTCCCAGTCGATGTCAGAGACTGGTAGACAGTTATAAGAAATGCCTACTTGAGGTTGTTTCTGCCAAAGGGGGCAATACCACCTAATAGAGCCAAGGTTGTACTTACTTTTTCCACATGCGAAATTTACATTTATGTTTATTTAATTTATACAATGGACTACAATTGTAAATGTTTCATGATATTTGTTATATTATATCACCTTTATCTATCAATATTGTTGAAATGAAGATCAAATAGCTGTATGTTGAAATATGTTGAAAAGGTCAAAACTTTACATGGGGTGTACTTACTTTTTCACGTGACTGTACCTGTGGGAGTATTTTTTTGTCCTTCCTGTAATACATCGCTCAAACATTTAAATTGGACTTGACTTGTGGTTTTGGGTCTGAGCGTGTTGGAAGCTGGTTCATACATGCCTCCTTACAGTTCATCAAAACTAAGTTTTCTGGAACAGATCCATCTTGTCTTTCTGTTATCATTTCCTCCCTATGTTGATTCCTCCGCCATCAGCAATGGTTGGAGGTTATGTTTTCACCGCTGTCTGTTTGTGTGCAGGATATCTCAAAAAGTTGTGGACGGATTCGGATTAAATTTGGTGGACAGGTTGGGTGTGTGACAAGGACAAATTGATTATATTTTGGTGAAGATCCAGATCCTATAAATTTTTAAGTGATTCTTCACCATTGAGAGTTAGGTCCAAAAACGATAAATATCATGATATCTCGAAGTTATAGATGGATTTTGATGAAACTTGGTGGAAAGATTGTGTTTATTATTAAACACAATGTGTTTATTAAAGAACAAGGAAGAGTTTATTCAATTTTGGTGAAGATCCGGATGGGAATTTATTTTTTAATTTCTAAAGGATTTCTTCGCTATTGATAGATGAGGCCATAAACGATATATATAGCACGACAACTCAAAAAGTTGTGGGCGAGTTATGACAAAACGTGGAACAAGCCAAGAACAAGGCGATCAGATATTGGTTCAAAGTGTGTCGGAGGTATGCGCTCTCCCGAGTGCCCTTCTAGTTGTGTTTTCATCCCATTTTCCATGTTTTATTCTACTGTACTTTTTTGTAGATGAGCCTGGTGTTGGCTTAGTGGTTAGGGTTCTACCTCAGGATGCTAGGATCCTGAGTTCGAATCCCAGTCGCCAGGTGGGTTGACTCAGCCTGTCATCCTTCCGAGGTCAGCAAATTGAGTACCAGCTTGCTGGGATGAATGAGCCATTCGGGTATCCTGCGTCAGAGTGGCGATCCATCCAGGATTGTGCCCAATAGCCAAAGAAACTGCTTCGGCATCCCTATGCATCATCACGGTGCAAAAAGGAATTGTCATCATCATCATCACTTTGTTGTGGTGTATTATCGAATTTGTGCCCTTGTGAGTGTCTGGTCTACCCGCCACATCATTGGCTAGTTCGCATACCCATTCTGTCGCTGCTCTGGTACGTGCCTCATTATGCTCTCTTTATCCTAAGTGTTCTCCTTTCATGTTCCACAACATTATTTTATTTCTTCTCTACTTGAAAATTTTTGAATTGTGAAAGATGATGGGAATTGAGCCTGTGATGGATGCTGTGAAGAGAAACAGGTTGATATGGTTTGGTCATGTGTTGAGGAAGGATGAAAGTGACTGGTTGAGAAGAGTGATGGAAATGAATGAAGAAGGAAGTAGAGGACGGGGAAGACCGAGAAAGACTTGGCTAAAGATGGTGGAAGAAGAAATGCGGGCAAGGGGGTTAACAAGGGGAGATGCAGAAAATAGGGCAAAATGGAGAAGATTGTCATGGGGACCGCAAGGCTAACCCCCGCTCTAGCAGGGAAAATGGTCTTAAAATGCCTGTTGTTGTTGTTGTCTTCACTTAAAAAGAAAAAGGAAACTCCGTTAACTAAAAAAAACAACACAAACTCATCTTGCCTGTTATTTCCTTCATTCATTCATTGATTGTTCACCACCATCTCAATTCTCAGGTCACCTCTTCTACCCCTGACCCTCCCCCCCCCCCCCCATCAACAACCATGATATTTTCCTACTCCCATTAACTCCCCATGCCCTCCTCTTTCCGGGATCCAGGTTTTCCTTCCACTTCTGTGATTGAGAGTTTGTGGGTCTTGTGTACTCCGTGTGGCCTCTATCTTGTGTACTCCGTGTGGCCTCCTCTTGCTCTCATTCTTCCCCACATCCCTTATGTCCAGGTCTCCCTTTACTTGCCCCTCAACCCCACTGTTGTTGTCATGTAGCATTTTAGAAAAACCTCTAAGTCTACCAAAATTGAACAAATTTCGACCCTTCATTTTTTTTTTTTTTGCTTCTGATTATTCTTCCTGAATCTAATGCCATTTCTTCCTATCAATTTAGTTTGTTATTAAGCAATGGGAGTAAAGTGCCAAGTAATTACCAAGTAATTTGCAGATCATCAAGTAATTACTGAGAAGGTTATTCATATTTTGCTCTACCTTTGTCCATTGCTGCATCATGTAAGAGTTGGCAGGATAGCCTAGATTCTAGGCCCTAGAGGTATACATTCTGAGATGTGTAGCCAGGGTTTGAATCTTGGTCCAGCTATTGCACCGTCACCCTGGTGCTCCGCAGAGCAATGCATCACTGTGTGCGCCCTTCCTCGGATGGACATTACATTCAGCGTCCCGTCTGCCGGCATTACTTGGTGGACGGTAAAAATCTCACGGCGTTCTTCGTGAATGGTAGGCGAGTTGTCGCCAACGCCATGGCCAATTTTCAAATTCCTGTTCTAACCTACAGGAGGTGCTACATCAGCTGCGCAGTGGCACTAACAGCAGCATGAGGCAACTCGTTGCCACGTGCTGGATACAAGAAAAGAAGCGGCCTCGTGCGCGTGTGAAACATTTTGAAAACCGTTGCACGATGTGGCAAGAATGGTGATATTTGAAACTAAACCTAACTGTGTAGCTCCTCACCAACAATAAATTCCATTCATAACATAACAAACATGTTTGTACTCGATGTGAAGATGAAAGGAAATTTTCCTTCTTGTGCATAATTAATCAAAGTAAAGGTCACATTTCGGGGCGAGAGGGACAGCACAATTTGGTACCAGACATTGCTTGAGAACATCATTGTACAAATGTGGTGTTATTCATTTATCTTGATGGGGAAAAACTTCAAAACTTCTTTAATTCATTTTTTTGCCTTCAGGTCAGGTCAGGTGCGTGTGTGTGCGTGCGTGCGTGCGTGCGTGTGTGTGTGCTTGCGTGTTTCGTGTATTCATGCAGTTATCCAATTGCATTTAGCGTAGGCTTGTGCAGTAATACTTGTTTAACGCTGCCCCGTAGACCGCTGATTCATAGCTTTGTCCTGGAGATTTTTGCTAAAAACAAAAAAATAAAATTAGAAAAGCCACAACACGCAGCCCATAAACACACCCACTGCCATTGTTTGTACTGTTTGCACACGCTCTGCCCGTTTGCACACGCTCTGCCCCTTGCACGTTTGCACACGGGTTGGCCTTTTTCGGGCACCGTGGTCCCCTTTTTGAAGCAATGTTTTATGGCTGGATGCTCTTCCTGCCGCCAACCCTGTTCGTGCCTCTTGTGACACACTAGGAATTACCAGTTAACTGGTACTCAATTTTCCGACCTCGGAAGGATGACAGGCTGAGTCAACCCCCCCTGGCGTTAATTTAGCGATCGACCGGGATTCTAACCCAGGATCCTCGGATCCCAAGCTGGCACCCTAACCGCTGAGCCAACAACAGGCTTGTGCACCCCATGTTAAGAACTACTGAAATAAACAATGGTATAATGACCCCTTTTCGCACATTTTTGATCAGCACTCTCTTTTCCAGGAACACCTTCTGAGCGCTAAGCGAAGTTTTCCTTTATTTCTATGGGAATGCAGGCAGTACGCTCTCTTAAGGAAACGATGGAGGATTGCTGGGACCAAGATGCTGAAGCACGCCTCACAGCACAGTGTGCTGAGGAGAGGATCGCCGAGCTCTTGCTGCTTTGGGACCGAAACCGATCTGTCAGCCCGACAGTCAACACCATGAGCCACCTTCCCTCCACAGCGACACAGAATGAACGGTGTGACAATCCAACTGCTGAGCTATTTCTTCCTCTTGTTCAATGGCTTGGTTAAGTAACAGTCAAGGTATTCCTTGTCCTGAGGTGATTTGCCACTGTCAGAACCAGCATTTCAAAGCACTTTATTGTTATTGGTTTGTGAGAATATTGCATACGTTCTCATTTTGCAAGCAATAACAAGCTTTATGATTCTTACAATCGTCCAAAGTGAAATATTATAGGATACTGAAATTAAAATAAATACTCGTGTATTTATTTATTTTATTTTATTAAATTTGATTATTTTATTTTATTGATTTTAATATTTATTTATTTTATTTAAACTCTTGTATTTCTTTTTAAATATATAAATAAATGCTCGTGTGAAATACTTTAGGACTTTAGGTACACAAACTCGGGACTTTGAGATTTATGACCTAATTTCAGGTGACCCGTTGTGATTGTTCTTCTATTTTAAAAGCAATGGAAATGCGACTTTCCTTGGATGTGTTCTTCACTTAATGTTATGCTGCACCTGGTCCCCAATGGAGGTGCATGGTTTTCTTCAGGAGAAAAGAATGCAAGCCCTAAAACCATGTGTACAAGTGGGTAAAATTAAACAATGCGAGCGCAAAGGAAACCGTGCAAAGTGTGTACACAACTGTGACTAGCGCCTAGATTTAGCAGAATGGCGTTTGCTCGTCGATCTCGCTTTTGCACGATTGGTGGGCAATCATTCACATCGATATACAGACTTGGCATTTAATATGGAATATTTTTTTTGTGGGGGAGAACTTACTTTTCAAGATGACTTAGAACCAAAAGTTCATTGGAATTATGTTGAAATTATTCTAGATTTTGTTAATGTGACTTTTAAAAGAAACAAAAACCACATTTGACATTTCGAAGCAAATAAATTGATCCTTGAAAGTGATGTAAACTGATATCGAACTCAATTCACGGACAGTACTGTGTTAAACTTCTATGCGTTTTCCAGAAGTATCTCTTTATTTTGCACATTAGCCAAAAAAAATTTCAACAAAAACAAAAGCTAAATTATGACTGGGATTACGGACAGTAAAATTACAGTTCAGTACTTCGTGTAACCCCCACGAGCATTCAGGAGAGCACGTACACGTCGAGGCATGCTGTTCACGAGATTTGCCAAGGTTTGGACTGGAATCGCTTGCCATGCAGTGACAAAAAAAAAAAAAAAAAAAAACCTTTAGAGGCCATTTTTCCCTGCAAAGCAGGGGTTGGCCTTTTTTGGGCACCGTGGTTGTTGTTGTTTTTGTTGGTCCCCTTTTTGAAGCAATGTTTTACGGCCGGATGCCCTTCCTGCCGCCAACCCTGTTTGTCGCCTTTTACGACAAACAGGGAATTACCAGTGACTGGTACTCAATTAGCCGACCTCGGAAGGATGACAGGCTGAGTCAACCCCCCTGGCGTTAATTCAGCGATTGACCGGGATTCGAACCCAGGATCCTCGGATCCTAAGCTGGGACCCTAGCCGCTAAACCACCACCAGGTTACATGCAGTGACAATAGTCTGCTGCAATTCACGCACAGAGGTCGGCTGCTGGTCCAAGTTGTCGATTTGACGCGTTCATTCTGCCCACAAGTTCTCTATCGGATTCATATCCGGGCACATGGCAGGCCACTCCATATGCTCTACACCACGGTCAGCAAGAAAGTGTTGGATCATGCGCGCACGATGAGGCCATGGATTGTCATCTTGGAAGACAAAGTTTCCTCGAAAGGCTGCACGAGCAAATGGAAGCAATGTTTCTTCCAGAATGACCCTGTACTTGAACTGGTTCAGGTTTCCATTCAGAACAACCAGGTCAGTTTTGCCCCCTGCATGAAAAGCAGCCCAAACGGTCACCCCACAACCTCCAGCTTGGACTCTTGGCACTATACAATCTTCGTTGTGGCCTTCATGCACCTGTCTGTGCACTCGGACGCGGCCATCTTGACGATAGACCAGAAATCTAGATTCGTCACTGAAGGTCACGTGATTCCAGTGTCCTGGCTGCCATTGAAGGTGCTCTCTGGCCCACTGCAATCGGCGCTGGCTGTGTTGTCTGGTCAGGCGTGGCTTTCTCAGGGGACGCCTGGCACGATAGCCTGCTTGAACCAGTCGTTGGTTGACTAGCCTTGTGGATACAGGCACATTTGTCAGTTGCTGCTACTCAGCCCGAAGCCGATTAGCTGACTTGGTACGGCCATTGCGGACTAACCGGTGCAGCTGGCGATCATCTCTCCTTGTGGTTCTGCGTGGACGTCCTGGCCTCGGTATTGGAGTAGGGACACCCCTCTGAGCATTTCGTTTCAGGATCTTTGACACCTGACCTTGAGTGATGCCATACTGCCGAGCAATAGCACGCTGTTTCATGCCAGAATTTCGTAAAGCCACCACTCCATGACAAACAGCATTGTCAAGTTGAAAGAAACCATCTCTAGAGGAAGCGGCAATAACGTTTGTAGACGTGCAGCAGTTGTTTTCCACTAATACAGAACGCAACAACCCTTGTATACCCGATTGTGAAGCCAATCCTCAAATGTACCTGTCCTTACATTTTGTCACGCCACCTGTGATATAATCCTGTTATTGACTTCTTGCTGCGAAAGACAATCAGTGACATGGTTCTTTCAACAAAGACATCACCGAAGGGTAAAATAAACTCACCAGATTGATATACTGTGTTCAGAAAGTAAACCCAAGTCAAGAAAAAAAAAATATTCCATATTAAATGCCAAGTCTGCAAATACACCTTGAACTGCATACCTCCAACATGGTGGACAGAATGAGGATTGTGTTCATAATAACAAGGAGCTGAATGTCCAGTCGGTGGCTGGCTTTGGAGGCCAACTTTAAAATGTGGTTTCCCCAAGAAAGATCATAGCTGATAGTGACACCTGGGAGCTTGAATGACTAAACTTCCTCAAGAGGGTTGTTAAGAAAGTACAGAGGAGGGTTTGCCAGATGGTCCTTTTGGAGAGATAATGCGAGTGAGATTTGTCAAGATTGAAAGACGTATTCCAAGTGTTTGACCATCTTTTGATATTGTCGAGGTCTGAGAAGAGCGAAAGGCTACCTGCATGAAGCTACCTGTATGAAGGAAGAGGGATGCCTTAGCAGAGGGTGGAGCTATCAGCAAATATATAAAAAGGATTTTCCAGAGAGTCAGAGATCAGTGATGAAGATCAAGAATAAGACCCGGCCCCGAACACTGCCTTGGGCACTCTGGCCTTGACAGGGAGAGAAGATGAAAGGATTCCGTTGAGCGACACATTTTGGCTACGAGAGTAGAGGAAGTCAGTAAGTCATGTGTGGAGTTGACCTTGGATACCATAGGTAGAGAGTTTGGAGAGCGAGGCAGGATGTCAAATGTATCAAACAACAACAACAACAACATGCATTTTAAGGCCATTTTCCCTGCTAGAGCGGGGGTTAGCCTTGCGGTCCCCATGACAATCTTCTCCATTTTGCCCTATTTTCTGCATCTCTCCTTGTTAACCCCCTTGCCCGCATTTCTTCTTCCACCATCTTTAGCCAAGTCTTTCTCGGTCTTCCCCGTCCTCTACTTCCTTCTACATTAACTTCCATCACTCTTCTCAACCAGTCACTTTCATCCTTCCTCAACACATGACCAAACCATCTCAACCTGTTCCTCTTCACAGCATCAATCACAGGCAATATTCCCATCATCTTTCGCAATTCATCATTTGTCTTCCTCTCTCTCAACGATACTCCGCACATCCATCGAACCATTCGCATTTCCACCCTTTCCAGCCTTTGTTGCTGCTCTACGTTCATTACCCATGTCTCGCTCCCATAAATCATAACACTTCTCACACATGCAGCATACACCTTTCCCTTCAGCTTCAGCGACACTCTCCTCATCAGCACGCCACTCAGTTCCCGAAACGTCTTCCATGCACATCTCACTCGAGCAAACGTTGCCGAGTCTGATCCACCTTCTCCATTCAGCATGTCTCCGAGGTAGCAAAATGTTTTCACACCTTCCAGCTTCATGCCGTCTCCAAGATCCAACTCAACATTCCCTCCATCTGCAGCTCCCTCTGTGCACACCTTACATTTGAATGTAGCTGCCACACTGGTAAATGACCCTCTCAGACCACTACATTTTTGATGAACCCACTCAGCGCACATTGTACATTGAATGGAGTTCACTCCGACACCCTTCCTGCACACAGCACACGGCCACTTCCCAGTTCTTTCCACCTCACCACATGCTTTACCTCACCACATGCTTTCCGATATTCACCTTCAGACCTTTTGTCTTCATACATTCCTTCCACTTGTTCAACTTTTCCTTCAGTCCATCCATACTTTCCGCAATCAACACCAGATCATGTGCATACAACAACTCCCATGGTAAACCCTCCTTTATGTTCTGAGCCAGCATCTCCATCACAGCTACAAATAGTAGTGGACTTAGTACCGACCCCTGATGCACTCCCACCTTCACCTCAAACTCACCACTGTTCCAGTCCTTCGTCCTTACAGCTGTGCGCGCTCTTTTGTACATTGCCATCACTACTCTGATCAACCATTCCTCCACTCCTAACTTCCTCAATGCCCATGTCAATACTTTGCGTGGAACCCTATCGAATGCTTTCTCCAGATCAACAAACCCAAGAAACAACTTCTTCCTCTTCTCCATGTACTTCTCCTGCAACTGCCTCACAATGAAAAGCGCGTCTGTCGTTCCTCTTCCTGGCATGAATCCAAACTGCATTTCGTCGATCTTCACTTTCTTCCTTATCCTCCTCTCCAACACCCTTTCCAATACCTTCATTCCATGCTCCAATAACTTTATCGCTCGGTACGAGCCACACTCCAGAGGGTCACCTTTCCCCTTGTATAGAGGGACGAGGGTATTCAGTTCCCAATCCACTGGAATGTGGCCTTCTTTCACCACCAGATCACAGATCTCTGTCATTCTCTTCACACCCCAACTTCCTGCTGCCTTCAACATATCTCCCACAACTCCCGTCGGCCCTCCCGCTTTTCCACTCTTCATTGCTTTTATCGCTTCCTCAACTTCCTTCTCAGTTATCTTCTCTGCCGGTCCTAAAACTGGGTTACTCTCTATGTTGCCATCCCATTCATTCTCTGTATTCAACAGCATTTCCATATATCTTTTCCATCTTCCTTTAATTCCATCTGGGTCGACAACGATTTGTCCCACTTCATCCTTCAAGCAACTCACCCCCATCACATCACACCTCTCTTTCGCTATGTGCTTTGCAATCCTGAATACTGTTTTCTGACCCTCTTCCGAATCCAAGCGTTCTCCGAACATTTTCCTACATGCCTCCTGCGCCTTTGCTACCTCTTTCTTTGCAGCCTTCCTGGCTGCCTTATAACTTTCATGCTCTGCTGTTTCTGCTCCCTTACCCTTCGCCTTCTGCCACTCCTTGAACTTCTTCCTCTTCTCGTCAATCCTCTTTCCAACTTCAACATCCCACCACCATGTTTCCGAGTGCCTCGGTGGTCCTTTTGTCCATCCACATACCTCACCAACGGCTCCCAACAGACTAGCTTTCATTGACATCCAACCACTTTCAAGCTCAACCACATCATCCTCTACCCCACTCAGCCTCTCTTTTAATGCTTCCCTTACTGTCACCTCTTTCAACCTCCACACCTTCATTCTCGGTTGGTACTTCACCCGCCGAGCTCTCCTCGCACCTTTCACCCTTATGTCGCAGACAACCAAGTGGTGCTGTGAAACAGCCTCCTCCCCCGGGATCACCTTTGTGTCCCGGAGGTGCCCCCTATCTCGCCTACGCACCATCAGGTAGTCAACGGTTGTCGTCGACCCACCTGACGTGTATGTAACAAGCTTATTATCCTCTTTCTGGAACTGAGTATTACAAATCAACAAATCAGCTCCATCAGCAAACTCCAAAATCCTTTCACCTTCTCCATTTCTCACACCATATCCGTAACCCCCATGAACTCCCTCAAAACCATCCATACTCCTTCCCACATGTCCATTCAGGTCTCTTCCCACCACAACAACTTCCTCATCTTTCACGTTTTCCATCAGCTTCTCTATCGCACACCAGAACGTGTCCTTCTCTTCATCGCTTCGACCAACCTGCGGAGCATATCCCGAGATGACGTTCACCAAGAGCTTTCCAATCATCAATCATCATACTATTCTTCAGGATATTGACTTCCGGTTCCTCGGGCGAGTGAGGCGTGCTTCGAGCTCTCCACGGCATCGAAGTTTGAGTGTTTTCCCATTCTTGTCTTTGTCAAATTTCCACTGGTTATTTTGCTGTGTACGTGTTATTGTGTGTTTCTAGTTGGTGTTGGTTTGTGGTTCGTGCAAACTTGTGTGTACTTAATCGTTTTCTGGGTCGTACCTCGTGCGCGGCCTGGTGACTTGGGGCTTCCCTCCCCCCGTCGGTGTTTTGTCGGTTTGGGTTATTTCCTTCGCTGTATTGCTTGTTTCTTTTATTTTGTTTTCTCCCCCTCACCTCACCTCCCTAGACAAAGAATTCTATATATATCCCCCCCCCCCCCTCAGAATTTCCATGTTTTAAACGTTTCCCGGTGTGTACCCTGGTCAGAATAGGTACACCGTATTCCTGCGTGTCGTAAGAGACGACTAAGAGGGTTGGCGTCAGGAAGGGCATCCGGCCATAAAACTGCCTCAAAAAGAGAACCAAATGTATCAAAATCGAGATATATTTCCAGAAAGACAACCCTGATGTCAAGTCTGACATTGAGGGCCTCCATCCATTGTTGGGTGAGTGGAAGCAGCATGTCCAAGGTGAAGTCACCTGGTCTGAAACCAAACTGGTGTAAACGACGGACACTTAGGTACTATTCTTCTAAAACAGCTCATATAACCGTGTTCTGTGATTGACGCATTATATAATTAGTTTAAAATTTAATTATTTTGTGTGCACATATAGGGTGTTTCAAAAAGTGAGATACAACTTTAAACGTTTATTACCTCCGCCACCAAAGGTGGATGTAGGTTATGTTTACCTCCGCCACAAAAGTTGGATGGAGGTTATGTCTACCTCCGCCACCTAAGGTGGAAGGATGTTATGTTTTCACCCCTGTCTGTCTGTCTGTTTGTGAACAAAATATCTCAAAAAGTTGTGGACGGATTCGGAAGAAATTTGGCAGAGATGTAGCGTATGTGACAATGACGAAATGAGTAGATTTTGGGGAAGATCCGGATTCCGATCCGGCTACTAGAATTTTTAAAGTGATTCTTCACCATTGGGAGATGATAGAGCCAAACACGATAGCAGGATATCTCAAAAAGTTGTAGACAGATTTGGACGAAACCTGGTGGACCGGTTGGGTGTCTGACAAGGACGACTCAATTAGATTTTGGTGAAGATCTGAATATGGATTCTGATATGAGAATTATTTAATTTGTAAATGATTCTTCACCATTGTGAGATAGGGTCAAAAACGATACATAGCAGGATATCTCAAAAAGTTATGGATGGATTTGGACAAAACTTGTTGAACAGGTTGTGTGTGACAAGGAAGAATCGATTCAATTTTGGTGAAGATCTGGATCCGAATCCAGCTAGTAGAATTTTTTAAAGTGAATCTTTACCATTGAGTGATATGGCCAACCAGGCGGAGGTAAGCTCTCTACTGAGTGCCGGTCTAGTTTACAAAGAAACAGAAACTTCAGGAACGTGAACCAAACATTTATTGAAAGCTTATGACATGGTATTTTCTATCACTGATTGCTATTGCAGTAAGTCACTGTTAGAGTTAGTGAGAGGCCAAGCTCTGAAATTGTCAGTTACTCAAAATCCTAGTAATTGACGTTCTCAATGTGTGCCCCTCCGCGGTTCAGACAAGCATTGATCCTAACTCCAAAGTTCTGTCCAACTTTCCTGTCGGTCTCAGGTGGTTATGCCCCCGAGAAAATGTTGTTGTGGTTGTCGATGGCACCGTTCAAGTGGAAATGGGTTTCATCACTGGAACCACATCAGGTTGATCCAGTTTGGGTACCGCTCCATCCTGTCACTGAGCCAATTGCACATATTAAGTCTCCTCATGTCATCCTGACTCAGTTTATGCCTAATAGAGATGATGTATGGGGAAAACTTCAGTTCCTTAGTGAGGATACGCCAGAATGATGTTGGATTGATGCCCAGCTCCTGGGAGTGCTGGCGGTGGGACTTCTTGGGACTGTCCACTGCAGAATCCCACACGGTGTCGATGTTGGCTTGGTTCGGCTCTTGGTTACTGATGCTGTGCTGCCACTGTTGCCCTTGCTCTGGTTATGCACTGTACCCTTGTGCTCAAAATGTTTCACGATACGTTGAATGGCACAATTTGTGGGTCCATCACGTGTTCTGAAGTCGTTTTCCCGGCAGAACCTCCGGCGGGTGTCCACGTATGATTTAGTCTCGTACCACAGAACCACCACTTTTGTCTTCTGCTCCACTGTCAATGGCATAGTTGAGCTACGGAGCTACAAATCCCTGGGAACAAATAGCACGATAACACCACTAAACCCTGAAAAGGAAAACGGTATAGGTCAAAAAACAAAGAAATGGCAGGAAGTCAAAGTTGTATCAATCTTTTTGAAACAACCTGTATATCTTTACAATTGAATTCTAGCTTCAGTTTTCCATCCACTTCTGGGCTAGCACACACCACCAGGGGGCCCTAGTGTGGCTGGACACATACAATGCCTTCAGAAAGTATTCACACCCCATGACTTTTTCACATTTAGTTGTTACAGCCTAAATTTAAAATGAATTAAATTAAGATTTTTTTACTGATCAACACAGAATACCCCCATATTAATGTCAAAGTCGAATTTTGTTTTATAATGTTTAACAAAATAATTAAAAATGAAAAGCTGAAATTTCATGAGTCGACAAGTATTCACCCCTTTGCTATAACACTCGAAATTGAGCTCAGGTGCATCCAATTTCCTTTGATCATCCTCGAGATGTCTCCACACCCTGATTGGAGTTCACCAGTGGCCAATTCAATTGATTTTTTTTTTTTTTTTTTTACACTTGGGCTAAGGCTTGTAATAGAGCTGACACACACACACACACACACACACACACACACACACACACAGACACACACACACACACACACACACACACACACACACACACACAGACACACACACACAAACATACTGATGAGATAAACACTTAACACAGCCACTGAGCTTGGGGAAGTGCCTTCACTACCAATCCTTCCCGGGATACTCTGGGTACCAGCAACGTCATGACAATGGTGCCGCTTTTTTCACCGTACTCAGTGGGGCATTTCCTCAAGAGGAATTTCCTCCTCCACATGGATGCCAACCAACGGGGATTGTCTGTGCTCTATCCTTTTCAAGCAAGGAAGCAGCATGTACCATTTTTATAAAGTCTTTGGTATGACTTGAACCGGTTCAAACCGGATGTGTGTTTTTTGGAGATGCCCTCTCCTTACTGGATGGCTGTTAGCTCCCTACAGGAGCTCATCCTCCCTTTTCCAGGTGTTGTTTTTTGTCCTGGCAGGGTGTCACAGTCACCCTCCCCAATAGCAAAGCCAGTGAGGGGTGTTGGTTTGTTGGACATAATTTAGAAAGAAACACCTTTCTATATAAGATCCCATAGTTGACAGTGCATGTCAGAGCAGAAACTCTACCATGAAGTCCAAGGAACTGTCCAATGAAACTGAGCAACTGGGCAAGAAGGACCTTGGTCAGGGAGGTGACCAAGAACCCAATGACCACTGTGACAGAACTAGAGTTCCTTGGCTGGGATGGGAGAACCTGCCTGAAGGACAATAGTCTTTGCAGCCCTTCACAAATCGAGGCTTTGTGGGAGAGTGGCTAGATGAAAGCCACTCCTGAGAAAACGGCACATGGCAGCACGCCTGGAGTTTGCATAAAGGCAAGAGAAAGACTCTGAGCATGAAGCTAAATAATCGGTGGTCTGATGTGACGAAAATTGAACCCTTTGGCCTGAATGCAAGCGCTACGTCTGGTGGAAACTGAGCACAGCTCATCACCCATTTAACACCATCCCTAACGTGAAGCATGGTGGTGGCAGCATCATGCTTTGGGGATGCTTTTCAGTGGCAGGGACTGGGAGACTTGTAAGGATAGAGGGACCAATGGCCAAACTAGCAGGAGTACCCGTGTCGGTCCTCTGAACACGGATGGCCACTTAGTGTCCGGGGAGTCAAAGAAAGGTAAAATTGTTAAGGATAGCACTAATCAATATAGTAATCATCAGGATGAGTCACGAGGTGTGGAAAGCATGTGATAAAGACGCCGCACCATAATCACCAATAATGTATTCATCATTGTGAGAGGATTTGCCTCACCACCTATACGGATTGTTGTTTGTTGACACGGATAGACGTGATAACAGTAGATACAGATAACGATACTGGGAAAACAATCACACCCAATTGGTCAGTGCCACGACCTATCGAGTGAAGGGGAAAATGGGTGCACCCAAATGGTCAGTGCTGCATCCAATCGACAAGTGAATATTGCTGACATATGCAATCCAAAATGCAAGCTTCAGGCCTGTACCAAAATACTGGAGGAACATATATGCATTTTCCTGAGGGTATGCCAACATTTATAATTTCTTATAATTTTCCCATTAAATACCACAAATGTAGAGCACTCAAAATTATAATGGAAATGCATTAGAGGCATGGATGTTGTCACAGCAAAATTGTCTTTACAATTCAGTCTCAAAATTCTGAAGTAAAAAAAACATCCAAGTGGTTCTGGTCCACTTTCCTATGATATGGCTTTGCCATGGCTGTAGTGGAAAATTTGTATGATTTTTCCCAACAAAGAACACTTACTGTACATCAGTGGATCAGTAAGCTAAGCATTGGTGAAAGTGGCTCAATAACCCAGCTGGCATAGCTAATTCACTTTCACATTTTAATCCATCAGCTCAACTTGTGATTCTGTTTTGGATTCTACCTGAATCCAAATAAGATCACTTCAAAGACACTTCCACATTGAAAGTGGAAGCTTTTGCTCCATAATTGGGGTTTTGGGCCAAAATCTGTACAATTACTCATTCATCTTGAGTATTCTCAAAATGGCAAGTTTGATGAACTGGCACGATGAATTGCACTAAAAGGAAGATAATTTGTAATACCGATTACCACCAAAGGTGGCGATATTTCCTCCACACGTCAATTTTGGGAGTTTCGGTGACATCCACGTTGTTCTATTACAGTAAGATTCCACACATTTTACATACTAGCAACGGTACCCGGCCTACGGGCGGGGCTTCATTTGGGAGGCCCAAATGAAAAGGCAAAACATCAGAAATTGAAGGCTTTTTTTATTTTAAACGATTTATATAAACATCCGTTAAATCATATCAAGCGCAAATCATCAAAATCTAAACAGTATTTGTAGAATTTCAATAAAAGCCACATCACTGTTCATATCGGTATATATTATTCCATCGTGTTTGAAAAAACTGGAAAATTGGAAAAATTTTAAATTGGGAAAAAATTGGAAAAACAATACAGCCTATTTTACTCCAGGGGGTCCCAGGATTACCCACCCACCCAAAAATTTCGTTACGATCGGTTCAGCCGTTTTTACGGTACCTGGGAAAGGACAGACGGACAGACATTTGGTGAATTATAGTAAGATTGCAAAATGTATATTAATTTACGTAAAGCAAATGTGGTTAGGTTCAGCAAGTTTTACACTCGAGGCCTTTTTTTCTTTTACTGTGAATGCTTTATTTCAATATCACAGCTGGATATGCAGTGACGTGAAAAAGTAAGTACACCCCATGTAAAGTTTTGACTTTTTCAACATATTTCAACATACAGCTATTTGATCTTCATTTCAACAATATTGATAGATAAAGGTGATATAATATAACAAATATCATGACACATTTACATTTTGTAGTCCATTGTATAATTTAAATTAACATAAATGCAAATTTTGCATGTGGAAAAAGTAAGTACACCCCTACATTTATCACTACTTCAAATACCTAAAATTAGAATCAGGTGCACCAGCTCAGGTGCAAATGATTAGAACATCGTTAGAGAGGATCTTGGAGGAACCTGTCTTATTTAAACCTCAGACATTTAGTTTGGTTTGCTCTTTGTTGTTGAAGTGTGCGTCGTCACCATGCCTAGATCAAAAGAGCTCTCTGAGGCCTTCAGAAAGAAGGTTTTAGATGCCTACGAGTCTGGGAAGGGATTTAAAAAGATCTCCAAGCAATTTGAAATCAATCATTCGACTGTCCGGAAGATCATCTACAAGTGGAGAAGATTCCAAACAACTGCCAACTTGTTCAGGCCAGGCCGCCCCAGCAAGTTCAGCCTGAGAGCAGACCGCAAGATGCTGAAAGAAGTCCCTGAGAACCCCAGAATGTCATCACGGGACCTACAGGTAGCTCTTGCCACTGTTGATGTCAAAGTGCACGAGTCTACCATTAGAAAGAGGCTATACAAATTTGATCGACATGGGAGGTGTGCCAGGAGGAAACCTTTGCTGTCCAGAAAGAACATCAGGCCAAGACTAAAGTTTTCCAATGAACACTGAGGCAAAGACCAGCACTTCTGGAACAATGTGCTCTGGACAGATGAGTCAAAGGTAGAGCTATTTGGCCACAGTACCAGAAGACATGTTTGGCGAAAACCAAAGACAGCATTTGACCACAAGAACCTGATACCAACTATAAAGCATGGTGGTGGAAATATTATGGTTTGGGGCAGCTTTGCTGCATCAGGGCCTGGGCAGCTCACCATCATAAAATCCACGATGAATTCTTCATTGTACCAGAGGGTGCTTGAGGATATTGTGAGGCCATCTGTCGGAAAGTTGAAGCTCAACCGATGGTGGATCTTGCAACATGACAATAACCCTAAACATACCAGTAAATCCACCAAGGAATGGCTGAAAAGAAAGAAATGGAAGGTTCTGGAATGGCCAAGTCAAAGCCTGGATCTAAATCCCATCGAGATGTTGTGGGGGGATTTGAAACGAGCTGTGCATGCAATTGTGCATGCTGTGCAACAATTTTTTGTTGAATAAATTATTGCAAAGTCAATTTTTCATTGTTTTTTTGTTCAATTAGATCACCTTTATCATTAGATACTGTTTAAATGAAGATCAAATATTGATATGTCCACATATGTTAAAAAGATTTAAAATAACATTTCATACTTTTCTTACTTTTTACTTACTTTTTCCACATGCGAAATTTGCATTTATGTTTATTTCAAAGTGCAAGTAAAGTGACAATGTATATTGGGCCTTATTAGGGAGAATTATGTTCATTTTAAACATTTATTTGGTAATACACAATATTTAGTGATTATAGTTAACATAATTAGCATATTTTTGCCATTTTTCAACACATATCTTCATATGCAATAAACCGGAAGTGTTCGGCATTTTCTGGAATGTGACGTCACGAAAAGACCGCCTGCGAACAGATGATTTATCGCCATCACAAACCTATCGCGTTGATTTGCCGTGTGATGTTTACCTGATTATTTGTGTGTGTGTGTGTGTGTGTGTGTGTGTGTGTGTGTGTGTGTGTGTGTGTGTGTGTGTGTGTGTGTGTGTGTGTGTGTGTGTGTGTCTGTGTATATGTGTGTGGGTATATATCTGTGTATGTGTATATGTGTGGGTGTATATGTGTGTATGTGTATTTGTGTGTGTGTGTGTGTGTATTCCCTGAATTCGACGTGCTGTCTGTCCAATCTCGTGACAACACGTCGATTCCCTGACTATGGCCATTGCTTGGCAGTGACCACATGTACACCTGCAACCAAACATGACACTCATCAACACATTATGTTATGTCCATAAGCGGCGATACTTAAAATACTTGTCATTCATGAAAGTATGTACATTTATATTTAGTTAAGAACAGTCACTGTTTCCCATTCTGGATGCTTCTTCCTCGACATTTGTGTTTCGTGGTCCGCCATTAGCCTGATTAGCGTCGCGCTCCGGCTCGAACATATGGGGTTTAATCCCAGCAAAATCCACATTAAATTCCTCAATCTCTTCTCTGACAAATCCATCGCAAGAACTTCCCTCATCCTCCGAAAATTCCAGCACAAACTCGCTCTCACTCCCACTCAAATCCTCAAATTCCACAAGTATTTCTGCACTCGCTGATGCCATAGTTGTTGACCTCGATAGGCCTATTGTCTTTTCGTGACGTCACAGATGCGCCCCGCCCACTTTTGAAATTCATTCGGGAAATTTCCAGGAAAAAGTGTTTTTCTCATAGTTAAAATGATATTTCAAAGATTTCATTTCAGTAAAACATAACTTCAGGATATATTATATAATAAGGCCCAATATATATTATCACTTTACTTGCACTTTAAATTATACAATGGACTACAAAATGTAAATGTTTCATGATATTTGTTATATTATATCACCTTTATCTATCAATATTGTTGAAATGAAGATCAAATAGCTGTATGTTGAAATATGTTGAAAAAGTCAAAACTTTACATGGGGTGTACTTACTTTTTCACGTGACTGCATGTTGACATAAACCCTTGAGGTTTGAGGAGTATCATATTCATCAATGTTGTTTACCCCAAATCCCACAAGTTCTTATATTTTACTTACTACCAACTAATGTATCATGTTTTTATTTTTAACTATAGTATGCATTCTCTTCACAGAAACATGGTCAATACAAAGCGCCACCCTCGCCTTGGTGTCTGCCCTGAGCTATCGTCGGCATTCATCGAAGAAGGCCGTGCAGTCCCAAATGGCTTCCAGTATAATATTTCTGAGTACTCTGGTTCTTTTGGCACAATGTCATTGTCTGGTTTTGATGACCGTGCTAAAGATCGAAATTCAATTAATTATGAACGACAACAGGCTCAGGCCCGTGGATTAAGCCCTGACACAAGTTTAACAAGCCTTTCTGCAAGCCAAACTCCAGTAACAGCAGGGCCTATTCATATTGGTGGCATCATGGAAGGAATGCGGTCTGGTACAGGCCCTATGCAAACCACTCATCCAGCTTGCCTACATCTAACTGAAGAAGATTTGCTTCGCAATAAAATGGACCCTAAGGAAGTAGACAAGAATTTGAAGGAAAGTTCAGATGAAAACCTTACTGAAACATCTTCGAAGCAGTTTAGTGGTCTTGACATGCTTGCTGGCAGTGCACCTGGTTTGTTTTACCCACTGTTTCGCTTTACAGCAGAAGCTGGAAGCACTTTGGATTTGTCATTGGCATCTTCGCAAACAACATCTATGGGTAGTCTTGCCACAGAGGTTACACAGCCACTACCAAAACAGCCTAATGTGCCATGTCGGCCTAACAGTCTCCCTGTAGTGGGCCCAGGCAATGAGCCGCCATGTAACAAATGTAACCTAGTGCAAGTTGAAACTGGTGTAGCCAAAATTGAGCAACAACAATCAGTTGAACCACAAGCCGTTGTATTTACTACGAACAGTGGTGTTGTTGGAAATGGGTCATCTGGATCAAACGAAGGTGAAAATATTTTGTCACCCCCAAAGCTGGAGGGTGCAGCTGGTGACCTAACAGTGGTAACACCATCTGGAATTGGAGAAGTGGATATGGCTGCAACCAATGTTTCTTTCACTCCTTCCATGTTGGTGCCTCCAGGAAATCAACCCTCAAGTAGTCCAGATGGTCGGCCAAGCAGCCAACATTCAAGTTCTGATGAGAGCCAGCCACTTCTGAGACGGCCACAAACGGAGCGGTCTGAAGAACTTTTAAAACCAGCTGTACAATTCAATTCCAACAACAACAACAATAAGGCGGCTGCTGGGAATGCAGACGGAAGATGTCATACGGTTCGAGGATCAGCAAGGCCACTTTCACTTGAAATTGACGTGGCAGTTACGCTTGTCAATGAAGCAGATGTCTTGGGTAAGGACAATTGGTTTATTGTTCTCTAAGCTTTGTGGATTTTCTTGTATAAAGCTCTGTTCATTAAATAATATTTTTGTTTTCTTATAGTTTATGGCTGCTGATGAGACCAAGTAGAACTAGAACGGCACTTGGAAGAGCGCATACCTCTGCCAGGCTGAACAGCTTATGTTTTGTATCCACTGATAAGCTGGATCTGGATTCGCACCTGAACCACAATCAAATGAGCTTGTTCTTGTCGCCAAACCAACTGGCCCACCTAGTTTTGTCATAATCTGTCAACAACTTTCTGAAATATCAAGCTCGATGTCGTTTTTGGCCCTATCACTCAGTGGTGAAGAATCACTTCAGGAAAAAAAAAAAAAACCTCTCCCACCTGGATGCGTGTTCGTATCTCCCCCAAAATCGAATAAACTCATCCTTGTCACACACCCCAACCAGTCCACCAAGTTTTGTCTGAATTTGTCGATAACCTTTTGAGATATCGTGTTATATATTGGTTTTAGCCCAGGAGCATTAGCCAAAAATGAAGGGGAAGCCTAGAAGAAATTAGTAGAAAGCTGATTTTTTGCACAGAGCTCCAGAATGTCATGTGGATACCCACAGTACAAAGTCCCACGAGTCCCACATTGTGGCATTTTCAAAATTCAAGATGTCCGCCGGTTATACGGAAAATGCATAAATTGCGATAACTTCAGCCTAGAACCTCATAAAAGTATACTTTTTATGTCAAAATATATTTTTTAGCATCCTAGGATTTCAATAGAATATCTTTCAGTGACCTCAGATAATGATATGCAGAGATAATCCAAGTCACTGGACAAACACCGATATCTCATGTACTTCCGATCAATCCATAGAACATCTTTGACGTCATCTGGTTTCAAGCTGGAATCACTCCCACCTACTTCGGCAGCTACCAAATTCCACAGCTACAGAGCATACCATGCTGTTCAGCAGTGGCAGGAGAATGAACTGCTGCCAACTGAGTGGGGGTGGCAGTACAGAGAGGGACTACTTGTTCCAATCGAGACTGATAGGCCTGTCGCCCCTGAGAAAGTGCTGAAAATGATATCTGGTGTATGCAAGGCGGGGTGTGGTAAACGATGCACTTGCTACAAGTCTGGTCTTGAGTGTACTCTCTTGTGTACTGTTTGTAATGGCCATAATTGCAAAAACTCTCGGGACATTGATTTAGAGGGTGATAACAGTGTTTAAGTCAGGAATAAGAAAAGTGACATTCAGTTAACACGGTACTGTCCAAAACACTAGAATCAGGTTGGGATGACTGGGATCAAAGAGTTGGTCTGCTTTTGTGTCGTATTGTAATTAAATGTCAAATCCCCATGTGTTGTTTACCTCTTGCAGGCCTTGTGGTCACAATGTGAAACATTTTGCATTAAATAAAATAATAGCAAATTAAACATCATGATTTTGATGTTTTTTTGCATTACAGCAGTGGCAATTTTGTCAGCCATCTTGGATTATATCTACATATCATTATCTGAGGTCACTGAAATATATTCTATTAAAATCCTAGTGTGCTAAAACATATATTTAGCCACGAAAAGTACACTTTTATGAGGTTCTAGGCAGAAGTTATCCATATATATTTTTTCCATCCAACCGGCGGCCATCTTGAATTTTGAAAATGGCACAAGGTGGGACTCGTGGGACTTTATATTGTGGGCATCCACATGGTATTCTGAAGCTCTGTGCAAAAAAAAATCAGCTTTCTACTAATTTCTTCTAGGTCCTAACCTAATGCTCCTGGGCTATTTTAGTCATATCACTCAATGGTTAAGAATCACTTTAAAAATTCTCTGATCCGGATCCGAATCTTCACCAAAATTGAATCATTCTTCCTTGTCAGAAACCCAACCTGTCCACCACGTTTCGTCCGAATCCGCACACAACTTTTTGAGATATTGTGCTACATATCGTTTTTGGCCCAATCTCTCAATGGTGAAGAATCACAGAAAAATTAGAGTCGCCGAATCCGGATCTTCACAAAAATCGAATCATTTGATTTTCATCCTTGTCCACATACACAACCTCTCCACCAAATTTCATCCCATTCTGTCCACAGGTTTTTGAGATACCCTGGTCACAGACAGACATACAAACAAGAAAGACGTCATGCAGAGCGCAATACTTGCGAAATCCCAAAATCAAATTTGACCTTTAAAATATTTGGCATTTGAACTCAAAGACCAAATGCACAAATCCGGTTCAAATTTCAAGTCAATCAGATGAAAATTGAGGATTTTAGAAATTACACCTGAGTTGGTGGCCTTTGGCCCATGTTGACCTCTTGGCCGATGTTAACTTCAAAACTAATTGCTGGTTGAATTCAACGACCAAATGCACAACTTCTCTTGAAATTTCAAGTCGATTGGATGAACATTTAGGATGTTAGAAACTCCTCCGAAGTTGTTGACGTTTGGCCTTAACAATAAGCTTCTTGCTCTACCACTCTGCCATAAATCCCAGATCGGTGGAGTGTTGCAGTGATGGTTGTCCTTCTGGAAGTTTCTCCCATCTCCACACAGGATCTCTGGAGCTCAGCCAATGACCATCGGGTTCTTGGTCACCTCTATTACCAAGGCCCTTCTCCCTAGATTGCTCAGTTTGGCCGGGTGGCCAGCTCTAGGAAGAGTCCTGGTTGTTCCAAACTTCTTCCATTTAAGAATTATGGAGGCCACTGTGCTCTCAGGAACAAATGCAGCAGAAATTTTTTTGTAGGCTTCCCCAGATCTGTGCCTCGACACAATCCTGTCTCTGAGCTCTGCAGGCATTCCTTGGACCTCATGGCTTGGTTTTTTCTCTGATATTCATTGTCAGATGTGAGACCTTATATAGACAGGTGTGTGCCTTTCCAAATCATGTCCAAATCAATTGAATTTACCCCAGGTGGACTCCAATCAAGGTGTAGAAACATATCAAAGATGATCGAGAGAAATGGCAGGCACCTGAGCTAAATTTCAAGTGTCATAGCAAAGGGTCTGAATACTTATGTTAATGTGATATTTCAGTTTTTTATTTTCAATAAATTTGCAAAACTTTTTAAAACCCTGTTTTCTCTTTGTCATTATGGGGTATTGAGTGCAGATTGATGAGGGAAAAAAAGAATTTAAACGATTTCAGCATAAGGCTGCAACATAACAAAATGTGAAAAAAGTGAAGGGGTCTGAATACTTTCTGAATGCACTATATATATATTTTTCTACATCTCCCCTTGTTCATCCCCTTGCCCACATTTGTTCTTCCACCACCTTTAGCCAAGTCTTTCTCAGTCTTCTCCTTCCTCTACTTCCTTCTGCATTCCTTTCCATCACTCTTTTCAACCAGTCACTTTCATCCTTCCTCAACACATGACCAAACCATCTCAACCTGTTTCTCTTCACAGCGTCCAACACAGGCTCTATTCCCATCATCTTTCACAATTCATCATTTGTCTTCCTCTCTCTCAACGATACTCCACAGTCCACACATACACCGAACCATTTACATGTCCACCCTTTCCAGCCTTTGTTGCTGCTCTGCGTTTATTACCCATGTCTCGCTCCCGTAAATCATAACACTTCTCACATATGCAGCATACACCTTTCCCTTCAGCTTCAACAACACACCCCTCCTCGTCAGCACGCCACTCAGTTCACGAAACTTCTTCCATGCACATCTCACTCCAGCAACCGTTGCCGAGTCTGACCCACCTTCTCCATTCATCGGTAGCAAAATGTTTTCACACCTTCCAGCTTCACGCCGTCTCCAGGATCCAACTCAACATTTCCTCCATCTGCAGCTCCCTCTGTGCACAACTTAAACTTGAATGCAGCTGCCACACTGGTTAATGACCCTCTCAGATCACTACATTTTTGATGAACCCACTCAGCGCACATTGTACATTCAATGGAGTTCACTCCAACACCCTTTCTGCACACAGCACATGGACACTTCCCAGTTCTTTCCACCTCACCACATGCTTTACCACTTGCCATCACCGTCTTTCCGATATTCACCTTCAGACCTTTTGCCTCCATATATTTCTTCCACTTGTTCATATTCTCCTTCAGTCCATCCATACTCTCCCCAATCAACTCCAGATCATCTGCATACAACAACTCCCTCGGTAAACCCTCCTTTACGTGCTGAGCCAGCACCTCCATCACAGCGACAAATAGTAGTGGACTTAGTACCGACCCCTGATGCACTCCCACCTTCACCTCAAACCCACCACTGTTCCCGTCCTTCATCCTTGCAGCTGTGCGCTCTCTCTCGTGCATTTCCATCACGACTCTGATCAACCATTCCTCCACTTCGAACTTCCTCAATGCCCATGTCACTACTTCGCGCGGAACCCTATCGAATGCTTTCTCCTGATCAACAAACCCAAGAAACAACTTCTTCCTCTTCTCCATGTGCTTCTCCTGCAGCTGCCTTACAATAAAAAGCACGACTGTCGTTCCTCTCCTGGCATAAATCCAAACTGCATTTCGTCGATCTTCACTTTCTTTTGTTATCCTCTTCTCCAACACCCTTTCCAATACCTTCATTCCATGCTCTAATAACTTTATCGCTCCATACGAGCCACAGTCCAGAGGGTCACCTTTTCCCTTGTATAGAGGGACGAGGGTACGCAGTTCCCAATCCACTGGAATGCGGCCTTCTTTCACCACCAGATTACAGATCTCTGTCATTCTCTTCACACCCCAACTTCCCGCTGCCTTCAACATATCTCCCACAACTCCCGTCGGCCCTCCCGCTTTTCTACTCTTCATTGCTTTTATCGCTTCCTCAACTTCCTTCGCAGTTATCTTCTCTGCCAGTCCTAAAACTTGGTTACTCTCGATGTTGCCATCCCATTCATTCTTTGCATTCAACAGTATTTCCATATATCTCTTCCATCTTCCTTTAATTCCATCTGGGTCTACAACGATTTGTCCCACTTCATCTTACAAGCAACTCACCCCCATCACATCACACCTCTCTTTCAATATCTGCTTTGCAAACCTGAGTACCGCTCTCTGACCCTCTTCCGAATCCAAGCATTCTCCGAACATTTTCCTTCATGCCTCCTGTGCCTTTGCTACCTCTTTCTTTGCAGCCCTCTTGGCTGCCTTATAACTTTCATGCTCTGCCTCTTCTGCCTCCGTACCCTTCTCCTTCTGCCACTCCTTGATCTTCTTCCTTTTCCTGTCAAACCGCTTTCCAACTTCATCTTCCCACCACCATGTTTGCGAGTGCCTCGGTGGTCCTTTTGTCCATCCACATACCTCAACAACGGCTCCCAACAGACTATCTTTCATTGACATCCAACCACTTTCAAGCTCCACCACATCATCCTCTATGATCTATAAGACACATGAAAGCCCACAGAATCTTGTTTCTCACAGTCTGAGAGTCCTTTAGGTGCTTTTGTGCAAACTCCGAGCGGGCTTTCATGTGTCTTTCACTGATGAGAGGCTTCCGTCTTGCCACTCTGCCATAAATCCCAGATCGGTGGAGTGTTGCAGTGATGGTTGTCCTTCTGGACGTTTCTCCCATCTCCACACAGGATCTCTGGAGCTCAGCCAGAGTGACCATCGGGTTCTTGGTCACCTCTGTTACCAAGGCCCTTCTCTCCCGTTTGCTCAGTTTGGCCGGGCGGCCAGCTCTAGGAAGAGTCCTGGTTGTTCCAAACTTCTTCCATTTAAGGATTATGGATGCCATTGTGCTCTTGGGAACCTTCAATGCAGCAGTAATTTTTTTGTAGGCTTGCCCAGATCTGTGCCTCGACACAATCCTCTCTGAGCTCTGCAGGCAGTTCCTTCGACCTCATGGCTTGGTTTTTGCTCTGATATGCATTGTCAGCTGTGAGACCTTATACATACAGGTGTGTGCCTTTCCAAATCATGTCCAATCAATTGAATTTACCACAGGTGGACTCCATTAAAGGTGTAGAAACATCTCAAAGATGATCAAGAGAAATGGGAGGCACCTGAGCTAAATTTAAAGTGTCATAGCAAAGGGTATGAATACTTATGTCAATGTGATATTTCAGTTTCTTCTTTTTAATAAATTTGCAAAACTTTCTAAAATCCTGTTTTCTCTTTGTCATTATGGGGTATTGAGTGTGGATTGATGAGGGAAAAAATGAATTTAAAATGATTTCAGCATAAGGCTGCAACATAACAAAATGTGAAAAAGGTGAAGCGGTCTGAATACTTTCTGAATGCACTGTA
>NC_136267.1:174966196-175068138 GCF_964187855.1 Myxine glutinosa
CAGTTAAACTCATGGCTGGGCATTTGCCCATGACCGGAAGCATGGTGTGATCCTGACACCGCTCTACCTCCTGCACCATCCGTCATTATGTGCCGAACGGCAAACAAAGATCCAGCACTTCGGAATACCTTCAGCATGCTCCTAGTACGCAGGGTTGCACAGTTCCTTTGCAGGATTTAGAGCATGTCCTGTGCTCTAGGGAAAAAAAAAAAACAGGTTATGCCGTGCTGTGAAACATGCAAGAATACATTTATGATGAAATAGTCACAACACTAAAGAACTGCATAGTATATTGCTTGTTCGTTTCAAAGCGTATAATCATCATGTTTGCTTCCGCGTAGTTGCAGGCTGTGAACATTGCTGACTTTTATTTATTATTTTTTTGAAAGGGTTGTCCAAGTGTCCTGTTGTAATGCAACGTGTTTACAATCAGATATAATGTCTGAAACAAAAGCCAGCTTAAAACAAGGAATAGCAATTATAATATAACGTGAATCCGTTTTTAAGTGAGCGCCAATTAGGTACGTTGTGAATGTGTGCTTTTCTTTTTTTTCTTTTTCTTTTTGTTGGTAAAACATTGCGTTCACAATTTTTTGCACTTGTATTGTGATCTTCAATCCTAAATGCTTATATAGTTTGTTTGTTTTTGAGAGTGGAGAGTTGAGGATGGGGGTGGGGGTGAGGGAGGGCGTGGGGGAAATGTGGAAGAGAGAGCTTAATTTTTCTGGATTTGTATGCATTATATGTGCAATAGTTCTACTTTGCATGCTATGCAAATGTTTTCCCCCTTGGTTACAAATTATCTTTACAAAGGTACTGTAATTTGAAAATGATGTAATTGATGTACAGCGGTTGACTGGCGACAACGGCACGTAGTAGTGTAACATATTTCTATTTTTTTGTATGTTTGAACATTCTTGCTCACTCACCTGCTCATTCGTAGCTGATATTACTTTTTAGTGCCGGGACAGTACTGCCAGGTGGTTGATGTAAAGGTGGTTCGTTGCAGGCGGTTAGCACACGAGGCCCTTTGTTTACTTTCAAACTGTTTGCCACTTTATTTAAGGCTGCCATGACTCTACCAGTTGACTTGCAAACTTCAATAAAGCATACATTTTGCATCAATGTTACCTTCGCAAACAATCCATATGAATTATTTTTTTTCAAGGTTATGTTTATTACCCTGCGCTCGTGAAGCGAAAAGCAGGGTTAAGCATTCAAGTGCGTACGTGTGCCGTGTGCCATACGTGTCTGCATTTAAAAAAATCATTTTCTTGGCAACCGTTATTCCGATTGACATGAAATTTTACCATAGAAGCGCCTCCGCCTGTAGAATTTTTTTATTCATAATTATGACGTCATAGGTCAAGTTGTACGGACGCCACCTTGGAAAAACGTTACACCTCCATATCCCCCAAACCACTCAATAGAAAAAATTGAAACATCGCTCATTGTGAAGTACACACCATGGGGAATAAGATATGTTGATGGTGAAGTCATCGGTGCCTTAATTATGACGTCATAATTCGACAAGTACAACGCTTGATCTAATCAGTATGAATGAAAAAAATTCCTCTGCAACTGTTAGACCGATGGACACGAAATTTTCAGAATATGTGCAGTTCCTCCTGTAGAATTTTTTTAAATGATAATTATAACGTCATATGTCACGTGGTACAGATGCCATCTTGGAAAAATCGAAAAAGGTTGCACCTCTATATCTCCAAAACCGCTCCATGGAAAAAAATTGAAACATGGCTCATTGTCAAGTACTCCCCTTGGCGAATAAGATATGTTAATGATGATGTCACTTGTGCCTTCGTTATGACGTCATAATTCGACATGTACAACACGTATCCGATCATTGTGAATTTTTTTTTCTCAGCAACTGTTGGTCTGATGGGCACGAAAGTTTCACCATAGGAGTGCCGCCTCCTGTATAATATTTTAATGATAATCATGACGTCATAGGTCATGTGGCACAGGCACCATCTTGGAAAAACCGAAAAATGTTGCACCTCTTTCTTCAAAACCGCTGCATGGAAAAAATTGAAGCATGGCTCATTGTAAAGAATGCCATATGGGGAATAGGTGCTGTTAACGATGACGTCATTGGTGTCATAATTATGATGTCATAATTCGACAGGGACAACGCTTCGTCTGATCAGTTTGAAATGTATTGGGCTTGATCTATGCAACAATGATATTAGAGAATATAAATTTATGATGTCATCGCTCACGTGGTCGAGCAACTATATTGGATCAAAGAAAAAAAAATGTTCAAAAACAGAACAGTTGGCTCACAACAAGTTGACTGCGCAGGGTAAGTATTCTATGAATTCCATCTAGTTTGTATTTGTTTTATAGCAAAACCGAATCTCTCCGAAAAAATTGATGCATGATCTTACTGGATTATATATATTGTTGCGGATATAAGGACTGTATATATTTTTTGATTGTGTAAATTATTATTATTGTTTATTCTGCGCCCCCCTGCCTCCGGAGCTGTGTAAAGGTGAAAGGGCATCCCATAATTAGTCCACAAGCATACACGTCAGCCAAATAATAGAATACCCCTGTTTGATAGTTATCTCTTATTCTGTGTTTTAGAGTAAGGCTGTGTCTCCCATTAATTGAAGTACTCCATTGCACCAGTGAAAGAGAATAGATCCCCTTTCATTCCCATCCCCAAAATCTCCATTCCCTTTTACATCCCCTTTCGTCATTGCCGAGCCTCGATTGCCAATTACCTCCCCTCCAAAACCACCATTGAACATGTGATCGAGTCGGGGAAGAGGGGCGTGCCCGCCCGTCGTCATCAAGGGCGGAGCCAGAGGGTCGCATGACCAACCAGGGCCGAGGTGAGCACACCGATGGGCGTGTCCTGAAGGCCGGCGGCTTGATCGCCGGAGGCGCTATAAAGGCGCGCGCGCAAGTGGCGTGAGAGAGTCAGTCAGAGTTGGTCGTCAGTGGAGGGTCAGTGGTTGCGTTGGTTGCGGTAAGAAGTCAGTGGTGAGAAGTGGTGGCGTCGAGTGGTCAGTGGTTGCGTTGGTTGCGTTGAGTTGTCGGTGGTGAGGAGACACCAGGACCAAGAGAGAGAAGGTTCAAGGTCAATTACCAGCAGTTGCGCCAGAGACGGCAGACGCACCCTGAGGTGAGCCAGAGAAGCAGCTTTGGCTCCACAAGCAGCGTTGACTCCACCAGGCAGCTGCAACCCGTTACCCCGCGGGGACCAGATAGCGGTGGCATCGGTGGCTGTCGAGGTCCAGCCGACGTCCCGTGCGGGATCAAGCCCGAACCATCTGCCCCAGCTGGACCTTCCCATTCCTCCTTCCAGCATTCATTCCTTTCCTCCACCCTTCTTGTGTACGTGAGTTTGTTCTGTGTGTCTTGTCCCTGGGTATTTAATTAAGTCTGGATAAGCTAGTATTTGCACTGTGTCACCTGCGTCTTATGTGTTGTAAATAAACGTGACTGCTTGCTTTTTGCTTATGTGTGTAAATAGTAAATAAATTCAGTAGTATTTCCAAACCTTTCTTTGCCTTCGTCTTCCTCTTTGCATTCGTCGTTTTAGTCTTTTCCCTCATTGAGCAGCCGCGGTGCGATCCGGCCAACGTTTGGGTGGAATCGGGTTCTAATCGGGGAATAACTGTTCGGTCGCGGAGCCTTCGCTCGGCAAAGTAACATCTAAACCGCGATCAGTAACAATTGGTGTCGGGAAGTGGGATTGGACCCGAAGCGCGCTTAACGCGCTCAAAATTACGAGCTGCTGAAAAATTGTGTTTTAAAGAAATAAAACCCGAATTTTGAAATCGCGCCATGGCTGGTCAAGGCGATCGAATGCCGGTGGGTGAGCTAGAGGAGGGGTTAGGAGTAACCCAGGATCAAATGGAGGGGAGCAATGAGGAGGCGGTTGAGGGAGTATCAGACGCACAAAATGGCGTCCTCGCGCATGTGGGTGTAGCGGCACCAAATTTTGCCGCACCCGCGACCGTAGCAGCGCCAGTGGTGGATTGGAATCTCTTTATGATCCAAATGAAGGCCCTTATGGACAAGAATAGTGAGCAATTGGAAGCCAGATTGGGTGAGCGATTGGAGGGCCAAATGGGGGTAATGGGGAACCGGATGGATGCTCAGAGTGAGCAATTGGGGGTAATGAGGGACGAAGCGAGGGGTACCGGTGAGGGATTAGACAAGAAATTTGAGGGGTTAGACAATGGGATAAAAGAGGTGAAAAATGGGTTAATGGGGTTAGAAAATAGGATGGAAGACAAATTGCGGGAAATAGGGGAGCAATCCGCCCGAGAAATTAAACAAATGGGAGAGCAGATAGAGGAGGTAAAAATCGGGGTAGAAACCAAATTGGATGCTCAGAGGGATGAATTGGGACAGATGAGGGCGGCATCTACAAAAGAAAGGGAGGAGATGAAAGAGGAGATACGACGAGGTGTGAGTGAGGAGGTTTCGGGGCTACGCGAGGAGGTAAAGCGAGGTGAGAAGCGTATGGAGAAAGAGGTGAGAAATAATACGGCGAAGTTACAAGGGGGAATAGAAGATCTGACGGAGGAGGTGGAACAGCTGACAGAGGGACAGACGGAGTTAGTGGAGCAGGTTCAAAAGAACACTGCGGTACTAGGAGGGTTAAAGGCGACACAAAAAGAAATTAAAAACGAATTAATAGCGACACAGAAGCAATGTCAGATGGTACGTGAGGAACTGACAATGAGGGTGGACGAGGTGACAGAGATAATGGAGACAAAGGACCGGCAGGTGAGGATGCACATAGAGACGGTCACGGTAGCCTTAGAGGACGAACTTGAGGAGACGCACCGAGAAATAAAAGAGGTTAAACAAAAATTAGAGGAAGTGGAAGAAGAGGTGAGTGAAATTAAGAAGAGACGGACAGAAACTAAGAGAGAAATCCAGGAGGAGGTAATGGAATTGGTACAAGGTCGGTGCTCAACTCATAATGTGCTGCTCACTAACCAAATAAAGAGTTTGCAGGTGGCAAAGGAGGTGCGGAGACGAGGTGCCAAGGTGAGTGGCGATATAATCGGAAATGTACATGATGTGAGGAAAGCTTCAGTCGGCTTGGGGATTGGTTTGGATCCGGGTGTTCGTGAAAGGCCGTTGGTGAAGTGTGCGACAGGTCTGGTGTGCGAAAAACGAGGTGTGCGAGAATGTCCGACCATGGGGTGTGTGAGGAAAAAGTGCGCGCCGACTAGAGAGTGTGCCGTCAAGAGTGAGTTGGTCGAAGCGCGTGTGCGAGGGAGTACATGGAAGCGCGGTGTGGTAAGTGTTACGGAGGAAGTAACGAAAAAGTGTGCGCAAGAGGATGCGCGAGAAAGGTGTGTAACGGACAGGTGCATGGGGAAAGAGTGCGCTGTCAAGAGTGAAGGAGAATGCACGCCTGTGGTGAGTGTTACAGAGGATGTAACGGGAGAGTGTGCGCGAGAAAGGTGTGTAACGGACGGGTGCATGAGGAAAGAGTGCGCTGTCGAGAGTAAGGGTGAGTGCGCTGTCAAGAATGGAGGTGAAAGTAGTGAGAGTGACACGGAGCGTGAGTTGGTTGTGACAGGTGAGCGAGGATGTACACCTGGAATGGAAGGATGCACACCTGGAATGGTAGAGCGTGTGTGGGAATGCACACTTGAGTTGGTCGTGAGGCACATGGTTGGGTGTGCGAGTGAAAGCACACCTGTGATGGTCACAGAGGAGGTGACCGAGGAAGGGGCGCGAAGAGGTGTGTTGGTGAGGTGTGCGAGCGACGAATGTGTGCCAAGGTGTTCGGTGGTCAGGTGTGTGACCAAGTCTGTGAGCGGAATGAGTGTACCGAGGTGTGTAAGGAAAGGTACGAGGAGCATGGGAACAGCTGGAGGTATGAGCAAGAAAGGGGTAGCGTATGCTTGTAAGCATGCAGGTGAGGCATCGACGGTAACCGGGTTAGCGGTTAGAGCGACTTTTAGCCGAATCGGGCCCTCGGTGCGTGCCGGGCTTCGCGTGCCGCGAGAACCAGCGGGGATCCGAGCCACGGCGGGCTCGAAAGGACTGCCGTACGCGATCCACGCTGTGCCTCGCTTGGAACGGCCGCGTCCGGGCTCCACTAGGCGGAGCGGGCAGCCCGATAGGAAGGGTCGTCATGGCGACCACTTTTTATTGAGACGTGCCGGCAGGTCGAGATCGGGACAATGGATGGCTCCACGCCGAGGTGGTGCGTGGGATCTCGGCCCGGGTAAGCCCCTGTCCCTGCACCGAGTGCCGGACGTATCCAGCCGCTGGCACAAAAGAACCCGCGTTCATTGCTCGGCTGTACGAAGCCGAGCTTTAGAAGGGAATTGGCGCACCGAGAGGATGTAATAAGTAGACGGGTGATGAGGATAGTGTTTTGGACCCAAAATTAGAAAAAGGCAAAATTTGATGATTGGTACGGTGATTAGCAGTAAATGGCAAATTTTTGATTTGTTGGATTTGGACGAGCGAAATTGATAGTAGGACCTCCCCGATGTGGTGGGATGGCAAATCCACCATCCCTCACAGCGTGGGGCAAATGCGCAATAGTTTATGAGGTGTATGGCAGTGAAAACTAGCCCGGGTGGGTTAGGATATTGTGTGTAGGGATCTAGCGAAGATGACATTAGGTAACGTTAAGGTTAGTTAGTGACAATGATACCTGTAGTGGGGACGCAGGTAGATTAGTGTGGATGATAATGACGAGGGAGCGCAATAGTTTAAAGGGACGACTGGGAAGCGCAAGTTTCAGAGGGGAGTAGTTAGATGAGATGATGCCGTGTGTGTGAGGATTGAACAGGTGTGATTGCACAGGTGTGCAACTGAACAGGTGTATGGAGCAGTGTATGAGTGAGTGATGGTGATGTGTATTGTGATGACCAAATGGTCCAGGAAGAAAGGAGGGTGCAGGTGGCACCAGGTGTGAGGGCACAGGTGTGCAACAGCAGGTATGGAGAATGGTAGTGTGGAATAAATGGAGTATTGGAATGGATGGTCGTGGAGTGAGTATGGTGGAAATTGTGGAGTGGAGTGGATGGCGCGAAGGTGTGAATGGGGGAAGAGTAGACCCCCATCACGGATACCCGGGGCGGGTAGAGTAAGTGTTAGGTAGAGGGTATAGGTAAATTGTGGTTGGATATTGGCATCTGTGGTGCGGGTGAAAGAATGGTCTTTGGATGTGTGCATTAGTGTTGTGGAAATGGCTGGGCGTGTAGCCTGTTAGTGTGTGTAGTTGGTTGGGCGCTCCACCACTGTGAGGATGTCGGCCAGGTGAGGCCGCAGGTGGGCTCTGGGAGCCGGTAGTTGTGGATGGGGCCCGAGGATCCGGAGGACGGACCCGGGTAGCCCAGTGCCAGAGGGCACCAAGGGGTGACAGAGCCAGGAGGGGCCTTCCCAAATTAGATAGGTTAGGTAAGGAGCAGGTAAGCTCGGGTGGCAACTACAGTGGTGGAGGTGTGCAGGTGGGTAGACCTGCTGGGAGAGCTACACGTCACAGCCCAGAAATTGTGCAAGGGCACCGGGAGATGAATCGGGGGAGTGAGACCCCAAATTGAGAAGCACCACAGTTTGGTCAATGGGAATTGGTTTTTAGAACCCATAGTGTAAGTTGGCCAATGGATTGGCAGGGAAAGACCCCGGGTAGTGTAAAGTGTGTTAAAGTCATTTAGAGGATAGTTAGGATTGAAGTCTCCTCACACCATCTGCATCCACTCACCTGAGGTGACAGGTACTCCACACCATGCCATGTTTTATTATTTTTCATTAATGCAAATGTTTTGGATTGTGAGACGCATCATGACGTGGGTGTGACATTGTGCGTAATTCCATCTCTTCCTCCTTATGAGGATTGATGATGAATTGGGTGATGGCAAATTTTGGATAGTGGGGGAGTGAAGACGAATTTGGTATAAGGGGAAGACGTGACATTAGCGACGAATTTGTAAATGTGTAGATTTTGTACATATGGGGTAAGGGCAAGGGTAGTGTAGGTGACAGGGGGGTGACGTACGGTAGGGACGAGCTTTCTCACTTCGCTCTCCGTACGCATTTCGCCTTGCATTGCCTTATTGACGTGTACCCTTGTGACCTTACCCCTCACTCATTTCTCTTGTCCCTCTTTTGTCTCCCACATGACCTGGGCGCCGAGGGGAGCGTGCGTGGGTCGGCCATTGTGCGCCCGAAATTCCCAGAACCAGCTGTCTGCATCGATGCACCACATTATGGACCACATGCTGGTGGCCGAGCACCACTTATGGACCCCATGGGTTGGGGCATGGCCCCTCTGCTGGAACCGGCCATGAGGGCCCGCAATCTTGCTGGCGGACCTTGGCCACAGGGCACCGATGCCCCACAGGTGAACCACACTAGTCGGCCCTGTGGGCCATAAATAAAATAAAATAAAAAGGACACATTGGGTGCATTTTTCAGTTCAAATAGGCCGCCAGTAAGAAAAGCAAAAGAGAATGACAACAACTGGAAGACATAATAATAGCCAGCAGAGGGAGCCGAAGAGCAAGAGATCACCTGCAGGGTTAGGGGTTGTTGATTTTATTTTTATTGAACATGCATTGAACACTGATGAACTATGGTGACTGCACCGATTGGTGCTTGGGTGTGTATTGGTGTGTTTTTAGGTGCTTTAATGGTGCATTGATGCAGAGCAGACTGTCTCCCCCCCAGAAAGAACAATCACAGGTCCTGGGTTAGTTTTGTAAATAAAAATAGCGTGATTGTAAATAATGCTCCCCACCGTCAGTGTATAGTTTGAAGACCATTCCGCAATTTGGTTAACTGTGGGCGTAAGTCTGTTAGGCAGGGTGCAATGGAGCAGCGGGACACATTTATTTATGTTTTAAAACTGTCGCACTCAGGGTCAGGTTAAAAGTAGAGGGAACTACACCTACGTGTCACACTAAAAATAAAAGTTGTAGGCCCGGGCCGTGCCTAAGAGGAGGAGGGTGCAGTGTTGCGGATATAAGGACTGTATATTTTTTTTGATTGTGTAAATTATTATTATTGTTTATTCTGCGCCCCCCTGCCTCCGGAGCTGTGTAAAGGTGAAAGGGCATCCCATAATTAGTCCACAAGCATACACGTCAGCCAAATAATAGAATACCCCTGTTTGATAGTTATCTCTTATTCTGTGTTTTAGAGTAAGGCTGTGTCTCCCATTAATTGAAGTACTCCATTGCACCAGTGAAAGAGAATATATCCCCTTTCATTCCCATCCCCAAAATCTCCATTCCCTTTTACATCCCCTTTCGTCATTGCCGAGCCTCGATTGCCAATTACCTCCCCTCCAAAACCACCATTGAACATGTGATCGAGTCGGGGAAGAGGGGCGTGCCCGCCCGTCGTCATCAAGGGCGGAGCCAGAGGGTCGCATGACCAACCAGGGCCGAGGTGAGCACACCGATGGGCGTGTCCTGAAGGCCGGCGGCTTGATCGCCGGAGGCGCTATAAAGGCGCGCGCGCAAGTGGCATGAGAGAGTCAGTCAGAGTTGGTCGTCAGTGGAGGGTCAGTGGTTGCGTTGGTTGCGGTAAGAAGTCGGTGGTGAGAAGTGGTGGCGTCGAGTGGTCAGTGGTTGCGTTGGTTGCGTTGAGTTGTCGGTGGTGAGGAGACACCAGGGCCAAGAGAGAGAAGGTTCAAGGTCAATTACCAGCAGTTGCGCCAGAGACGGCAGACGCGCCCTGAGGTGAGCCAGAGAAGCAGCTTTGGCTCCACAAGCAGCGTTGACTCCACCAGGCAGCTTCAACCCGTTACCCCGCGGGGACCAGATAGCTGTGGCATCGGTGGCCGTCGAGGTCCAGCCGACGTCCCGTGCGGGATCAAGCCCGAACCATCTGCCCCAGCTGGACCTTCCCATTCCTCCTTCCAGCATTCATTCCTTTCCTCCACCCTTCTTGTGTACGTGAGTTTGTTCTGTGTGTCTTGTCCCTGGGTATTTAATTAAGTCTGGATAAGCTAGTATTTGCACTGTGTCACCTGCGTCTTATGTGTTGTAAATAAACGTGACTGCTTGCTTTTTGCTTATGTGTGTAAATAGTAAATAAATTCAGTAGTATTTCCAAACCTTTCTTTGCCTTCGTCTTCCTCTTTGCATTCGTCGTTTTAGTCTTTTCCCTCATTGAGCAGCCGCGGTGCGATCCGGCCAACGTTTGGGTGGAATCGGGTTCTAATCGGGGAATAACTGTTCGGTCGCGGAGCCTTCGCTCGGCAAAGTAACATTTAAATCGCGATCAGTAACAATATTTTTGGAGCTAATTTCACTTCATTTTGATTGACAGCTGGGGTATGTGATCTACCACTTCTACTATTACTACTTCAATGGTCTCATTTAGGCCTACCGTTGCCATTAATGCTATTAGGGTGGGGGGATAAAGAAGGGGGGTCTTCATTTGTTTAAGGTGAGAGGTGGTCTTCACTTATTTAGGAGGAGGGGCTCATTTTTTAAATGACTTCAGTAACTTTGGGTACTCATCAGTGACCACAGTTGATGGAGCAGAACTAGTTGTCAGCAAACATTTTTTGCATTTGTTACCTCCGCGATCCGGGATGGATGGAGGTTAGGTTTTCACCCTTGTCTGTTTCTTACTTGTGAAATCGAAGATTTTTAAAGTACTGTCAGACCCTGCTATTCACAGGAGATACGCTCCTGGAAAGTGCCAACAATTGTGAAACCGCGAATGGCTGGGCGTTGTTTCAATGGAAAAAGGGGTCATTGGTTACCAAGTCAGAAAAATCTGCGAATGTCAATGAAAGTCCCACGAATGTCGACAAAAATCCCGTGAATGTGTGCCATGGTATTGTTTCAATGGGAAAAAGGTGGATAGGTTATAGATTTTGCCCGTTTCCTGATTCATAGAGGAAGATGAATATGTTTTCTACCCCAAATGCACACGATTAGTTTCATTGAAAAAAGCTTACAAATAGAAAAAAAACGACAACACCAGGTACTAGTCAGGTTCACTATGTTTTTTCGTTCAAAGTCATGGTAGATTAGCAAACCTATACATTTTTGGAAACGTTATTACATGGAAAATCTGAAAATCAATGTTTACATTTGCCAATTCCGACCAATTCGATTCGACCAATTCGACCAATCGACCAATTCCATTCGACCAATCGCTTCGATCGACCATTCGAACAATTCGATCGATTCGATTCGATTCATCGAATTCGATTCGATCGACCATTCGACCAATTCGATTTGCCAATCAATTTGACCGACCTTTGCTTGTGTGGAACGGACTGTGAAAACGATGCGGACTATATTGTCGGATACGACACACAGGACAGTGATGACGAACTCTAAATGGCATATTCTGTAATCGTGTATGTTTGATGCCATTGACTGCCTGTGTATATTTTGTCATTGACTGCCTGTGTAGATGTGAAGTTATACTGACTGCATGTGTATATATGATTTTGCTGACTGCCTGTGTATGTTTGGTGATATGAATTATTGTGACACATTTTGATGTTATTAACTGCCTGTACAAAATGATAACATGTATTTGATTATGCAACTTATCGCGAATATAAAGACAGTATTTTGCAATTCAAAACCTTTGATTCGTGTCTTACCATTCCCCATAGCACTAATTTGATACTTTCATTGGATTCCTTGTCCCTGAAAATATAGGTTTAGTATATTTTAAAGAGTTTTTAGGGTAATTAGAGGCAGAAATAGAACAAAATATGTATTTTACAGTGGCCATTTTGAAAATCCAAAATGGCCGCCATACAGGTATCTCTCCAAATGTAAACATTGATTTTTAGTTTCCTTATGCTATAACCTTTCCAAAAATGTATAGGTTTGCTAATCTACCATGATTTTGAACGAAATATAATTTATTGACATAGTGAACCTGACTATACCATTTCCAGTTTATTGAAGGAATGTGCTTTCAGTTTATTAAAAGTGCTTTACCATACCGTACCATGAAGCTAAAAAAGCACATGTACCGTTTCAAATTTTGATTTTTTCAAACACGCTTCATTTTTTACAAGCATTTCAAATGATGATGATGATGAAAGTGATTAATTAAAATCCCATGAATTGCTCAAACTCTAAGGGCGACCCAAATTATGGTGCTGCAAAGTCGTGCACTAAGGGAGAGGTAGGACAGGCAGGAGAAGGTGCTAGGCAGAAGAAATGTGTAATGGAGAGCTGCCTGGCAGATTGGCGCAGGTTTTGATGCAGCTCTTTGTAAGGGAGCAACACATCATCCAAGGCCCTCTCGAACTTGTGGTACCTCTCCACGACTGGGTCAGCGTCTTACAAGCTGTCTGCAATCGCCTGCATATCCTGCAGCACCTCACCCAGGAATTGGACTGTGAAGTTGAACCTCGGCACCTATTCCTCATCACTGCCCACCTCCTCCTCCTCGGAAACCTTTGCAATGGCCTCAAACTCGTCCTCGGTGAGCGGGTTTAGGGAACGGTTCAGCATCATGGGTTTCAGCATGAAGTTCCCTTTTGCGTTTGCGCGAATGAGAGGTCCACTCAAAGCCATACTCGTCTGCGTGTTGTCCTCGATCCATGTGCTGAGAGCCTTCTCCATCCTTTCTATGTGGACATCCCAGACATGGGTGACCACCTTCGTACTCGATGCAGCGTTCGCCGCAACTCTTTCACGAATCGCCTTCTCCTTCTTCCATATGTAGCGAATGTTGGATTAGTTGATGCTGTAACGCCTGCCCACAGAAGCCGCACTCTCTCCTTTCGAAATCCGGTTGAGCAGCTTCAATTTGTTACTCAGTGTCATAATTTTTTCTGCCTCTTGGTAGTCGATGCACCTTCGGCACTGGTCTTGCGCTTGGGAGCCATGATTGAACTATGAGCATGGTGAGGCAAAAACGCAGGTCAAAGCAAGGGGATGAGAGGAATGATTGAGACTCAAGACACATTGGGTATATGTATGCATGCGGGCATTGTGGGTAGCTGCGAGAGGTGAGTAGCCCATTGTTTCCAAATTTTAGGGCCTATTCTGCCCTAAAATTGCGGCCGTGAAATCGCGAAGCACACAGCAGTGAATGTAAAAGCAGGTCATGCTCGTGTCTTGTGAAAGATGTTTTTTTATGTATGTCCAGCTCCTTTGTGTGTAGCCGGTGAAAGATGGGTTTTATTAGTCATACTTAGAGTCCCTGTATATAGAGAGTTGTGTCAACTCAAATTTGGACGCCATTTTGTGTCTAAGTGTGTTAGATTAGATATACATGTACATTCGCGATATGGGGTGATATATTCTAAACCTGCTAAAAAAAAATTTACTACACATATTTAGTCTTATTATTACATACAGGTGATATTTGTTTTGTCAAAAACTCAGCTGTTGCCGTGAAAAAGAGCTGTGTGGTGATATTAAAAGTGGTATGGCAATGCATATTACAAGCCAACACTGCATATAAGAGCTAACATTATAAGTAAGACAAACCAATGCTGTCGTTCTCTGAATTTTAATAACTTTTAGAAAGGAGTGTGGGCATATCCAATATTTTTTAAAGGGTGCCGAGAGCAATTCCGGTGTAGGACTTCCAGCCGACATATAGTCGAACACACTTAAAACAAATTCTGTACGTGGTATTGCCATATTTCTGACTTTTTATTATTTTGTTATTTTTTTATTATTTATAATTTTTATTTTATTATTTTTATATATTTTTATATTTATATATTTATATATATTTTTTATATATATTTATATTTTTTATATATTTTATAAAATTATATAATATTTTATATATTTTTTATATAATATATTATTATTTTAATATATATAATATATATATAATATATATATATATACATATAATATATATAATAATATATATATATATATATAATATATATATATTATATATATATATATATATATATATTATATATATATAATAATATATATAATAATATATATTATATATATATATGTATACGTATATATATTATATATAATTATATATTATATATATATATATATTAATATTATATATATATTATATTATTATATATTATATATATATATATATATATTATATAATAATAATATATATATTATTATATATATAATAATATATATAATATATATATATTATATATATTATAATAATATATATAATATATATAATATAAATATAATATATTTTATAATATATTATTTTATATAATATATATTTATATTTATATATTTATATTTATATTTATATTTATATATATTTATATATTTTTATATATATATATTTCTGACTTTATTATTTTTATTATTATTCTGACATATTTCTTTTCCATATTTCTGACTTTATCACTTGGAAATCTATACATCTTATATTTCCCAGATTGGTTTGAACAACCAAAAGCAGAACAACCAGTCATTTTGTTTGGCAATAAACAACATTCCCGTACCAAGCTGACGTTCACGCACGGTGAAGTTAGACACAAAATGGCGCCACGAAATCACGTGACCAGAAATCTCGGGTCAGCGCATGGCGCAACTCTCTTTATACAGGGACTCTAGTCATACTCACGGCTCACGAAAAAAAAAATTGAGCCCGCAAAAAAACGCGAATGCACGGGACATAGGTCCGAGAATAGAGAAGCAGATCGCAATTTATAAACCATGAATATGTGGAGCTCGTGAATACACGGAACCTGCGAATAGCGGAAACTGCAAATAGCAGAACCTGCGAATAGCAGAACCTGCGAATAGCGGAACCTGCGAATAGAGGAACCTGTGAATAACGGTACCTGCGAATAGTGGGGTCTGACTGTATATTGGTTGGTCGCGTGTGTTATTCTGTCTGTCTGTATGTCAATCCCCTACAGGCCACAATTTTAAACTGATCTTCATGAAACTTCCCCAAATGATAGACTTGGTCATAATAGTGGGGGGGGGGGGGGGGGGGGGGCTATGTACTCAATTTCAAGTTCGTGTGCAGTTCATTTTAATTTTGGGCAACCACTATAAATGTATTCTACTGGATCCTACTAATCGGAAAAATTGATGTCGCCATTTTTTTCTGTTGACCTTTAGTGACCTTGACTCAAGGTCAAAGTTCAAACGTCATTACAGTGACCATACTTCATTCAAATTATATCGACCTTGATACCAAAATGTGGCAAATTTCACAAGGAACATTAATTATGACATTTGTTTTGTCATTTGCCCTCTCAGATGTTTGCAATATGCAAATTAATAAGCAAATTACCTAATTAGAGAAAAATATGCATAATTAACATATAGTCTTCACCATACACGTAAATCCCATCACTTCGCATTGTTATTGAATGCCAATCATCAGTTACCATCTCAAATGTGTTCTGCTGGATCGTAAACTGGAAAAATATGTTGCTTATTGTTTTCTGTTGACATGTTCTTTAGTTAAGGTTAGATGTACGACAACAAAATGCAGCTCTCACTGCTCTTGCAGATCACAGAATATGAACTGCACAGAGATGTGTGTGTGTGTGGTGCCGATGATGACAACTGTACTAACAACGACCACGGACATGCTTTTGGGGTTGATGAAGAAGAAAAAGATTATGAAGATCCTTTGTTGTGAACAATATAAGAAGCTAATCTAAAAGCAAAAACATGTTTCCAGTTTACTCAGTGCAAATTTTTTTTACAATGTGTGTCAACAATAACCATTAGATGCACATTGGAACACAATCATGGTAATGCAGAATTGTGGCCAAAATATGCTCTTTGAACTTTGACCTTCGTTCAAGGTCACAAGAGTCACAAGAATATTGACATCAGTCAGCTAATAGGACCCAGGATACATTTGTGATCAATTACTAACAATTAACATTTTCTGGAGACGGGATGTACAAGCCATTATATGTATAACCGGGATATATGTTTAATAGGGTATGCTAATTATGCATATTTTTGTCTCTAATTAGCTCATTTGCATATTGCAAAAAACGAAAGATCAAATGACGAAACAAATGTCATAACCAATGTTCCTTGTGAAATTTACCACATTTTGGTACCCGGGTTGATATGTTTTGGATGAAGTATGGTCACTGTAATGACGTTTGAACTTTGACCTTGAGTCAAGGTCACTATAGGTCAACAGAAAAAAATGGCATCATTTTTCCGATTAGTAGGACGCAGTAGAATACATTTCTAGTGGTTGCCCAAAATTAACATGAACTGCACACGAACTTGAAATTGAGTACATAGCCCCCCCCCCCCCGGTGGGTGTATTTTTTTCCGGAGGGTGTATTTTTTTTTCCGGAGGGTGTATTTTTTCCGGAGGGTGTATTTTGCAAGTGTCGTGCTATGCACGACGTCTTTCTTGTTTTTTGTTTGTCTAACGGATATCTCAGGATATCTCGTATTCGGATAAAATCTGGGGAGCATGTTGGGTGTGTGAATTGATTTGATTTTGGTGGGTTGGATGTCAGGGCTGTGACTACCCAATTGCTGTCTCTCCAATCAAATGTGAACCACCTTCGTTTGTGGAAATAAAGGCTGAGGTAAGTCCGTTGAAAGGTGGTAAAGCTCCTGGGATCTGTGGCATCCATGCTGAACTTCTCCATGCTGGTGGAGATGCTGTAAACGTGTCGTTGTACTGTATGCAGTTCCTTGCTCTCTTTGGAGAACAGGCATTTATCCCAACTGAGTGTAAGAGGAGCCTTGTTGCCCCTCTCTGGAAAGGGAAAGGTGATCACCAGGACTGCAACTATTATTGAGGAGTGACGCTGCTCTCAGTGCTGGACAAGGCCTTTGCTCGGATAATTCTTGACAGGGTTCACCACCATCTGCACACACTTGTCCTGAGCTTTGCGGAAGGAACTGAGATTGCCTTCCACGAGGCGACGACAAGTTGTTTCAGGGCAACTGCCTCACCACAAGATTCCGTGTACCATGGACGGGAGGAAGGGTAAGACAACTGAAGACGAGATGGGATAAATCTGTGCATGAGAGAGAGCAGTTTGCTTTGGAAGAATTCCCAGGAAGAGTTGATGTCAGAGGCAGTAGAGATGGTAGACCAGTCCAGATGATTGATGGCTGCTTGAAGACCGTGCCAGTCAGCCTGAGTGAAATGCCAGACTCGTCGGCGCTGAGGAGGCTTTCTGAGAATGGCCAGAGAGATGTCCACTTTAACAAGGAAATGATCAGATGAACCAATTGGAACAGAAGAAGAACAGCAGACATTTGCAGGGAAGTTTGTCATAACCAAGTCAAGAAGGGATGATGTACCGTTGACTGAGATTTGGGTCGGGAAATTGACAGATTGTGTCAGTCCCAATGATTCGCAAAAGTCCTTTGCTGAGGTGCAATGGCTGGTGCGAGCGGAACCCACACCCTGCCAGCTGGCATGATGACAGTTGAAATTGCCACATATGAGGAAGAGAGAATTGGGATGAGTGGATCGAAGTTGGTCCATGTTGTCAGACAGGGAGATGAGATGAGATGTAAATGCACTGTTTCGTGGATGGTACAACACATATGCACACGCAAGGTGGGAGCAGAGGGGAAGCAGTAGCCGAGGTACTCATGGGGGTGTGGTGGAGTTAGGGCAGTACATGGAGAGGGAGGAATAGAGTTTTTTTTTTAAAATAAAGATAGCAACCCCGCCACCCGGACGAGGTGTGGATCTATCATACCAGAGGAGGGAGTAACCAGGGAGAGATACTAAGGAGTCAGAGACATCTTCAAGGAGGAAAGTTTCTGTAAAGTAGATGAAATCTGTTTTGTGAGAAGCAACCTGCATGGAGAGATCAGTCAGGTTTGAGCGAAGGCCCCAGATGTTTGAGGTCCATACAATTAAGGAAGAGGGAGAGGGAGCATCGGATACAGGAGAAGGGAGGCGAGGGGTAGGTAGGGAGAGCTGTTGACAGTGTCAGAGATTGCAGAAGAGCAAGGAGAGAGTGCAGGATCAGGAGGAGGACAAGAGGCTAGGTGGTGATGAGGTGAGAGAGTGAGGAGTATTATGAGGGGGAAGGGGAAGAGGGAAGTAGAAGGTTAATCCCAATACCACTCCACCAATCATCACTCCAACAATTAAAGGACTCTTCCCAGCATCACTACCTCCATTTCTCATGCCATCACAAGCACATCAATCTTACCACCACCACAATTGCTGTAAAATGTGCTTCGTTTATCGATTTCAATATGTACATGTTTTGTCTAAAAAAAAAATCGAGTTTAATCACTCACCAAGATAAATCTTGTTTGCTCGATCGAAGACTCGAGTGTACGAATGATATTGTTGTGGATATGAGAATTGTGTTTTTTTATTGTGTAATGAATTGTAAAGACCACCCTGCTTCCTCCAGTTGTTGTGTATAAAGGTCACAGGGCGTCCCTTAGTTAGGTCATATACAATCACGTAGCCAAATCATAGATCTCCCTGTTCAGTAGTTATCTCCTTATTGTGTGTATTAGATTAAGGCTGTGGCTTCCATTAATTGACACTCCATTGCACCGAATTCAGACAAGGTAGATTCCCTGCACATTCCCCTTTCCTCAATTGCCAACTGCATTGAGCGGTCCGCTGAATTCTGCTGCAGCTGTGGGTTATTGTTTTCGCTGCAAGACTCCATTAGCCACGAGGTCGTCTCGGAGCCAAAGGTGGGAGGAGTCGGCCCAGCACCGGGAACAAGGCGTGGCCTTGCCAACGCCTCCTCGAAGGGCGGGATCGGTGAGCCCTCGCGACCAATCGGGGCCGAGGCGACTTCACCGATGGGCGTGTCCTGGAGGCCGGCGGCTTGATCGCCCGAGGGGGATATAAACGCGCGCGGAAGCCTTTTGAAAAGTTGAGTTGCGTCAGATATACAGCAGATGCGTGACCCAGCTGAGTTCTGCAGAGAGCCGCCTCAACCAGCCCCGTTTCAACCAGCCGCGTGAAGCCCTGATGGGGCAGCGAGTGACCCTGCCGGTGTGCGGTGTAAAGCCGAATACAAGGAGCTGCCAGCTCCTCGCTTCCCGCCCGGAGTGGACCTGCTGGCTGTGCCCTGTGATTCCACCTGCTCATCCCTCCAAACCATTCCTGCCATTCCATCCTCTTGTGTACGTGAGTTTGTTTTGTTTGTCTTGTTCCTGGGTGTAAGTAAGACTGCCATAGGTAAGCTAGAGTTTCACTGTGTCCTTCTGGTCCGTCCCTCTTTCTGCATTATTTTATTATCCTTCCTTCTTCCTTGGTTGCTTTCAATTGTGTAAATAGTAAATAAATCATATTTGTATTTCTTACCCTTTGCCTTTCTTTCCTCTACATCCGTCGTTGTTGTCTTTTCCCTCATTGAAAACCTGTGGCGCGATTTTGGCCAACGTTTGAGAATCGGGTCTAGTTTCTGTTAACGGTTCGTGCCGCGGCTGCCATCCGCTCGGCAAATTAACATCTTAGCCGCGGTCGCGAACGAAGCTGCTCACCTGCCTCTGGAGGGAGCTTGTGCAGCTTCAGGACTCACGTCGGTCAGTCACAAACGAGGGGACTAATCCCCCCTCGAGAAGGGATCCGAGGCCGACGTTGGGATCCGTAACATTTGGTGTCGGGAGCGAGATTCGGACCTGAAGCGCTTAGCGCGCTCAAATTACGAGTGGGCCGAAATTTTATTTTATAACATCTGAAATTTAAAATCGTGCCATGGATGGTCAAGGCGACGGGATGCCGGTGGGGGAACTAGAAGAGGGGTTAGGGGTAAGTGTTACGTGGTCCCCTCGGTGAATACCTGGTCTCGGTGACCCCCGGACCGTGAGAGGAACTCCGCCAGCAAGCTGTATTATATATGCGCTTTCGTCACGCAATCCATATGAATTTCACCCAGGAGACAACTGATGTTCAAGGATATATTTTCAATGGTAATGATACCATACAATTTCAATGACACAACCACGGAGATTTTCCCCGAGCAATCAACAATACACAACCATCAACAATTCCCAATTCACAAACACTTCCCTATGAGTAAGATGGCCATCTTATATATGTGTGTCCTGGTGAGTACTCACAACCCCCTTTTGGTCTCTGCTCCTCACAATGTCTCTGGGCCCCTCCTGACCAAGATACTGGTCGGCGTCTCCGCACTCGGGCGGTTGAATGAACCCCGGGTGGACGTTTCTCCACCGGGCAGGTATCGTACCAGGCACCGTGGCTGCAGCCCCTCGTGGCCACGCAAAGCGGGTACGGTAGAGCAAGCCAAACCCCACGCCGCTTGCAAGGCGCGTTAGGCCCCAACGTGCGACCCGCACGCGTCTGTTTAGACGGTGCCGCGAACGAGGCCAGACGCGGGGTCGATGCACGGCCCCACGTCAACTTGACGTCTCCACCGGGCAGGTACACGTCCCGGGGATTCCTCTCGCCAGACAGGCTTCGGAACGCCGCTTTTCCACGCAGCGCAAGGTCGATCCAACCTTTGGTCGGAGCGGGGCGAGGAAGAATAATACTCGTCCTTTTTTCCTCGTGTCTTTTTCCTTCCGTTTCGGTCACTTCCGTTTCCGGCCACTTGTTCAGAAGGGCTCCTGACCCTCCAATCACAACAACCCTTAATATACTACACACGGATAAGCAAAGACCTGAATGGTAATCCACATACCTTCACATAAATATGTAACACTCCCCCCCTTCAAGAAAGAAAGTTTGAACCCAGCGAAAACTTTCTTTGCCGGCCAATTTGGAGAAACAAACCAGATAACTCAACCCCCCCACATTATCAGTTCCCCCCGGGCACAGTTATCACTTAAAAATAAAGCAACCAAAATTTCACCCCAACCCCTCCAGATTACTCACTCTGGACTAAGCACCAGCAACGACATTGTCCCTGCCAAATCAAACTCCATCTCATGACCCTCTGACTTTGACCGTCCGTTTCTTGTGAATGAAGGTTAAGGGGTTGATCAAAGATCCAAAGTTACGCCACTCGATAGCACTTTTTCCGGGAGGCCAAGCCGAGTATTCACTACATGGATGCCTTTAGGAACGTGGAGTTCACGGTTAGTCCGTGCAGGAAAGTTCTCTACATGGGCGCCTTGAGGAACGTGGAGTTCACGGTTAGTCCGTGCATGAAAGTTCACTACCTGGACGCCTTTAGGAACGGCGTTCACGGTTAATCCGTGTAGGAATCTTGGCTCGGCGGCTCCGCCGCATTCAGTGCTTCAACTTCTCAGAACTTCCCTAATACTTAGGGTGGGACCACTTGTCCCTGTAGTCCCATGAATAGCGGTCTCCTTCTCGGCCACTACTTTGCCAATCCTTCCTTCGGGAGCGGCCGTAACTCAGGGAACCTCCATAATAATATTGATTGCGGCCACCACCAAAACTACCGCCCAGTTGTCCTCTCCTGTAGACCTCTCGACGCCTACGAAATGCCTTCCCTACTGTTATGGTCCGACCCTCCAAATCCTTGCCATTCCAATTCTTCTCTGCCTCTCTGGCGTCTTTTGTGCTGGCAAACGTGACAAAGCCGAACCCTCTTGACTGTTGCGTTTCCCAGTCTCTTACCAACCGCACTTCCACCAGCGGCCCATATCTGTTGAAGACAGAGGTCAGAACTTCTTCCTCTGTTTTGAAGTTCAGTCCCCCTACAAATAACTTGGCACTTTTGTCGCCATCCCGAGCTGGTGTGGCGTTAATTTCCCTGCTGGGCTCTTTACCAACCCTCAGGTTACCATAAACTTGACCCCCGGCCAAATCATTCCCGATAACCACAGATACACCCTCTACAGGAAGCGTGGCTTGTAAACCGACGGTGACCGGTCCTGACACCAAATCGGACTCCAAATGGATGACATGAAGGGGCGCACTAACACCGCCCCCGATCCCCTGTAAACGAACACTATCCCCGGTTGCCGTCTCCTCGGACCATGGCAAAATGCCTTCAAGCATTAAAGATTGATGTGCCCCTGTGTCCCTCAATATCCTAACCGGTTTCCGGTTAGTCGAGGCTCCATCCCGTGACACAAACCCCTCTGAAATAAATGGTTGGTAACCCTTTTGATGGCGATTTCTCACAATGGCCATTGCGTTTGGAGTCGTAGTAGTCGGACTCCGCTCTGGGTCTTCGCTTTTCATGCGGTAACAACTGGACATCAAGTGTCCAGGTTTCTTGCAAAAAGCGCAAGTAGGCCCGGAGGAAAAACTCGTGGTCTGCCTCGGGCCCCCCGAACTATAAGTTTGTCTTGGGCCCGCATCCCTCCGATTTCGAACAGGTGGGGTATCATAGTTGTCCTCATAATCATCTCGAGGCCGCCGCCATGTATGGTCGTTCTCCGCACCTGCTGTTCCCCACCTCCCCTGCGGAGATCTAGGCAAGGAGTTAGGTTCGTGGACCCCTATTCGGTGGGTTAAGGCATAATCATCTGCCATGGTGGCTGCGTCCCACAACTTTGGTACTTTCTTTTCCTGCAGGTACACTTTGATGTCCTCGTGGACACACTGCTGGAATTCCTCCACCAGGATCAAGTCCCGCAATGTCTCGAAGTCTTTCCCGACTCCTTTTGACTCACACCACCGATCAAACATGTTTTCTTTCACTCTGGCAAACTCCACATGGGTCTCACTCTCCCTCTTCCTGGCATTCCTGAATTTTTGCCTGTAAGCTTCCGGAACCAACTCATAGGCCTTGAGGATGTGCTTCTTCAGTACCTCATAATCTGCACATTGGTCCATTGGTAGCGCCGAATAAATTTCCTGAGCTTTCCCCACCAGCACACTTTGCACGAGTATGGTCCAGGCCTCCTCCGGCCAGTTTAATTGTCGAGCCACTTTCTCAAAGTGTGGGAAAAATTTCGCGACTTCTTTTTCACTGAACGGTGGAACCAGCCTCACATGTCTGCCCACATCCCAGGTTTTCTGGTTAGGTGTCGACCCCGTCAGCAAGGGTGGTGCCTCTCCCCGTTCTCTCATTAACTCCAGCTCCTTGAATTTGATTTCTTGCTGAAGGTCCATGTCACGTTCCTTTAATTCCCTTTCCGCTTTTCTCTCCTCTGCTTCGAGGTCCCTTGCAGCTCTCCTTTCCTCTGCTTGTTCCTTTTCTCTTCTTTCCTGGAGTTCTCTTTCCACTCTCCTTTCCTCGGTTCTTTCTTGTGCTGTTTTCTCTTCCAACCTTTCCTGGAGTTCTCGTTCCACTCTCCTTTCCTCTGCTTTTTTGTCTTCTAACCTTTCCTGGAGTTCTCGTTCCACTCTCCTTTCCTCTGCTTGTTTCTCTTCTCTCCTCGCTTCTGCTTTCCTTTCTTCTTCTTTTAACCTTTCCTGGAGTTCTCGTTCCACTCTCCTTTCCTCCGCTTGTTTCTCTTCCCTCCTCTCGTCTGCTTTCCTTTCTTCTTCTGCTCTTTCCTTTTCTGCTTTCCTTTCTTCTTCTGCTCTTTCCTTTTCTGCTTTCCTTTCTTCTTCTGCTCTTTCCTTTTCTGCTTTCCTTTCTTCTTCTTTAATCCGTTCCTGGCTCCGTAATTGCAACTCCAGTTTCCGGAGCTCAACGTCTTCTGGTTCTTCGGGTAGTAGTAGGGGAGCTCCCAATAGAGTTCGTGACCATTTTCCCGTGATCAAGGTTTGAAGGTTGATTTTGAAAGATAAAAATATATATAAAAAAATAAGCTTGGGTATCTTTTTTTAAAATGCGGGCTAACTCGGCCAGAGGACAAAATCCAAGATGTCCGCCAAAACCGCGAAATCGGGCATATTTCCGCCTACGTGAATGCTACATATACATATTGGGTGTCCATATGTGGGTTTTTCTGGGCCCAGATCTTGCATCTTACATCAGTCAAGTGATATTGTGACTTAAAATGATATTAAATGATTAATGTTGACCAAAATCCAAGATGGCCGCTGCAAAAAACCATGTATTGTATATGTTCATAATTGTGCATACCATAGATTCATCGCTGGCGTCTAAATACAGTTTTACATGACTAGTGTTTTCATTTATAACCTTATTGTTACTATGAATGACTTTTTGAGCAGGTAACGAACCAAGATTGCTGCCTTATCTACAAGATGGTTTGATTAAGTTTCACAGGTATTTGTTCACAGGTAGTTGTTAGTATTAATTTCCAGGGAGTACCAGGGTGGACAATGGTTTTAGGCATTACAGTTAAGTATATTCAACTAATAATAGTTAAAATATTAGTTAAGTCCCTTTCTTTAAGAGATAAAGATCTGTCCTGTTCAATATTTAAGTTCAGTTAAGTATTAACATCATTCATATCATGCTGTCTGATGTACGGTATGTACAGTAAGTAATAGGTTTTATTTTTCATTGCAGAGTATACCATGGCGACACCACCCATTCAAGGAAAGAAGAGAAAGAGTGAAGATGAGGACCAGCCTCCAGGACTATCAAGCTCCAGTGAGTGTATCCTCTGTCATAAGCATTGTGATGAGGAAAAGAGTAGCTTAAGCCCAGAAGCCTGGCAGCATCTCCAACAACAAGCAGAACGATGGAGAGGATTGGACAAATACGGTCAAGTCTTTGATGCAGTGCCATGGCACAATGGACCAGCTGGAATATATTTCCACAAACTGTGTAAAGTTCAACTGGCCAGTAACTATAAATTGGAGCAGGCACTAAAGCGACAAAAGAAATGTTTTGAAACAGAAATCTCTCGCAGCGATGATGTAGCTGACGAAGCACCTGGACCATCTTGCGCTCAGAGACAATCACGATCACAAACCGGTATTATACAAGACAAACATTTGTGTATTTGGTGTATGAAGGGAGAAGACCTGAAACACCCTGGACGGGACAAGTGGCACATCATGCAACAAATGGATGCATGGCATGTCTTCAAAGGTCACACAGTCCATCTGGACGACGAGAATATGCGGGATCGCATTTTGACACTGATTGATTCCACGTCAGATCCATTTGCCACAGAGATCCGCTACCATCGGTCATGTTGGACGAAATACATCAAAGTCCATGATTATAATGATCAACATTTGCACATGCACAATGTACGACTGGCAGAAGTACGTCAAATGTTTTTCAAACATGTGCGCACTGTAATTTTTGAAAGACATGAACTCCGAACACTACAGAGCCTTCTACAAGACTACACGCAAATGCTGGTGAACTTTGGCATGACTGTGAACACTGTGAAGTCTAGCACAATAAAATCTATGCTCCAAACGGAATTCAGCGACCAAATTGGTTTCCACGAAAGAGTTACAAAAAACAAGAGCTCAATGGTTTTTGACACGTCAGCTGGTGGAACATACATAGAAGCTGCTGTAAATTGCCTAGGTGCAACTGATGACCAACTCGTCTCAATTGTAGCGCAACGAATTAGAGCTGAAGCAGCAAAAGTATCGCCAATGATCTGGCCACCTCACATTGACGATTTACTCAATGAGGACGAAACAAGCAGCCTACTGAAACAGCTCATTTCCCGTCTAAAGTCTTCAAAACCTCAGCGTGACCTTGATATGGAGGATGACGACTCTGCAGTTATCGCTTTGACTGCCTTGCTCTCTTCATATATGACAGGCAAACGAACTTCATTTGGAACAAGGTTGTCTGTTATGATACACGGACTAACCAGAAGCCGGGAACTTGTCGAGTTATTGAAATAATTCTCAATTGGGATCAGCTACAAAGACGTGCTACATCTCTATGATGCTTGGGCCAAGTACGATATTGAGCAGAACAAAGCATGTCCAGAGGAGCTTGCACTGGGTATGCCAGGGACAGCAGTAATGGACAATGATGACTTTTCTGAGGACACGCTAACTGGCGCGAACACTTCACACCGTACAAATGTTATGTTTGTCCAGCCACTTGATTTGGTTCATGCTCCAGAGGAATCGGCCCCAGAATTAACAATTCCCAAGTCTAAAGAAATGAAGCATCTTTGCATCGATCAGCATAAAGTCCATCCTTACAAGACTGTCCAGCGTGGAGCTCCAAGTATGCGAACAGGTGTTGACATTACTCCTTCAGATACGAAAGTCCAGAGGCAGCGAGGACTCATTCATGCCATGGCACGTCTAGATGAGACTCATACACCACCTGCACCATGCAGTCAAACAGTTGGGGGATTTGCAGGTTTCCAGTCAACAGTTCAGCCGCATGTTGTCAAAAGCAAGCCGTATTACTTCTTGACTTTTCCAAATCCTCCTGGAAAATCTGTAGTACACAAAATAATGTGCCGGATGGTTGATGCAGCAGGCAAAAAGAACATGCCCTTCATCCAGTTGGTAGGAGATCAACCAGTGTATGCCTTGATAGTGCAAATGAGATACGAACACCCTGATAAATTCAGTGTCGTGTTGCCTTCTATGGGCCCATTTCATATTCACATGTCTTACATTTCTGCCATGAATAAGCGTTTTCACGGGTCTGGCTTGTGTTACATATTTATGTGAATGTATGCGAATTACCATCCAGGTCTTTGCTTATCCATGTGTAAGAGAGGAAGGGTTGTTGTGGTTGGAGGGTCAGGAGCCCTTCTGAAAAGTGTCCGGAAACGGAAGTGGCCGGAAACGGAAGAAAAAAAAGACACGAGGAAGAAAAAGCGACGATTCTTCTTCTTCCTCGCCCCGCTCCGACGAAAGGTGGGATCGACCTTGCGCTGCGTGGAAAAGCGGCGTTCCGAAGCCCGTCTGGCGCGAGGAATTACCGGGACGTGTACCTGCCCGGTGGAGACGTCAAGTTGACGTGGGGCCGTGCATCGACCCCGCGTCTGGCACCGTTCGCGGCCCCGTCTAAACAGACGCGTGCGGGTCGCACGTTGGGGCCTGGCGCGCCTTGCAAGCGGCGTGGGGCTTTTGGCTTGCTCTACCGTACCCGCTTCGCGTGGCCACGAGCAGCTGCAGCCACGGTGCCTGGTGCGATACCTGCCCGGTGGAAAGGCGTCCACCCGGGGTTCGTTCAACCGCCCGAGTGCGGCAACGCCGACCAGTATCTTGGTCAGGAGGGGCCCAGAGACATTGTGTGGAGCAGAGACCAAAAGGGGGTCGTGAGTACCGAAGTGAACACACATATATAAGATGGCCATCTTAATCATATAGGGGATTGATTGTGGATTGGGAATTGTGGATGGTGGTTTGCTATTGATTGCTCGGGGAAAATCTCCGTGGTTGTATCATTGAAATTGTATGGTGTCATTACCATTGAAATATATCCTTGAACATCAGTTTTCTCTTGGGTGGAATTCATATGGATTGCGTGGCGAAAGCGCATATATAATACAACTTTCTGGCGAAGTTCCTCTCACGGTCCGGGGGTCACCGAGACCAGGTATTCACCGAGGGGACCACGTAACACTTGTCTGACATCCTCGTTGCGGCAGATGTTATTGCAGAAGGGTCTGTGGACCAGGCATTACGGGGCAAACACTACAAGAGGAGCATACGATGTCTCCGATTGATGTATGAAACTCTGCTGAGAAGAATCATACAACAGTCACTACAGAATGGGGGAAGCATCTCAGATGAACTTGAAGCTCACTTGACTGTCCTGCGGAATCCTTCCTCAACAGCAGAAGAACGGCAGGAATGTTATGCACTTCTGGAAGCCAACCAAGAGGTTATTTCATTGGTGGCAGATGAGTTCAATAGAATTGAGGAGTCCGGTGGTTCAATGGCAAAGTACTGGATCACATTTATGGAGATGACTGAAATATTGATGATGAATCTGCATGCGTTGAGAATCCAGAACTGGGAACAATTCAAGTCGACATTACGTTTAATGCTACCATGGATCCAGATTTATGACAACGATAAATATGGACGGTGGTTGGTTGAGTATTGGCTGGAAATGGAATCCCTCCCAGAGGATGTAGCACAATACATGCGAGATGGCTTCTTTGCTCAATCCATGTCGGGAAAGCCTTACTCATGTTTGCCATTGGATCTCTGGATCGAGATGACAATGAACAAGGGTTCAAAGATGAAAGCTGGCTGGCTCAAAATTTTGAAGAACGAAAAGATGCTGCTGTCACATTCCCGAAATGCTAACAATGTTAATAGAGTCCGATCCTCACTGCATGATCTTGCCAGCACATCAGAATCAAAACGACATCACAGTGAAAATGCTCCCACTCGCATGAAGGAAGACGAACAAGCTGTACAAGATATTAACAACTGCATCACTGAATTCGGCTGTGACCCTTTCAATGAAGAAAACAAGGTCTTGAAGTCACTACAGTCTGGAATGGTAGCTTCTGATGACCTCATTCAAGATTTTGAATCGGTCCACACCGATGGCGAGAAATGCTTGAAGGCATTCTGTGAAGACAGAATGTTCAGCAGCAACAAACCTTTCCATGCAACCATTCACAGGAATTTGAGACGGAACTTCAGCAACCCACCTTCAGTCAAGACTGGCGAGCGCATCATGAAGTCAGACGCAATGGAGAACAGAGCGATGGCAGCAGTTGTCTCACTTGCTGAAAATGACACCGAAAATTTCACCTTGTCAGAGATAATGTCGTACCGAGTCACAGATGAATGTCTGCCAATATTCAATATCAATGGCACCATGAAAAAAGTGCAAAAATCTAAGTTGGTAGAAAAATTCAAGCTACATGCGTTGGAACCAACACCAGACAAGTACACGGCGATCCTGGACATGGGATTTATATGGCGTTTGTCTACGCCATCGGTAGAAGACAGGGAAAAGGCTGATGGAATTTCCTACACCTGGGGAGACTACGCATCGAAGGTGTTCACCGTCATTATGAGCAGACATAAATATGCATCACAAGTTGTGTTTGTCAATGACAGATATGATGTTTCCCTGACCGTCAAGGATAGCGAACGCAAGCTTCGAAAAAGCACTTCTGGATTTTCAGATGGCTCCAAGAATGTATTTTTCAAGCAGTCGGACAAATTCCCATCTGCCAAAGGATTTCAAGACTTCTTCCACAATGCAACAAACAAGCAGCACCTACAGATCTTTCTCAGAAACGAGTTCAGCGTGTTGTACCGAAACTATTCTAACACTGAATTTGTCTACTGCGTTGGGCCCACATGTGTCAATCTATCGACAGGTTTGCCTGTTACAGACTTCCAGTGTGAACAGTTAGAAGCAGACACATGCATGTTCTTCATCTACTCACAAATACGTAAAGCTGGAATAGAAACACCTGTTATCATCGACGCAGAAGATACGGACGTGCTTGTATTGGCATCGTATGTTGCTCATAGAACTGAAGGGGTGCTCGCAATGAAGTACAAAAAGCAGTTCATAGATTGTACAGCTTTCTGCCCGAAGGAAATAGCAGATATCATAGTTCCTCTTCACGTCCACAGCGGCTCAGACACAACAGCAGCATTCTTTGGACATGGGAAGAAAACCATCTTCGACATATCATCCACTTCACCTGAAGCTAGAGCGTTCCTCAGTGAAGTAGGGAAACACCTACCGGTCCCTCAGCAGGTGCTTGATCATATGACGCTGTACACCATATGGTACATATACAAGGACAAGCAAAGTACCACTCTGTGTGATGCTCGGGCCAGGAAGTGGCGACAAATGAAAAGGAAATCAATACTGCGGCTTCCACCAGACAAAGAATCCCACGATTTGAAAGTCAAGAGAGTGAACTATCAAACCTACATGTTGCTCAACTATGAAAAACCTGATGCGCCACCGTCTCCTTTATCTCATGGCTGGCATCTCGAGGAAGGCATGTGTCTTCCATTGAGGTACATTCACCCAGCACTCCCAGAAAAACTAACTCAGGCTTTGGAAAGCAGCCCAACTATGGATGATCCAGTCGAGTCTGGGTCCGAGACGGACGATTCGGACAGTGAATAACAATTTCAATCTATCCAACACAAACAAACTGTTATAACAACTATTGTCATTTTCAACCCTACCGTATATGCTACTTGTGCAATGTGTATCACTGCTTGTAAATGTAATGTCATGTCACTGTAAATATAATAAAACAAAATAGAGAAAGATAAATTCTTTCTTACTGATTGCAAATGAAAACCTTGAACATTGTGTCAAATAAAAGACGTTGCAATAGATACAATGTACAGTAGCCATAACTGCTTATCTAACGGGCGAGAGGCAGCCATCTTGGTTCGTTACCTGCTCAAAAAGTCATTCATAGTAACAGTAAGGTTATAAATGAAAACACTAGTCATGTAAAACTGTATTTAGACGCCAGCGATGAATCTATGGTATGCACAATTATGAACATATACAATACATGGTTTTTTGCAGCGGCCATCTTGGATTTTGGTCAACATTAATCATTTAATATCATTTTAAGTCACAATATCACTTGACTGATGTAAGATGCAAGATCTGGGCGCAGAAAAACCCACATATGGACACCCAATATGTATATGTAGCATTCACGTAGGCGGAAATATGCCCGATTTCGCGGTTTTGGCGGACATCTTGGATTTTGTCCTCTGGCCGAGTTAGCCCGCATTTAAAAAAAAGATACCCAAGCTTATTTTTTTATATATATTTTTATCTTTCAAAATCAACCTTCAAACCTTGATCACGGGAAAATGGTCACGAACTCTATTGGGAGCTCCCCTACTATAGCCACTCCCAGGCTAACTCGTCCCATGTTCCTAATCCCACCATAGATTGTATCACCGTGGCCTGCAACTCTGCCTTCCTCAAATTAGTTCGGACCTCCAAGTTAAAATGTTTGGCCAATTTCAAGAGGTCCGACTTTAGCAACGCTCGGAACTGTGCCTCACTCCGGGTTACCCCAAAGTTCTGTGCCACAAACGCCATGGTGCCTATCGTTAACACCTGTTAACCTTCACCCAAGACTTTACCCCAATTTCTCAAAAAAATTTACCAATTAATAATTAATTAATAAATTTTAATTAATAAAAAAATTATTATTTTATTATTTTATACAATTTTAAATCCCGGACGTAGACCCAATTGCGAAACCGCAAATCGTAATTTGGACGAGCCCCCAATTCTGTTACGTGGTCCCCTCGGTGAATACCTGGTCTCGGTGACCCCCGGACCGTGAGAGGAACTCCGCCAGCAAGCTGTATTATATATGCGCTTTCGCCACGCAATCCATATGAATTTCACCCAGGAGACAACTGATGTTCAAGGATATATTTTCAATGGTAATGATACCATACAATTTCAATGACACAACCACGGAGATTTTCCCCGAGCAATCAACAATACACAACCATCAACAATTCCCAATTCACAAACACTTCCCTATGAGTAAGATGGCCATCTTATATATGTGTGTCCCGGTGAGTACTCACAACCCCCTTTTGGTCTCTGCTCCTCACAATGTCTCTGGGCCCCTCCTGACCAAGATACTGGTCGGCGTCTCCGCACTTGGGCGGTTGAACGAACCCCGGGTGGACGTTTCTCCACCGGGCAGGTATCGTACCAGGCACCGTGGCTGCAGCCCCTCGTGGCCACGCAAAGCGGGTACGGTAGAGCAAGCCAAACCCCACGCCGCTTGCAAGGCGCGTTAGGCCCCAACGTGCGACCCGCACGCGTCTGTTTAGACGGTGCCGCGAACGAGGCCAGACGCGGGGTCGATGCACGGCCCCACGTCAACTTGACGTCTCCACCGGGCAGGTACACGTCCCGGGGATTCCTCTCGCCAGACAGGCTTCGGAACGCCGCTTTTCCACGCAGCGCAAGGTCGATCCAACCTTTGGTCGGAGCGGGGCGAGGAAGAATAATACTCGTCCTTTTTTCCTCGTGTCTTTTTCCTTCCGTTTCGGTCACTTCCGTTTCCGGCCACTTGTTCAGAAGGGCTCCTGACCCTCCAATCACAACAACCCTTAATATACTACACACGGATAAGCAAAGACCTGAATGGTAATCCACATACCTTCACATAAATATGTAACAGTAAGCCAGGAGTAGCGGGAAGAAATGGAGGAGAGAAATGATGATGTGGTTGAGGAGGTTTCAGGCGCACAAAATGGCGGCGCTTCGCACGTGGTTGGGGCAGCCGCGCCCGCAGCACCGGTGAATTTGGACCTCTTTATGATACAAATAAGGGCGCTCATGGTCCAGACGAGTGGAGACCTGAGGAATGACTTGGGAAACCAAATTGTAGGAATGGGAAACCAACTTGTGGAATTGAGAAATGATATGGGAGGCCAAATGGGGGCAATGAGGGACGAAGCGAGGGGTACCAGCGAACAGTTGGGAAATAAATTTGAGGCGTTAGACAAGAAATTTTAGAGTAAATTTGAGGGGTTGGACAATAAATTTGAGGGGTTAGACAACGGGATAAAAGAGGTAAAGAATGGGTTAACGGGGCTAGAAGATAAGATGGAAGGCAAATTCCGGGAAATAGGGGAGCAATCCGCCCGGGAAATCAAACGGATGGGGAACCAGATAGAGGAGGTGAAAATCGGGTTGGAAGGTAAACTGGATGCTCAGAGGGATTAATTAGTACAAATGAGGGCGGCATCTACTAAAGAGATGGGAGAAATGGGGGAAGAGATAAGACGAGGTGTGGGTGAGGATGTCTTGGGGGTACGCGAGGAGGTAAAGCGAGGTGAGAAGCGTATGGAGAAAGAGGTGAGAAATAGCACGGCTAGGTTACAGGGGGGCATAGAAGATCTAACAAGGGGAGTAGAACAGCTGACGGTGGGACAAAAGGAACTAGTGGATCAAGTAGAAAAGAACACTGCAATAATCGGGGGGTTAAAAGCGACTCAGAAGGAGATAAAGAACGAACTCATAGCGACAAAGAAGGAATGTCGGATGGTACATGAGGGACTGACAACGAGGTTGGACGAGGTGACAGAAGCAATGGAGACGAAAGACCGGGAGGTGAGGACGCACATAGAAACGGTTAAGGTGGCGTTAGAGGAAGAGATAGAGGGGGCGCACCGGGAAATGAAGGAGGTGAGGGAGAAATTAGAGGAAGTGGAAGAGGGGGTGAGTGAAATTAAGAAGAGACGGGGGGAAACTAAGACAGAGATAAAGGAGGAAGTAATGGAATATGTGCAAGGTCTGTGTTCAAATCATGATGATGTGCTCGCTAACCAAATAAAGAGTTTGCAGGTGGCAGAGGAGGTGCGACGATGAGGTACCGAGGTGAGTGGCGATATACTCGGAAATGTATATGGTGTGAGGGGAGATTCAGTCGGCTTGGGGGTTGGTTTGGACCCGGGTGTTCATGAGAGGCCGCTGGTGAAGTGTGCGACAGGTACGGAGTGTATGGACAGAGGAGGTGTGCGAGAATGTCCGACTATGGGGTGTGTGAGGAAAAAGTGCGTGCCTCGGAGTGAGTGTGCTGTCGAGAGTGAGTTGGTCGTAGCGCGTGTGCGGGGGGGGGCACATGGAAGCGCGTAGTGGGGAGTGTTACAGGGGATGTAACGAGAGGATGCACACCTGTGGTGAGTGTTACGGGGGGTGTAACGGGAGAGTGTGCACAAGAGGATGCGCGAGAAAGGTGTGTAACGGACGGGTGCATGAGTACAGAGTACGCTGTCGAGAGTAAGGGTGAATGCGCGACCGAGTGTGGTGGTGAAAGTAGCGAGAGTGACACGGAGCGTGAGTTGGTGGTGGCAGGTGAGAGAGGATGTACACCTGAAATGGAAGGATGCACACCTGGAATGGTCGAGCGCGTATGGGAATGCACACTGGAGTTAGTAGTGAGGCACGTGATTGGGTGTGCAAGCGAGTGCACACCCATGGTTGTCACAGAGGAGGTGACCGAGGAGGGGGCGCGAAGAGGTGTGTTGGTGAGGTGTACGAACGATGAGTGTGTGCCAAGGTGTGCGGTGGTCAGGTGTGTGACAAAGTCTGTGAGCGGAATGAGTGTACCTGGGGGGTGTGTCAGAAAAAGTGCAATGACGAAGAGCATGGAGACAGCTGGATGTGTGAGCAAGGAACTGTCTGCGGGGTCTAAGCATGCAAGTGGAGCATCGACGCTAACCGGGATAGCGGTTAGATCGACGTTTAGCCGAAGCGAGCCCTCGGTTCGTGCCAGGCAGCTTCGTGTGCCGTGGGGACCAGTGGGGATCGTAACCGCGGCGGTTTGGAAAGAACCGCCGTGTGGGATCCACGCCGGGCCGCGCTCTGAACGGCCGCGTCCGTGCTCTGCCAGGCACAGCGGGTGGCCCGGTAAGAAGGGTCGTCATAGCGAACCCTTTTTGTTGCGGCGTTCCGGCAGGGCGAGATCGGGCCATTGGACGGCTCTGTGCCGAGATGGTGCATGGGATCTCGGCCCGGGTAAGCCTCCTTCCCTGCACCGAATGCCGGACGAATCCAACCGCCGGCACCAAACAACCCGCATTCATTGCTCGGCTTTGCGAAGCCGAGCTTTGGAGATGAATTGGCGCACCGAGAGGCTCCGGTGAGTAGACGTGTGATGATGAGAGTGTTTTGGACCCGAAATCGAAAAGCAAAAATTTGATGATTGGCAAAGGATTGGCAGATTGATGATTGGTAATGGTAGTGATTGGCAGATGATTGGCAAATTTTTGATTGGCTGAAATTGGATGGGCCAAATTGGTAGTGAGAGATGCCCGATGTGGTGGGATGGCAACTCTGCCATCCCTCACAACAGGGGGCAAAGGAGCAATAGTTTATGGGGTATGGCAGTGAAAACTAGCCCGGGAGGGTTAGGATAAAATGATAGGGATCTAGAGAAGATGACCATAGGTAACGGTAAGGTTAGGTAGTGACAATGATACCTGTAGTGGGGACGCAGGTAGATTAGTTTGGATTATAATGACGAGGGAGCGCAATAGTTTAAAGGGGCGACGGGGAAGCGCGTGTTTTAGCAGGGCAACAGGTAGGTCAGATGATGCTGTCTGTGTGTGTGTAAAAATGTATTCAGAAGTGTATTGAGCGTGGAAATGTATGGAGCAGTGAGTAAGGAACGATTGAGATTGCACAGGTGTGCAACTGAACAGGTGTATGGAGCAGTGCATTAGTGAGTGAAGGTGATGTGTGCTGTGTTGACCAAATGGTCCAGGAAGGAAAGAGGGTGCAGGTGGCACCAGGTGAGATTGCACAGGTGTGCAACTGCAGGTGTATGGAGAATGGTTGTGTGGAATACATGGAGTGTGGAATATATGGAGTATGGAATGGATGGTCGTGGAGTGAGTATGGTGGAAACTGTGGAGTGGAGTGGATGGTGCGAAGGTGTGAATGGGGGAAGAGTGGACCCCTATCACGAATACCCGGGGAGGGTAGTGTAAGTGTTAGGTGGAGGGTACAGGTAAATTGTGGTTGGATATTGGAATCTGTGGTGCGTGGTGGAAGAATGGTGTTTGGATGGGTGCATTAGTGTCGTGGAAATGGCTGGGCGTGTAGCCTGTTAGTGTGTGTAGTTGAATGGACACTCCGCCACTGTTAGGATGTCGGCCAGGTGAGGCCGCAGGTGGGCTCTGGGAGCCGGTAGAGTTGTTGTGGATGGGGCCCGAGGATCCGGAGGACGGACCCGGGTAGCCCAGTGCCAGAGAGGGCACCGAGTGGGGTAAGCGCCAAGGAAGGCCTTCCTCAGTTAGATAGGTTAGGGTGAGGAGCAGGTAAGCTCGGAGGCAACTACAGTGGTGGAGGTGTGCAGGGTGGGTAGACCTGCTGGGCGAGCTGCACGACCCAGCCCGGAAATTGTGCAAGGGCACAGGGAGTTGAACCGGGGGAGTGAGACCCCAAATTGAGAAACACCACAGTTTGGGCAATGGGAATTTGGTTCTTAAAACCGCATAGAGTAAGATGGCCAATGGTTTGGCAGGGAAAGACCCCGGGTAGTGTAAAGTGTATTAAAGTCATTTAGAGGATAGTTAGGATTAAGAATCTCCTCGCACCATCTACATCCACTCACCTGAGGTGACAAAACTCCGCACCATGCCATGTTTGATTATTTTTGCTGTGCAGATGTTTTGGATTGTGAGACGCATCATGACGTGGGTGTGACATTGTGCTTTGTGTTCCATCTCTCCCTCCTTATGAGGATTGATGATGAATTTGGGTGATGGCAAATTTTGGTTAGAGGGATTGTGGGGATGAATTTGGTATAGGGGAAATATGGGGAAGACGTGACGGTAGCGACGGATTTGTAATGTGTAAATTGTTGTACATATGGGGTAAGGGCAAGGGTAGAGTAGGTAACAGGGGGGGTGACGTACGGTAGGGACGAGCTTTTCTCCGCTCAGTCTCCAGACGCACTTCACCTTGCATTGCCTTTGTTGATGTGTACCCTTGTGACCTTACCCCTCGCTCACCTGTCTTCTCCCCCCCCCCCCCCCTTGTCTCCCACCCGAGGACTGTGCGCCACTGGGCGCCGAGGGGAGCGTGCAGGACTCCGCTATTGTGTGCCAGAGCTCTCGCAACCACAGCTGTCTGCATCGATGCACCACTTATGGACCACATGTCTGTGGCTGAGCACCACTTATGGACCCCTTGGGTTGGGGCATGGCCCCTCTGCTGGAACCGGCCATGAAGGCCCGAGATCTTGCTGGCGGACCTTGGTCACAGGGCACCGATGCCACACAGGCTAACCACAATAGTCGGCCCTGTGGGCCATAAATAAATAAAAATGGACACGGTTGTGCACTTTTATTATTGCAAATAGGCCGCCAGCAAAGAAGTTGACAACATCTGGAAGAATAACAATAGCCAGCAGAGGGAGCCGAAGAGCAAGACACCACCAGGGTTTGTTGGTTTATTTTTATTCTGGAATTGTGGTGACTGTGCACCGGTTGGTGCTTGATGGTGTTTTGGTGTGCTTTTGGGTGCTTCATGGTGCGTCGATGCAGGGCAAGCTGTCTCCCCCCCCCCCACCCCCCCAAAAAAAGAACAATCACAGGACCTGGGTTGAGTTTTGTAAATACAAGTAATGTTAACTGTAAATAATGCTCCCCCATCGTTCATGTTGTAGTTTGAAGACAAATCCGCAATTCGGTTAGCTGTGGGCGTGAGTCTGTTAGATAGGGTGCAATGGAGCAGCGGGACATATTTATTTATGTTTTAAAACTGTCACACTCAGGGTCAGGTTAAATGTAGAGGGAACTACACCTACGTGCCACACTAAAAGCAAAAGTAATAGGCCCGGGACGTGCCTAAGAGGAGGAGGGTGCAGTGTTGTGGATATGAGAATTGTGTTTTTTTATTGTGTAATGAATTGTAAAGACCACCCTCCTTCCTCCAGTTGTTGTTTATAAAGGTCACAGGGCGTCCCTTAGTTCGGTCATATACAATCACATAGCCAAATCATAGATCTCCCTGTTCAGTAGTTATCTCCTTATTGTGTGTATTAGATTAGGGTGCTGTGTCTTCCATTAATCGACACTCCATTGCACCGAATTCAGACAAGATGGATTCCCTGCACATTCCCCTTTCCTCAATTGCCAACTGCATTGAGCGGTCTGCTGAATTCTGCTGCAGCTGTGGGTTGTTGTTTTCGCTGCAAGACTCCATTAGCCACGAGGTCGTCTCGGAGCCAAAGGTGGGAGGAGTCGGCCCAGCGCCGGGAACAAGGCGTGGCCTTGCCAACGCCTCCTCTAAGGGCGGGATCGGTGAGCCCTCGCGACCAATCAGGGCCGAGGCGACCTCACCGATGGGCGTGTCCTGGAGGCCGGCAGCTTGATTGCCCGAGGGAGATATAAACGCGCGCGGAAGCCTTTTGAAAAGTTGAGTTGCGTCAGATATACAGCAGATGCGTGACCCAGCTGAGTTCTGCAGAGAGCCGCCTCAACCAGCCCCGTTTCAACCAGCCGCGTGAAGCCCTGACGGGGCAGCGAGTGACCCTGCCAGTGTGCGGTGTAAAGCCGAATACAAGGAGCTGCCGGCTCCTCGCTTCCCGCCTGGAGTGGACCTGCTCGCTGTGCCCTGTGATTCCACCTGCTCATCCCTCCAAACCATTCCTGCCATTCCATCCTCTTGTGTACGTGAGTTTGTTTTGTTTGTCTTGTCCCTGGGTGTAAGTAAGACTGCCATAGGTAAGCTAGAGTTTCACTGTGTCCTTCTGGTCCATCCCTCTTTCTGCATTATTTTATTATCCTTCCTTCTTCCTTGGTTGCTTTCAATTGTGTAAATAGTAAATAAATCATATTTGTATTTCTTACCCTTTGCCTTTCTTTCCTCTACATCCGTCGTTGTTGTCTTTTCCCTCATTGAAAACCTGTGGCGCGATTTTGGCCAACGTTTGAGAATCGGGTCTAGTTTCTGTTAACGGTTCGTGCCGCGGCTGCCATCCGCTCGGCAAATTAACATCTTAGCCGCGGTTGCGAACGAAGCTGCTCACCTGCCTCTGGAGGGAGATTGTGCAGCTTCAGGACTCACGTCGGTCAGTCACAAACGAGGGGACTAATCCCCCCTCTAGAAGGGATCCGAGGCCGACGTTGGGTTCCGTAACAATATTTTGGAAAACGTTTTATATTCGATCACAATTGCTGCATCCACGCACACCTTTACATAACTTTTTGGTCACATCAAAAACAGACAGCAAGGGAAATATAACAGGGAGACCATCAGCTTGATGCTTTCTCATCAGCTCACTACAACCAGAAAACATTCAGAAACTAGAACGGCACTCAGTAGAGAGCATACCTCTGCCTGGTTGCCCATATCACTCAATAGTGAAGAATCACTTAAAAAAATTAAATAACTCATATCCGAATCCATATTCAGATCTTCACCAAAATCGAAGCGATTCTTCCTTGTCAGATACCCAACCTCTGCACCATGTTCCGTCCAAATCCATCCATAACTTTTTGAGATATCCCGCAAACCGCAATGTATCGTTTTTGGCCCTATCTCCCAATGGTGAAGAATCACTTAAAAAATTAAATAATTCTCATATCCGAATCCATATTCACATCTTCACCAAAATCGAATCTATTTGTCCTTGTCAGATACCAATCGGTCCACCAAGTTTCGTCCAAATCCGTCCATAACGTTTTGAAATATCCTGCTATGTATCGTTTTTGGCCCTTTCTCCCAATGGTGAAGAATCCGAATCCGGATCCGAATCTTCAACAAAATCGAATCATTTCGTCCTCGTCACATACGCTACATCTCTGCCAAATCTGGTCCGAATCCGTCCACAACCTTTTGAGATATTTTGTTCGCAAACAAACGAACAAACAGACAGGCGTGAAAACATAACCTCCTTCCACCATTCGTGGCGGAGGCAACAAAGAAAGCAATTGAAAGGCATACCTATTTTGAGTACATTGTTGTCTCTTACCTTCCCTATTTACCTGTTGGTGTGGTTTGGATGTGCTCCTACCCAATAAGATAGCACGTCATCTGTGGTGCACGACAACCAACCTATTGACTCTTCCACGATACATCTCTTTCTTTGTTGTTTCCTTTTGTAACCAATGACAACCGCACTGACATTACAATTAACTGTGGCCACGCCCCCTACACCATTCCTTATGTGGGCCCCAATAAAATGTCTTATGCCCCCTCTCCAAGGCTCCACAGCTGCCTTCAACGCCATGGCCTGTTGTATGTCAGCCAAACATTCCATGATGATTCCTCTTAAATCGCAATGCGCTTTGGAGTTATGCACTCATCCCAAAACATCACCCTGTTGGGGTGTTGTCAAGAATCAAGTAGGGGGCGTGGCCACAGTTAATTGTGATGTCACTGTGGTTGCCATTGGTTACAAAAGGAACAATAAAGAGGGAGATGCATCTGGGAAAGACCCAATAGGTTGGTTTTCGTGCCTCAGAAATGACGTGTTTTCTCACCGTGGTCTTGCTACTCCTCGGGAGTAAATCATCGAGAACCCTGGCAACAGGTAAGTGGTGATTTTAAAATGTACCCTCGGTAAAGGCACAGATAACATGGCCCAACTTGGTACTTCTTCAGGTTGGTTGAACGGGATACATTTGTGGTATTACAGGGTAGATGTGAGGAGTATTTCATTTTGACTTTCTCTGAGTTTCATTCACATTGTAATTGGAACCCACGATGAACTGTCATCCGTATGAAACACTGCTCGGGTGTTGCTTCATAATGGGACAGCCGGCTTAATGTCCCAATCTTTAGGAGACCAAATTAAGTTTCTTGTCCTGTCCAACAACCCTTTCTTGTCTAAATCGAATATTTCATGAGTAGTCTTGAGAAAGTAGTCCAGTGTGTGTCGGTATAAAGTTTAAATCCACATTTCGTCTTCCTCGTCTGTCCTTCAAATCGTGGCGGAATCTGTTTGTGATGAGGAAAACAAAGAGGGTTTATATTTGGTTGGGAACTGCAGGTTGACATTCTCCATGAGGTCAAGTTCAACATTGTCCCGTCAAGGCAAAAGTTCCTTCATGGTCCTGTCATGGGAGGATTATTTTCGTTTCACTTTTGTCTGTTTATTACCATATACAAGCAGAGTACCCGCCCTCCGGGCGACTCTACGGGCGATTATACGGGCGAATCTACGGGTGAATCTACGGGCGATTATACGGGTGACTCTACAGGTGACCCTATCGGCAACTATACAGGCGACTCTACAGGCGACTCTATGGGCGACTCTACAGGTGACCCTCCGGGCGACCCTACAGGTTTCCCTCTGGGCGACCCTACAGGTGACTACAGGCAACTCTATGGGCGACTCTACAGGTGACCCTCGGGGCTACCCTCCGGGCGACCCTATGGGTGATCCTCCGGGCGACACTACAGGTGACCCTCGGGGCGACCCTACGGGTGATCCTCCGGGCGATGCTACGGGCGACATTATGGGTGACTATACAGGTGATCCTCTGGGCAACTCTACGGGCGACTCTATGGGTGACTATACAGGTGATCCTCCGGGCAACTCTACGGGCGACTCTACAGGTGATCCTCGGGGCTACCCTCCGGGCGACGCTACGGGCGACACTACGGGCGACTCTGCAGGTGACCCTCCGGGCAATCACCCGGCGCAATCACCAGATCGTAGCACAGTCAAGCCTCCAATAGGTTTTTATCATTCTGTCGTATGTCTTGCGGTGAACGGTTTGCACATTCATAGATGTGACGATGACCCATTGAAACCTCGTCAATGACCAAGAGGTGTGCTCTTTTTATTAGCTCACCTGTTGCATCGCTTCTTGTGAAGTTGCAAATCGACTCATCCTTGATGGCCAAAGGAATTTTAAACTGTGAGTGAAGTGTCTTCCCATTGTCCAAGAGAGTTGTTGCTGTACCTGACATTGCTGTTGCCAAAGCAATTTTCTTCTCCAATCGTGTTTTGTCCAGAATCAAATGAATTGTGTTTGTCTTACTTGTCCCTGCGCTTCCATTAAGACAAAAACTTCTTCCTGCTCCTTGAGTGACAGATGCAATGACTTCATCATATGCCTCTCTTTGTCTGCATTTCGAGACCCAATTTTCTGATCAACAGTTCTTATCAGGTCATCAGTATCAATCTGAGCTTCTTCACACAGAACTCTCGGAATTTGACCTTGTGCCACAATGTCATGATCAGGCAGTGGGAGTCCAAAATGCTTGTGCAGGTCAAGGCCTTCTTGATCAACCCGCTCCTGAAGGTGCAACAGTTCTGTGTACTCGATAACAGTAGTCATTTCATGTCCTCCTTATTGAGACATCAGATCATATGCCAGATATGGTCTCCACCTCTCCCAAAATGCAATAGGTTTAGAACGTGTACAGAAAATGAGGATGGTTGCAAAAACATCCCGTAGCTGTGGACCAAACTTGAGGATTGATGCCTCTTCCTTCACCTCGTCATTTTCTATGTCATCTTCTAAAAGGCCCAGCTTGACACAAGCTCCTTGAAAGGACTCACATTTTTCTCCATCAATCATTTTTCGATATTCAAATGAAGTAGCTCCTGACCTGTGGTGCGAGAGCTTGAGAAGAAAGTATCATTTTGACTGGAGCCAGATCACATTCATAATATATTCTCATTATATGTGTTGATATGTTGTCCTTGTAAGTTCAGACATTTCTGGACTCCCTTTTTCCAGTCTATGATCAATCTTTCAAGGACATCGGGCTGAGTTTGAGCACGTGTGGGCAATGCGTTGCTTCAAATGATCTGTGTCCCGAATCTTCACAGCGTACACTATGGCTGCTTTGAGGTGTCCCCAAAAGTAAAAATCCAGCGGTGACAAATGGGGGGACCTGGGAGGCCGCCCAACTAGGGACCCCTGGGAGGCCGCCCAACTAGGGACCCCTGGGAGGCCGCGCAACTAGGGACCCCTGGGAGGCCGCCCAACTAGGGACCCCTGGGAGGCCGCGCAACTAGGGTCCCCTGGGAGGCCGTGCAACTCGGGACCCCTGGGAGGCCGCGCAACTAGGGACATGTGAGGCCCCATCACCATCACCATGTGAGGCCCCATCTATAGGGAGGCCCCATCACCCTCCCCCATCACCCTCCCCCATCACCCTGCCATCACCCTGCCATCACCCTCCCATCACCCTGCCATCACCCTGCCATCACCCTGCCATCACCCTCCCATCACCCTCCCATCACCCTGCCATCACCCTCCCATCACCCTCCCATCACCCTCCCATCACCCTTTATTGGACCATTTGACTTCTATAGGGTTGGTTTTCTAAGGCTTATATCAGGATATTAACTTATATCAAATAAGTCTTTTAAGGTGAAAGCGCGATGACGTCACCACGTCACGCGGCACGAATGCGCGCCTGTATCGTTGGAGGTATTGACTTATATAGGGTTGGTTTTCTAAGGCTGTAGGCCGCACCTCATTTTGTCGAATAAAGTGGTATGCGGGTGGTTCCGGTATTTGGGACCGTAGGGACGGAAAGTGCAGGTACGGGGTGCTTGGCACTCCCCAGCCGGCCCGCTCTGAAGGTTCGGATCGGGACACCGGGATTCATTCCGGTCGCCCGGTCGGCCCGGAGGTGGGGGTGCGGGGCCTGTCACGGAACGTCAAAACAAACGGCTTGCCGGGGCCGCCCAAAAGTCGGGTGTGAGGGGCGCGTCCACTAATGGAACGCCTCTCGCTTCCCAGATCGAGGGCCACGTGGTCAGGAGAACCTCGTCCCTTCTGGTTGCCCTGCCGTCCCACCGGGAGCGCTGGCAGGGTGTACTTCAAACTAAGCTTAAGTGTCAAGTGTTAAGTTCCTCCTTGCCCTCGCAAGGGAAAGGCTAGGGTCAAGCTCTTCCAAATTTCCAAACACTAGAAATCGGACGTCTCAAATTAAGTAAACATTTGTTAATACATCTCAGTCGCCCGCGACCTCTCTAGCGCGGGCGTCGAACCAGTTCATTTCCGGGCGACCGGGCCGAGTATCGGCCCGGCCGTGGCCGAAGCCGTTGATTCCGCCGTAGCATGCTAACGCGTAGGCTCGCACGCCCCTGGTCCGCCGGGGCTCCGCGGGTGTCCTACCGTGCCCGGCACTGCTGATCTCTCTTGCTTCCGGGAGTAGGTGCCGGTGCCCGGGGACGGAGTTTGCTGGCTAAACATGGTAGCGCTAGGCCAGTGGGACCGCCGGGACCCACGTGCACTCACAAGTTGTTCTGCGCGTGGGCGGCAGTATCAGACTGGGGCGCCCAAACGCTCCCCGGCTAAAGTTCATCCTGAAAGCGCCCACATTGTGTGGACAAACCAAGTCAAGGGCCACGTGGTCAGGAGAACCTCGTCCCTTCCGGTCACACTGTGCCTATCGGCCGGCCTCGAAGACCGAAATTGTGACGGTGTCACCCTAAAAATCATGCAGCGAAAATGAATGAACTCATTCATTTCGTCATCTAACCAGTGACGCGCATGATGGATGAACGAGATCCTCACTGTCCCTATCTACTATCCAGCGAAGCCACAGCCAAGGGAACGGGCTTGGCGGAATCAGTGGGGAAAGAAAACCCTTTTGAGCTTGACTCTAGCCCGACTCTGTGAAGGGACTTGAGAGGCCGCAGGCACTCAATAGGGCTGGACCCGTGAAATTTCGGGGATTTTTGGTAAAATTACCTCAGGGTAAAGTTACATAGGAAAACACCGTGTTAAATTTCCGTCGCTGAAGGACTCTATTTCTTATTGCGAAATTCTCTAAGACTTCGCCTCTAGGAGTTATTGAAAATATTAACTTATATAAAAATTAGTTTTCTAAGACTGAAGCGCAGTGACGTCATCACGCCCTTAGTTTTCTAAGACTGAAGCGCAGTGACGTCATCACGCCCCCACCATGAGTGTTCGAAGGTCTTTCGAAGAAGAAGAGCTCGGAGTTGGACTGGACACGAGGCGGAGCGGACGCCATTTGGAAGAGCTGAGAGGACTCAGTCGTCGTGATAGGGTGAGCCTGAGTGAGTATATCAAGACAAGAACAAGATCTAGAAGGAGGTATGTACGGTGCGATTCATATAATATATTGTTTAGTTATCGTCGATGAGGAATTTGGGGTCGGAATGGGTGGTCGGCCTGGGTGACTTGGTCTCGACTAGATGCTAGGCCGCACCTCATTTTGTTAAATAAAGTGGTCACAAAATATTTTTTGATGGTTTTAATGCTTATCATTAGATGCATAACGTTCGTAGTGAGGTATAGATATATGGATTGACATCGGATGGCATGGGATTTGGGATTTAGGAACTCCGGGGTTTTTTCATTAGGAATATATGCGATTTGCTCTTGGAGGCCCTCGAGAGTGAACGGGGACTCGGATCTTAATTCTGTTTTCAGATTTTGCAGTCGCTAGATTAGCTTAACACTCAATAGAACGGGACCCGCGAAATTTCGGGGATTTTTGGTGGAATTACCTCGGGGTAAAGTTACATAGGAAAGCCCCATGTTAAATTTTCGTTGCCGAAGGACTTTATTTTTTGCGAAATTCATCCTGAATTCGCCTCTAGGAGGATACAGGGGTATCTGTGGATAACGGGAACCTTAATTTGGCGAAATTCGGGCGGATATTGACCGAGTTATTCAAAATATTAACTTATATCAAATAAATCTTTTGAGGTGAAAGTGCGATGACGTCACCACGTCACGCGGCACGAATGCGCACCTGTATCGTTGGAGGTATTGACTTATATAGGGTTGGTTTTCTAAAGCTTATATCAGAATATTAACTTATATCAAATGGGTCTTTTGAGGTGAAAGTGTGATGACGTCACCACGTCACGCGGCATGAATGCGCGCCTGTGTCGTTGGAGGTACTGACTTCTATAGGGAGGCCCCATCACCCTCCCCCATCACCCTCCCCCATCACCCTGCCATCACCCTCCCATCACCCTGCCATCACCCTCCCATCACCCTCCCATCACCCTCCCATCACCCTTTATTGGACCATTTGACTTCTATAGGGTTGGTTTTCACTTTTGCCGTAAAAATGACATCAGTGCATCGAGTGTGGTATCTTATTTGGTGAAATTCGGTCGATTTGAAGTGGTGAAAATAAAATGCCATCACCCTGCCATCACCCTCCCATCACCCTGCCATCACCCTCCCATCACCCTGCCATCACCCTCCCATCACCCTGCCATCACCCTCCCATCGCCCTCCCATCACCCTTTATTGGACCATTTGACTTCTATAGGGTTGGTTTTCTAAGGCTTATATCAAAATATCAATTTATATCAAAGAAATCTTTTAAGGTGAAAGCGCGATGACGTCACCACGTCACGTGGCACGAATGCGCGCCTGTATCGTTGCAGGTACTGACTTCTATAGGGAGGCCCCATCACCCTCCCCCATCACCCTCCCCCATCACCCTGCCATCACCCTCCCATCACCCTCCCATCACCCTTTATTGGACCATTTGACTTCTATAGGGTTGGTTTTCTAAGGCTTATATCAAAATATCAATTTATATCAAATAAATCTTTTAAGGTGAAAGCGCGATGATGTCACCACGTCACGCAGCACGAATGCGTGCCTGTGTCGTTGGAGGTACTGACTTCTATAGGGAGGCCCCATCACCCTCCCCCATCACCCTCCCCCATCACCCTGCCATCACCCTGCCATCACCCTCCCATCACCCTGCCATCACCCTGCCATCACCCTCCCATCACCCTGCCATCACCCTGCCATCACCCTGCCATCACCCTCCCATCACCCTGCCATCACCCTGCCATCACCCTCCCATCACCCTGCCATCACCCTCCCATCACCCTTTATTGGACCATTTGACTTCTATAGGGTTGGTTTTCTAAGGCTTATATCAAAATATCAATTTATATCAAATAAATCTTTTAAGGTGAAAGCGCGATGACGTCACCACGTCACGCGGCATGAATGCGCGACTGTATTGTTGGAGGTACTGACTTTTATAGGGAGGCCCCATCACCCTCCCCCATCACCCTCCCCCATCACCCTGCCATCACCCTCCCATCACCCTGCCATCACCCTCCCATCACCCTGCCATCACCCTCCCATCACCCTGCCATCACCCTCCCATCACCCTTTATTGGACCATTTGACTTCTATAGGGTTGGTTTTCTAAGGCTTATATCAAAATATCTATTTATATCAAATAAATCTTTTAAGGTGAAAGCGCGATGACGTCACCACGTCACGCGGCACGAATGCGCGCCTATGTCGTTGGAGGTACTGACTTCTATAGGGAGGCCCCATCACCCTCCCCCATCACCCTCCCCCATCACCCTGGCATCACCCTCCCATCACCCTCCCATCACCCTGCCCCATCACCCTGCCCCATCACCCTCCTCCATCACCCTCCCCCATCACCCTGCCATCACCCTCCCATCACCCTGCCATCACCCTCCCATCACCCTGCCATCACCCTCCCATCACCCTCCCATCACCCTGCCATCACCCTCCCACCACCCTGCCATCATCCTCCCACCACCCTCCCCCATCACCCTGCCATCACCCTCCCATCACCCTGCCATCACACTCCCATCACCCTGCCATCACCCTCCCATCACCCTGCCATCACCCTCCCATCACCCTGCCATCACCCCCCCACCACCCTGCCATCACCCTCCCACCACCCTCCCATCACCCTCCCACCACCCTCCCCCATCACCCTGCCATCACTCTCCCATCACCCTGCCATCACCCTCCCATCACCCTGCCATCACCCTCCCATCACCCTTTATTGGACCATTTGACTTCTATAGGGTTGGTTTTCTAAGGCTTATATCAAAATATCAATTTATATCAAATAAATCTTTCAAGGTGAAAGCGCGATGACGTCACCACGTCACGCGGCACGAATGCGCGCCTGTGTCGTTGGAGGTATTGACTTATATAGGGTTAGTTTTCTAAGGCTGTAGGCCGCAATAAAGTGGTATTCGGGTGGTTCCGGTATTTGGGACCGCAGGGACGGAAAGTGCAGGTACGGGGTGCTTGGCACTCCCCAGCCGGCCCGCTCTGAAGGTTCGGATCGGGACACCGGGATTCATTCCGGTCGCCCGGTCGGCCCGGAGGTGGGGGTGCGGGGCCTGTCACGGAACGTCAAAACAAACGGCCTGCCGGGGCCGCCCAAAAGTCGGGCGTGAGGGGCGCGTCCACTAATGGAACGCCTCTCGCTTCCCAGATCGAGGGCCACGTGGTCAGAAGAACCTCGTCCCTTCTGGTTGCCCTGCCATCCCACCGGGAGCGCTGGCAGGGTGTACTTCAAACTAAGCTTAAGTGTCAAGTGTTAAGTTCCTCCTTGCCCTCGCAAGGGAAAGGCTAGGGTCAAGCTCTTCCAAATTTCCAAACACTAGAAATCGGACGGCTCAAATTAATTAACTAATTTGTTAATACATCTCAGTCACCCGCGACCTCTCTAGCGCGGGCGTCGAACCAGTTCATTTCCGGGCGACCGGGCCGAGTATCGGCCCGGCCGTGGCCGAAGCCGTTGATTCCGCCGTAGCACGCTAACGTGTAGGCTTGTGCGTCCCCGGTCCGCCGGGGCTCCGCGGGTGTCCTACCGTGCCCGGCACTGCTGATCTCTCAAACTTCCGGGAGTAGGTGCCGGTGCCCGGGGACGGAGTTCGCTGTCTAAACATGGTAGCGCTAGGCCAGTGGGACCGCCGGGACCCACGTGCACTCACAAGTTGTTCTGCGCATGGGCGGCAGTATCAGACTGGGGCGCCCAAACGCTCCCCGGCTAAAGTTCATCCTGAAAGTGCCCACATTGTGCGGACAAACCAAGTCAAGGGCCACGTGGTCAGGAGAACCTCGTCCCTTCCGGTCACACTGTGCCTATCGGCCGGCCTCGAAGACCGAAATTGTGACGGTGTCACCCGAAAAATCATGCAGCGAAAATGAATGAACTCATTCATTTCGTCATCTAAACAGTGACTCGCATGAATGGATGAACGAGATCCTCACTGTCCCTATCTACTATCCAGCGAACCCACAGCCAAGGGAACGGGCTTGGCGGAATCAGTGGGGAAAGAAAACCTTTTTGAGCTTGACTCTAGCCCGACTCTGTGAAGGGACTTGAGAGGCCGCAGGCACTCAATAGGGCTGGACCCGTGAAATTTCGGGGATTTTTGGTAAAATTACCTCAGGGTAAAGTTACATAGGAAAACACCGTGTTAAATTTCCGTCGCCGAAGGACTCTATTTCTTATTGCGAAATTCTCTTAGACTTCGCCTCTAGGAGTTATTGAAAATATTAACTTATATAAAAATTAGTTTTCTAAGACTGAAGCACAGTGACGTCATCACGCCCTTAGTTTTCTAAGACTGAAGCGCAGTGACGTCATCACGCCCCCGCCATGAGTGTCAAAGGTCTTTCGAAGAAGAAGAGCTCGGAGTTGGACTGGACACGAGGCGGAGCGGACGCCATTTGGAAGAGCTGAGAGGACTCAGTCGTGATAGGGGGAGCCTGGGTGAGTATATCAAGACAAGAACAAGATCTAGAAGGAGGTATGTACGGTGCGATTCATATAATATATTGTTTAGTTATCGTCGATGAGGAATTTGGGGTCGGAATGGGTGATCGGCCTGGGTGACTTGGTCTCGACTAGATGCTAGGCCGCACCTCATTTTGTTAAATAAAGTGGTCACAAAATATTTTTTGATGGTTTTAATGCTTATCATTAGATGCATAACGTTCGTAGTGAGGTATAGATATATGGATTGACATCGGATGGCATGGGATTTGGGATTTAGGAACTCCGGGGTTTTTTTCATTAGGAATATATGCGATTTTCTCTTGGAGGCCCTCGAGAGTGAACGGGGACTCGGATCTTAATTCTGTTTTCAGATTTTGCAGTCGCTAGATTAGCTTAACACTCAATAGAACGGGACCCGCGAAATTTCGGGGATTTTTGGTGGAATTACCTCGGGGTAAAGTTAGATAGGAAAGCCCCATGTTAAATTTTCGTTGCCGAAGGACTTTATTTTTTGCGAAATTCATCCTGACTTCGCCTCTAGGAGGATACAGGGGTATCTGTGGATAACGGGAACCTTTATTTGGCGAAATTCGGACTGATATTGACCGAGTTATTCAAAATATTAACTTATATCAAATAAATCTTTTGTGATTTTGTATTTTGCGCACCTGTATCGTTGGAGGTATTGACTTATATAGGGTTGGTTTTCTAAAGCTTATATCAGAATATTAACTTATATCAAATGGGTCTTTTGAGGGGAAAGTGTAATGACATCACCACGTCACGCGGCACGAATGCGCGCCTGTGTCGTTGGAGGTACTGACTTCTATAGGGAGGCCCCATCACCCTCCCCCATCACCCTGCCATCACCCTCCCATCACCCTGCCATCACCCTCCCATCACCCTCCCATCACCCTCCCATCACCCTTTATTGGGCCATTTGACTTCTATAGGGTTGGTTTTCTAAGGCTTATATCAAAAGATTGACTTATATCAAATAAGTCTTTTAAGGTGGAAACGCGATGACGTCACCGTGTCACGCGGCATGAATGATTCCATTGTGCACGCTTTCGTTTTATTTCCAAATTAAAATCTGTTTTCACTTTTGCCGTAAAAATGACATCAGTGCGGCGAGTGTGGTATCTTATTTGGTGAAATTCGGTCGATTTGAAGTGGTGAAAATAAAATGCCATCACCCTGCCATCACCCTCCCATCACCCTGCCATCACCCTCCCATCACGCTGCCATCACCCTCCCATCACCCTGTCATCACCCTCCCATCACCCTGCCATCACCCTCCCATCACCCTGCCCCATCACCCTGCCCCATCACCCTCCCCCATCACCCTCCCATCACCCTCCCATCACCCTCCCATCACCCTCCCATCACCCTGCCATCACCCTCCCACCACCCTGTCGTTGGAGGTATTGAGTTATTTAGGGTTGGTTTTCTAAGGCTGTAGGCCGCACCTCATTTTGTCAAATAAAGTGGTATTCGGGTGGTTCCGGTATTTGGGACCGCAGGGACGGAAAGTGCAGGTACGGGGTGCTTGGCACTCCCCAGCCGGCCCGCTCTGAAGGTTCGGATCGGGACACCGGGATTCATTCCGGTCGCCCGGTCGGCCCGGAGGTGGGGGTGCGGGGCCTGTCACGGAACGTCAAAACAAACGGCCTGCCGGGGCCGCCCAAAAGTCGGGCGTGAGGGGCGCGTCCACTAATGGAACACCTCTCGCTTCCCAGATCGAGGGCCACGTGGTCAGGAGAACCTCGTCCCTTCTGGTTGCCCTGCCGTCCCACCGTGGGCGCTGGCAGGGTGTACTTCAAACTAAGCTTAAGTGTCAAGTGTTAAGTTCCTCCTTGCCGTCGCAAGGGAAAGGCTAGGGTCAAGCTCTTCCAAATTTCCAAACACTAGAAATCGGACGTCTCAAATTAATTAACTAATTTGTTCACACATCTCAGTCGCCCGCGACCTCTCTAGCGCGGGCGTCGAACCAGTTAATTTCCGGTGCGACCGGGCCGAGTATCGGCCCGGTCATGGCCGAAGCCGTTGATCCCGCCGTAGCACGCTAACGCATAGGCTCGCGCGTCCCTGGTCCGCCGGGGCTCCGCGGGTGTCCTACCGTTCCTGGCACTGCTGATCTCTCAAACTTCCGGGAGTAGGTGCCGGTGCCCGGGGACGGAGTTCGCTGTCTAAACATGGTAGCGCTAGGCCAGTGGGACCGCCGGGACCCACGTGCACTCACAAGTTGTTCTGCGCGTGGGCGGCAGTATCAGACTGGGGCGCCCAAACGCTCCCCGGCTAAAGTTCATCCTGAAAGCGCCCACATTGTGCGGACAAACCAAGTCAAGGGCCACGTGGTCAGGAGAACCTCGTCCCTTCCGGTCACACTGTGCCTATCGGCCGGCCTCGAAGACCGAAATTGTGACGGTGTCACCCAAAAAATGTTATAATTTATATTTGTTATAATTTATATAATTTATATAATTTATATAATTTATAATTTATATAATTAATTTATATATAATTATATATATAATTTATATTTGTTATAATTTATATTATATATAAATGTTATAATTTATATAATTTATATTATAATTTATGTTATAAAAAAAATATTAACTTATATCAAATAAGTCTTTTAAGGTGAAAGCGCGATGACGTCACCACGTCACGCGGCACGAATACGCGCCTGTGTCGTTGGAGGTATTGACTTCTATAGGGCTGGTTTTCTAAGGCTGTAGGCCGCTCCTCATTTTGTCAAAATAAAGTGGTATTCGGGTGGTTCCAGTATTTGGGACCGCAGGGACGGAAAGTGCAGGTACGGGGTGCTTGGCACTCCCCAGCCGGCCCGCTCTGAAGGTTCGGATCGGGACACCGGGATTCATTCCGGTCGCCCGGTCGGCCCGGAGGTGGGGGTGCGGGGCCTGTCACGGAACGTCAAAACAAACGGCCTGCCGGGGCCGCCCAAAAGTCGGGCGTGAGGGGCGCGTCCACTAATGGAACGCCTCTCGCTTCCCAGATCGAGGGCCACGTGGTCAGAAGAACCTCGTCCCTTCTGGTTGCCCTGCCATCCCACCGGGAGCGCTGGCAGGGTGTACTTCAAACTAAGCTTAAGTGTCAAGTGTTAAGTTCCTCCTTGCCCTCGCAAGGGAAAGGCTAGGGTCAAGCTCTTCCAAATTTCCAAACACTAGAAATCGGACGGCTCAAATTAATTAACTAATTTGTTAATACATCTCAGTCACCCGCGACCTCTCTAGCGCGGGCGTCGAACCAGTTCATTTCCGGGCGACCGGGCCGAGTATCGGCCCGGCCGTGGCCGAAGCCGTTGATTCCGCCGTAGCACGCTAACGTGTAGGCTTGTGCGTCCCCGGTCCGCCGGGGCTCCGCGGGTGTCCTACCGTGCCCGGCACTGCTGATCTCTCAAACTTCCGGGAGTAGGTGCCGGTGCCCGGGGACGGAGTTCGCTGTCTAAACATGGTAGCGCTAGGCCAGTGGGACCGCCGGGACCCACGTGCACTCACAAGTTGTTCTGCGCATGGGCGGCAGTATCAGACTGGGGCGCCCAAACGCTCCCCGGCTAAAGTTCATCCTGAAAGTGCCCACATTGTGCGGACAAACCAAGTCAAGGGCCACGTGGTCAGGAGAACCTCGTCCCTTCTGGTTGCCCTGCCGTCCCGCCGTGGGCGCTGGCAGGGTGTACTTCAAACTAAGCTTAAGTGTCAAGTGTTAAGTTCCTCCTTGCCTTCGCAAGGGAAAGGCTAGGGTCAAGCTCTTCCAAATTTCCAAACACTAGAAATCGGACGTCTCAAATTAATTAACTAATTTGTTAATACATCTCAGTCGCCCGCGACCTCTCTCGCGCGGGGGTCGAACCAGTTCATTTCCGGTGCGACCGGGCCGAGTATCGGCCCGGCCGTGGCCGAAGCCGTTGATTCCGCCGTAGCATGCTAACGCGTAGGCTCGCACGTCCCTGGTCCGCCGGGGCTCCGCGGGTGTCCTACCGTGCCTGGCGCCGCTGATCTCTCGACTTCCGGGAGTAGGTACCGGTGCCCGGGGACGGATCTCGCTGTCTAAACATGGTAGCGCTAGGCCAGTGGGACCGCCGGGACCCACGTGCACTCACAAGTTGTTCTGCGCGTGGGCGGCAGTATCAGACCGGGGCGCCCAAAGGCGCCACGCACCCAAACGCTCCCCGGCTAAAGTTCATCCTGATGCGCCCACGTTGTGCGGACAAACCCCACCGAGTCGAGGGTCACGCGGTCAGGAGAACCTCGTCCCTTCTGGTCACACTGTGCCTATCGGTCGGCCTCGAAGACCGAAAAAGTGACTATGTCACCCTAAAAATCATGCAGCGAAAATGAATGAACTCATTCATTTCATCATCTAAACAGTGACGCGCATGAATGGATGAACGAGATGCTCACTGTCCCTATCTACTATCCAGCGAAACCACAGCCAAGGGAACGGGCTTGGTGGAATCAGTGGGGAAAGAAAACCCTTTTGAGCTTGACTCTAGCCCGACTCTGTGAAGGGACTTGAGAGGCCGCAGGCACTCAATAGGGCTGGACCCGTGAAATTTCGGGGATTTTTGGTAAAATTACCTCAGGGTAAAGTTACATAGGAAAACACCGTGTTAAATTTCCGTCGCTGAAGGACTCTATTTCTTATTGCGAAATTCTCTAAGACTTCGCCTCTAGGAGTTATTGAAAATATTAACTTATATAAAAATTAGTTTTCTAAGACTGAAGCGCAGTGACGTCATCACGCCCTTAATTTTCTAAGACTGAAGCGCAGTGACGTCATCACCCCCCCCACCATGAGTGTCGAAGGTCTTTCGAAGAAGAAGAGCTCGGAGTTGGACTGGACACAAGGCGGAGCGGACGCCATTTGGAAGAGCTGAGAGGACTCAGTCGTGATAGGGTGAGCCCGAGTGAGTAAATCAAGACAAGAACAAGATCTAGAAGGAGGTATGTACGGTGCGATTCATATAATATATTGTTTAATTATCGTCGATGAGGAATTTGGGGTCGGAATGGGTGGTCGGCCTGGGTGACTTGGTCTCGACTAGATGCTAGGCCGCACCTCATTTTGTTAAATAAAGTGGTCACAAAATATTTTTTGATGGTTTTAATGCTTATCATTAGATGCATAACGTTCGTAGTGAGGTATAGATATATGGATTGACATCGGATGGCATGGGATTTGGGATTTAGGAACTCCGGGGTTGTTTCATTAGGAATATATGCGATTTGCTCTTGGAGGCCCTCGAGAGTGAACGGGGACTCGGATCTTAATTCTGTTTTCAGATTTTGCAGTCGCTAGATTAGCTTAACACTCAATAGAACGGGACTCGCGAAATTTCGGGGATTTTTGGTGGAATTACCTCGGGGTAAAGTTACATAGGAAAGCCCCATGTTAAATTTTCGTTGCCGAAGGACTTTATTTTTTGCGAAATTCCTCCTGACTTCGCCTCTAGGAGGATACAGGGGTATCTGTGGATAACGGGAACCTTTATTTGGCGAAATTCGGACTGATATTGACCGAGTTATTCAAAATATTAACTTATATCAAATAAATCTTTTGTGATTTTGTATTTTGCGCACCTGTATCGTTGGAGGTATTGACTTATATACGGTTGGTTTTCTAAAGCTTATATCAGAATATTAACTTATATCAAATGGGTCTTTTGAGGTGAAAGTGTGATGACGTCACCACGTCACGCGGCACGAATGCGCGCCTGTGTCGTTGGAGGTACTGACTTCTATAGGGAGGCCCCATCACCCTCCCCCATCACCCTCCCCCATCACCCTGCCATCACCCTCCCATCACCCTCCCCCATCACCCACCCATCACCCTGCCCCATCACCCTGCCCCATCACTCTCCCCCATCACCCTCCCCCATCACCCTGCCATCACCCTCCCATCACCCTGCCACACCCTCCCATCACCCTGCCATCACCCTGCCATCACCCTCCCACCACCCTGCCACCACCCTCCCACCACCCTCCCATCACCCTGCCATCACCCTCCCATCACCCTTTATTGGACCATTTGACTTCTATAGGGTTGGTTTTCTAAGGCTTATATCAAAATATCAATTTATATCAAATAAATCTTTTAAGGTGAAAGCGCGATGACGTCACCACGTCACGCGGCACGAATGCGCGCCTGTGTCGTTGGAGGTATTGACTTATATAGGGTTAGTTTTCTAAGGCTGTAGGCCGCACCTCATTTTGTCGAATAAAGTGGTATTCGGGTGGTTCCGGTATTGGGACCGTAGGGACGGAAAGTGCAGGTACGGGGTGCTTGGCACTCCCCAGCCGGCCCGCTCTGAAGGTTCGGATCGGGACACCGGGATTCATTCCGGTCGCCCGGTCGGCCCGGAGGTGGGGGTGCGGGGCCTGTCACGGAACGTCAAAACAAACTCCTCCCTCCCATCCCATCACCCTCCCATCACCCTCCCATCACCCTCCCATCACCCTCCCATCACCCTTTATTGGACCATTTGACTTCTATAGGGTTGGTTTTCTAAGGCTTATATCAAAATATCAATTTATATCAAATAAATCTTTTAAGGTGAAAGCGCGATGACATCACCACGTCACGCGGCACGAATGCGCGCCTGTGTCGTTGGAGGTATTGACTTATATAGGGTTAGTTTTCTAAGGCTGTAGGCCGCACCTCATTTTGTCAAATAAAGTGGTATTCGGGTGGTTCCGGTATTTGGGACCGCAGGGACGGAAAGTGCAGGTATGGGGTGCTTGGCACTCCCCAGCCGGCCCGCTCTGAAGGTTCGGATCGGGACACTGGGATTCATTCTGGTCGCCCGGTCGGCCCGGAGGTGGGGGTGCGGGGCCTGTCACGGAACGTCAAAACAAACGGCCTGCCGGGGCCGCCCAAAAGTCGGGCGTGAGGGGCGCGTCCACTAATGGAACGCCTCTCGCTTCCCAGATCGAGGGCCACGGGGTCAGGAGAACCTCGTCCCTTCTGGTTGCCCTGCCGTCCCGCCGTGGGCGCTGGCAGGGTGTACTTCAAACTACGCTTAAGTGTCAAGTGTTAAGTTCCTCCTTGCCCTCACAAGGGAAAGGCTAGGGTCAAGCTCTTCCAAATTTCCAAACACTAGAAATCGGACGTCTCAAATTAATTAACTAATTTGTTAATACATCTCAGTCGCCCGCGACCTCTCTAGCGCGGGCGTCGAACCAGTTCATTTCCGGGCGACCGGGCCGAGTATCGGCTCGGCCGTGGCCGAAGCCGTTGATTCCGCCGTAGCACGCTAACGCGTAGGCTCGCGCGTCCCTGGTCCGCCGGGGCTCCGCGGGTGTCCTACCGTGCCTGGCGCCGCTGATCTCTCGACTTCCGGGAGTAGGTACCAGTGCCCGGGGACGGATCTCGCTGTCTAAACATGGTAGTGCTAGGCCAGTGGGACCGCCGGGACCCACGTGCACTCACAAGTTGTTCTGCGCGTGGGCGGCAGTATCAGACCGGGGCGCCCAAAGGCGCCACGCGCCCAAACGCTCCCCGGCTAAAGTTCATCCTGATGCGCCCACGTTGTGCGGACAAACCCCACCGAGTCGAGGGCCACGCGGTCAGGAGAACCTCGTCCCTTCTGGTCACACTGTGCCTATCAGTCGGCCTCGAAGACCGAAAAAGTGACTATGTCACCCTAAAAATCATGCAGCGAAAATGAATGAACTCATTCATTTCGTCATCTAAACAGTGACGCGCATGAATGGATGAACGAGATCCTCACTGTCCCTATCTACTATCCAGCGAAACCACAGCCAAGGGAACGGGCTTGGTGGAATCAGTGGGGAAAGAAAACCCTTTTGAGCTTGACTCTAGCCCGACTCTGTGAAGGGACTTGAGAGGCCGCAGGCACTCAATAGGGCTGGACCCGTGAAATTTCGGGGATTTTTGGTAAAATTACCTCAGGGTAAAGTTACATAGGAAAACACCGTGTTAAATTTCCATCGCCGAAGGACTCTATTTCTTATTGCGAAATTCTCTAAGACTTCGCCTCTAGGAGTTATTGAAAATATTAACTTATATAAAAATTAGTTTTCTAAGACTGAAGCACAGTGACGTCATCACGCCCTTAGTTTTCTAAGACTGAAGCGCAGTGACGTCATCACGCCCCCGTCATGAGTGTCAAAGGTCTTTCGAAGAAGAAGAGCTCAGAGTTGGACTGGACACGAGGCGGAGCGGACGCCATTTGGAAGAGCTGAGAGGACTCAGTCGTGATAGGGTGAGCCTGAGTGAGTATATCAAGACAAGAACAAGATCTAGAAGGAGGTATGTATGGTGCGATGCATATAATATATTGTTTAGTTATCGTCGATGAGGAATTTGGGGTCGGAATGGGTGATCGGCCTGGGTGACTTGGTCTCGACTAGATGCTAGGCCGCACCTCATTTTGTTAAATAAAGTGGTCACATAATATTTTTTGATGGTTTTAATGCTTATCATTAGATGCATAACGTTCGTAGTGAGGCATAGATATATGGATTGACATCGGATGGCATGGGATTTGGGATTTAGGAACTCCGGGGTTTTTTTTTTTTTTTTTTTTTTTCATTAGGAATATATGCGATTTGCTCTTGGAGGCCCTCGTGAGTGAACGGGGACTCGGATCTTAATTCTGTTTTCAGATTTTGCAGTCGCTAGATTAGCTTAACACTCAATAGAACGGGACCCGCGAAATTTCGGGGATTTTTGGTGGAATTACCTCGGGGTAAAGTTACATAGGAAAGCCCCATGTTAAATTTTCGTTGCCGAAGGACTTTATTTTTTGCGAAATTCATCCTGACTTCGCCTCTAGGAGGATACAGGGGTATCTGTGGATAACGGGAACCTTTATTTGGCGAAATTCTGACTGATATTGACCGAGTTATTCAAAATATTAACTTATATCAAATAAATCTTTTGTGATTTTGTATTTTGCGCACCTGTATCATTGGAGGTATTGACTTATATAGGGTTGGTTTTCTAAAGCTTATATCAGAATATTAACTTATATCAAATGGGTCTTTTGAGGGGAAAGTGTGATGACGTCACCACGTCACGCGGCACGAATGCGCGCCTGTGTCGGAGGTACTGACTTCTATTGGGAGGCCCCATCACCCTCCCCCATCACCCTCCCCCATCACCCTCCCCCATCACCCTGCCATCACCCTCCCATCACCCTGCCATCACCCTCCCATCACCCTCCCATCACCCTCCCATCACCCTTTATTGGGCCATTTGACTCCTATAGGGTTGGTTTTCTTAGGCTTATATCAAAAGATTGACTTATATCAAATAAGTCTTTTAAGGTGGAAACGCGATGACGTCACCGTGTCACGCGGCACGAATGATTCCATTGTGCACGCTTTCGTTTTATTTCCAAATTAAAATCTGTTTTCACTTTTGCCTTAAAAATGACATCAGTGCGGCGAGTGTGGTATCTTATTTGGTGAAATTCGGTCGATTTGAAGTGGTGAAAATAAAATGCCATCACCCTGCCATCACCCTGCCATCACCCTCCCATCACCCTGCCATCACCCTCCCATCACCCTGCCATCACCCTCCCATCACCCTGCCCCATCACCCTGCCCCATCACCCTCCCCCATCACCCTCCCATCACCCTCCCATCACCCTCCCATCACCCTGCCATCACTCTCCCACCACCCTCTCGTTGGAGGTATTGACTTATATAGGGTTGGTTTTCTAAGGCTGTAGGCTGCACCTCATTTTGTCGAATAAAGTGGTATTCGGGTGGTTCCGGTATTTGGGACCGCAGGGATGGAAAGTGCAGGTACGGGGTGCTTGGCACTCCCCAGCCGGCCCGCTCTGAAGGTTCGGATCGGGACACCAGGATTCATTCCGGTCGCCCGGTCGGCCCGGAGGTGGGGGTGCGGGGCCTGTCACGGAACGTCAAAACAAACGGCCTGCCGGGGCCGCCCAAAAGTCGGGCGTGAGGGGCGCGTCCACTAATGGAACGCCTCTCGCTTCCCAGATCGAGGGCCACGTGGTCAGGAGAACCTCATCCCTTCTGGTTGCCCTGCCGTCCCACCGGGAGCGCTGGCAGGGTGTACTTCAAACTAAGCTTAAGTGTCAAGTGTTAAGTTCCTCCTTGCCCTCGCAAAGGAAAGGCTAGGGTCAAGCTCTTCCAAATTTCCAAACACTAGAAATCGGACGTCTCAAATTAATTAACTAATTTGTTAAAACATCTCAGTCGCCCGCGACCTCTCTAGCGCGGGCGTCGAACCAGTTCATTTCCGGTGCGACCGGGCCGAGTATCGGACCGGCCATGGCCGAAGCCGTTGATTCCGCCGTAGCATGCTAACGCGTAGGCTCGCGCGCCCCTGGTCCGCCGGGTCTCCGCGGGTGTCCTACCGTGCCTGGCGCCGCTGATCTCTCGACTTCCGGGAGTAGGTACCGGTGCCCGGGGACGGATCTCGCTGTCTAAACATGGTAGCGCTAGGCCAGTGGGACCGCCGGGAGCCACGTGCACTCACACATTGATATGCGCGTGGGCGGCAGTATCAGACCGGGGCGCCCAAAGGCGCCACGCACCCAAACGCTCCCCGGCTAAAGTTCATCCTGATGCGCCCACGTTGTGCGGACAAACCCCACCGAGTCGAGGGCCACGCGGTCAGGAGAACCTCGTCCCTTCTGGTCACACTGTGCCTTTCGGCCGGCCTCGAAGACCGAAAAAGTGACTATGTCACCCTGTGTGAAAAAAACTATGTTTGTGTGTTAGTGTTGAAAAACCACTTTTCGCACTTGTGTTGGTGCAGGAAATCACTTTTGCACTTGTATTAGTGTGGAAAAACCACTTTTTGCACTTGTGTTAGTGTTGAAAAACCACTTTTCGCACTTGTGTTAGTGTTGAAAAACCACTTTTCGCACTTGTGTTGGTGCAGGAAACCACTTTTGCACTTGTATTAGTGTGGAAAAACCACTTTTTGCACTTGTGTTAGTGTTGAAAAACCACTTTTCGCACTTGTGTTAGTGTTGAAAAACTACTTTCCGCACTTGTGTTGGTGCAGGAAACCAATTTTGCACTTATATTGGTGTGGAAAAAACACTTTTTGCACTTGTGATAGTGTTGAAAAACCACTTTTCGCACTTATGTTAGTGTTGAAAAACCACTTTTCGCACTTGTGTTGGTGCAGGAAACCACTTTTGCACTTGTATTAGTGTGGAAAAAACACTTTTTGCACTTGTGATAGTGTTGAAAAACCACTTTTCGCACTTGTGTTAGTGTTGATAAACCACTTTTCGCACTTGTGTTAGTGTTGAAAAACCACTTTTCGCACTTGTGTTAGTGTTGAAAAACCACTTTTCGCACTTGTGTTGGTGCAGGAAACCACTTTTGCACGTGTATTAGTGTGGAAAAAACACTTTTTGCACTTGTGTTAGTGTTGAAAAACCACTTTTCGCACTTGTGTTAGTGTTGAAAAACCACTTTTTGCACCTGTGTTGGTGCAGGAAACCACTTTTGCACTTGTATTAGTGTAGAAAAAACACTTTTCGCACTTGTGTTAGTGTTGAAAAACCACTTTTCGCACTTGTGTTAGTGTTGAAAAACCACTTTTCGCACTTGTGTTAGTGTTGAAAAACCACTTTTCACACTTGTGTTGGTGCAGGAAACCACTTTTGCACTTGTATTAGTGTGGAAAAACCACTTTTCGCACCTGTGTTAGTGTTGAAAAACCACTTTTCGCACTTGTGTTAGTGTTGAAAAACCACTTTTCGCACTTGTGTTGGTGCAGAAAACCACTTTTGCACTTGTATTAGTGTGGAAAAAACACTTTTTGCACTTGTGATAGTGTTGAAAAACGACTTTTCGCACTTGTGTTAGTGTTGAAAAACCACTTTTCGCACTTGTGTTGGTGCAGGAAACCACTTTTGCACTTGTATTAGTGTGGAAAAACCACTTTTCGCACTTATGTTAGTGTTGAAAAACCACTTTTCGCACTTGTGTTAGTGTTGAAAAACCACTTTTCGCACTTGTGTTGGTGCAGGAAACCACTTTTGCACTTGTATTAGTGTGGAAAAAACCCTTTTTGCACTTGTGATAGTGTTGAAAAACCACCTTTCGCACTTGTGTTAGTGTTGAAAAACCACTTTTGCACTTGTATTAGTGTGGAAAAACCACTTTTCGCACTTGTGTTGGTGCAGGAAACCACTTTTCGCACTTGTGTTAGTGTTGAAAAACCACTTTTCGCACTTGTGTTAGTGTTGAAAAACCACTTTTCGCACTTGTGTTAGTGTTGAAAAACCACTTTTCGCACTTGTGTTGGTGCAGGAAACCACTTTTGCACTTGTATTAGTGTGGAAAAAACACTTTTTGCACTTGTGTTAGTGTTGAAAAACCACTTTTCGCACTTGTGTTAGTGTTGAAAAACCACTTTTCGCACTTGTGTTGGTGCAGGAAACCACTTTTGCACTTGTATTAGTGTGGAAAACCCACTTTTCGCACTTGTGTTAGTGTTGAAAAACCACTTTTCGCACTTGTGTTAGTGTTGAAAAACCACTTTTCGCACTTGTGTTAGTGTTGAAAAACCACTTTTCGCACTTGTGTTGGTGCAGGAAACCACTTTTGCACATGTATTAGTGTGGAAAAAACACTTTTTGCACTTGTGATAGTGTTGAAAAACCACTTTTCGCACTTGTGTTAGTGTTGAAAAACCACTTTTCGCACTTGTGCTGGTGCAGGAAACCACTTTTGCACTTTTATTAGTGTGGAAAAAACAGTTTTTGCACTTGTGATAGTGTTGAAAAACCACTTTTCGCACTTGTGTTAGTGTTGAAAAACCACTTTCGCACTTGTGTTGGTGCAGGAAACCACTTTTGCACTTGTATTAGTGTGGAAAAACCACTTTTCGCACTTGTGTTAGTGTTGAAAAACCACTTTTCGCACTTGTGTTAGTGTTGAAAAACCACTTTTCGCACTTGTGTTAGTGTTGAAAAACCACTTTTCGCACTTGTGTTAGTGTTGAAAAACCACTTTTCGCACTTGTGTTGGTGCAGGAAACCACTTTTGCACTTGTATTAGTGTGGAAAAAACACTTTTTGCACTTGTGATAGTGTTGAAAAAACCACTTTTCGCACTTGTGTTAGTGTTGAAAAACCACTTTTCGCACTTGTGTTGGTGCAGGAAACCACTTTTGCACTTGTATTAGTGTGGAAAAACCACTTTTCGCACTTGTGTTAGTGTTGAAAAACCACTTTTTGCACTTGTGTTAGTGTTGAAAAACCACTTTTCGCACTTGTGTTGGTGCAGGAAACCACTTTTGCACTTGTATTAGTGTGGAAAAAACCCTTCTCCCACTTGTGATAGTGTTGAAAAACCACCTTTCGCACTTGTGTTAGTGTTGAAAAACCACTTTTGCACTTATGTTAGTGTTGAAAAACCACTTTTCGCACTTGTGTTGGTGCAGGAAACCACTTTTGCACTTGTATTCGTGTGGAAAAAACACTTTTTGCACTTGTGATAGTGTTGAAAAACCACTTTTCGCACTTGTGTTAGTGTTGAAAAACCACTTTTCGCACTTGTGTTGGTGCAGGAAACCACTTTTGCACTTGTATTAGTGTGGAAAAACCACTTTCACACTTGTGTTAGTGTTGAAAAACCACTTTTCGCACTTGTGTTAGTGTTGAAAAACCACTTTTCGCACTTGTGTTGGTGCAGGAAACCACTTTTGCACTTGTATTAGTGTGGAAAAAACACTTTTTGCACTTGTGATAGTGTTGAAAAACCACTTTTCGCACTTGTGTTAGTGTTGAAAAACCACTTTTCGCACTTGTGTTAGTGTTGAAAAACCACTTTTCGCACTTGTGTTGGTGCAGGAAACCACTTTTGCACATGTATTAGTGTGGAAAAAACACTTTTCGCACTTGTGTTAGTGTTGAAAAACCACTTTTCGCACTTGTGTTGGTGCAGGAAACCACTTTTGCACTTTTATTAGTGTGGAAAAAACAGTTTTTGCACTTGTGATAGTGTTGAAAAACCACTTTTCGCACTTGTGTTAGTGTTGAAAAACCACTTTCGCACTTGTGTTGGTGCAGGAAACCACTTTTGCACTTGTATTAGTGTGGAAAAACCACTTTTCGCACTTGTGTTAGTGTTGAAAAACCACTTTTCGCACTTGTGTTAGTGTTGAAAAACCACTTTTCGCACTTGTGTTAGTGTTGAAAAACCACTTTTCGCACTTGTGTTAGTGTTGAAAAACCACTTTTCACACTTGTGTTGGTGCAGGAAACCACTTTTGCACTTGTATTAGTGTGGAAAAAACACTTTTTGCACTTGTGATAGTGTTGAAAAACCACTTTTCGCACTTGTGTTAGTGTTGAAAAACCACTTTTCGCACTTGTGTTGGTGCAGGAAACCACTTTTGCACTTGTATTAGTGTGGAAAACCCACTTTTCGCACTTGTGTTAGTGTTGAAAAACCACTTTTCGCACTTGTGTTAGTGTTGAAAAACCACTTTTCGCACTTGTGTTGGTGCAGGAAACCACTTTTGCACTTGTATTAGTGTGGAAAAAACACTTTTTGCACTTGTGATAGTGTTGAAAAACACTGTTCGCACTTGTGTTAGTGTTGAAAAACCACTTTTCGCACTTGTGTTGGTGCAGGAAACCACTTTTGCACTTGTATTAGTGTGGAAAAAACACTTTTTGCACTTGTGATAGTGTTGAAAAACCACTGTTCGCACTTGTGTTAGTGTTGAAAAACCACTTTTCGCACTTATGTTAGTGTTGAAAAACCACTTTTCGCACTTGTGTTGGTGCAGGAAACCACTTTTGCACTTGTATTAGTGTGGAAAAAACACTTTTTGCACTTGTGATAGTGTTGAAAAACCACTTTTCGCACTTGTGTTAGTGTTGATAAACCACTTTTCGCACTTGTGTTAGTGTTGAAAAACCACTTTTCGCACTTGTGTTAGTGTTGAAAAACCACTTTTCGCACTTGTGTTGGTGCAGGAAACCACTTTTGCACGTGTATTAGTGTGGAAAAAACACTTTTTGCACTTGTGTTAGTGTTGAAAAACCACTTTTCGCACTTGTGTTAGTGTTGAAAAACCACTTTTCGCACTTGTGTTGGTGCAGGAAACCACTTTTGCACTTGTATTAGTGTGGAAAAAACACTTTTTGCACTTGTGATAGTGTTGAAAAACCACTGTTCGCACTTGTGTTAGTGTTGAAAAACCACTTTTCGCACTTATGTTAGTGTTGAAAAACCACTTTTCGCACTTGTGTTGGTGCAGGAAACCACTTTTGCACTTGTATTAGTGTGGAAAAAACACTTTTTGCACTTGTGATAGTGTTGAAAAACCACTTTTCGCACTTGTGTTAGTGTTGATAAACCACTTTTCGCACTTGTGTTAGTGTTGAAAAACCACTTTTCGCACTTGTGTTAGTGTTGAAAAACCACTTTTTGCACTTGTGTTGGTGCAGGAAACCACTTTTGCACGTGTATTAGTGTGGAAAAAACACTTTTTGCACTTGTGTTAGTGTTGAAAAACCACTTTTCGCACTTGTGTTAGTGTTGAAAAACCACTTTTTGCACTTGTGTTGGTGCAGGAAACCACTTTTGCACTTGTATTAGTGTGGAAAAAACACTTTTCGCACTTGTGTTAGTGTTGAAAAACCACTTTTCGCACTTGTGTTAGTGTTGAAAAACCACTTTTCGCACTTGTGTTAGTGTTGAAAAACCACTTTTCACACTTGTGTTGGTGCAGGAAACCACTTTTGCACTTGTATTAGTGTGGAAAAATCACTTTTCGCACCTGTGTTAGTGTTGAAAAACCACTTTTCGCACTTGTGTTAGTGTTGAAAAACCACTTTTCGCACTTGTGTTAGTGTTGAAAAACCACTTTTCGCACTTGTGTTGGTGCAGAAAACCACTTTTGCACTTGTATTAGTGTGGAAAAAACACTTTTTGCACTTGTGATAGTGTTGAAAAACCACTTTTCGCACTTGTGTTAGTGTTGAAAAACCACTTTTCGCACTTGTGTTGGTGCAGGAAACCACTTTTGCACTTGTATTAGTGTGGAAAAACCACTTTTCGCACTTGTGTTAGTGTTGAAAAACCACTTTTCGCACTTGTGTTAGTGTTGAAAAACCACTTTTCGCACTTGTGTTAGTGTTGAAAAACCACTTTTCGCACTTGTGTTAGTGTTGAAAAACCACTTTTCGCACTTGTGTTGGTGCAGAAAACCACTTTTGCACTTGTATTAGTGTGGAAAAAACACTTTTTGCACTTGTGATAGTGTTGAAAAACGACTTTTCGCACTTGTGTTAGTGTTGAAAAACCACTTTTCGCACTTGTGTTGGTGCAGGAAACCACTTTTGCACTTGTATTAGTGTGGAAAAACCACTTTTCGCACTTATGTTAGTGTTGAAAAACCACTTTTCGCACTTGTGTTAGTGTTGAAAAACCACTTTTCGCACTTGTGTTGGTGCAGGAAACCACTTTTGCACTTGTATTAGTGTGGAAAAAACCCTTTTTGCACTTGTGATAGTGTTGAGAAAACCACCTTTCGCACTTGTGTTAGTGTTGAAAAACCACTTTTGCACTTGTATTAGTGTGGAAAAACCACTTTTCGCACTTGTGTTGGTGCAGGAAACCACTTTTCGCACTTGTGTTAGTGTTGAAAAACCACTTTTCGCACTTGTGTTAGTGTTGAAAAACCACTTTTCGCACTTGTGTTAGTGTTGAAAAACCACTTTTCGCACTTGTGTTGGTGCAGGAAACCACTTTTGCACTTGCATTAGTGTGGAAAAAACACTTTTTGCACTTGTGTTAGTGTTGAAAAACCACTTTTCGCACTTGTGTTAGTGTTGAAAAACCACTTTTCGCACTTGTGTTGGTGCAGGAAACCACTTTTGCACTTGTATTAGTGTGGAAAACCCACTTTTCGCACTTGTGTTAGTGTTGAAAAACCACTTTTCGCACTTGTGGTAGTGTTGAAAAACCACTTTTCGCACTTGTGTTAGTGTTGAAAAACCACTTTTCGCACTTGTGTTGGTGCAGGAAACCACTTTTGCACATGTATTAGTGTGGAAAAAACACTTTTTGCACTTGTGATAGTGTTGAAAAACCACTTTTCGCACTTGTGTTAGTGTTGAAAAACCACTTTTCGCACTTGTGCTGGTGCAGGAAACCACTTTTGCACTTTTATTAGTGTGGAAAAAACAGTTTTTGCACTTGTGATAGTGTTGAAAAACTACTTTTCGCACTTGTGTTAGTGTTGAAAAACCACTTTCGCACTTGTGTTGGTGCAGGAAACCACTTTTGCACTTGTATTAGTGTGGAAAAACCACTTTTCGCACTTGTGTTAGTGTTGAAAAACCACTTTTCGCACTTGTGTTAGTGTTGAAAAACCACTTTTCGCACTTGTGTTAGTGTTGAAAAAACCACTTTTCGCACACTTGTGTTAGTGTTGAAAAACCACTTTTCGCACTTGTGTTGGTGCAGTAAACCACTTTTGCACTTGTATTAGTGTGGAAAAAAACACTTTTTGCACTTGTGATAGTGTTGAAAAAACCACTTTTCGCACTTGTGTTAGTGTTGAAAAACCACTTTTCGCACTTGTGTTGGTGCAGGAAACCACTTTTGCACTTGTATTAGTGTGGAAAACCCACTTTTCGCACTTGTGTTAGTGTTGAAAAACCACTTTTCGCACTTGTGTTAGTGTTGAAAAACCACTTTTCGCACTTGTGTTGGTGCAGGAAACCACTTTTGCACTTGTATTAGTGTGGAAAAAACACAATTTTTTCACTTGTGATAGTGTTGAAAAACCACTGTTCGCACTTGTGTTAGTGTTGAAAAACCACTTTTCGCACTTATGTTAGTGTTGAAAAACCACTTTTCGCACTTGTGTTGGGTGCAGGAAACCACTTTTGCACTTGTATTAGTGTGGAAAAAACACTTTTTGCACTTGTGATAGTGTTGAAAAACCACTTTTCGCACTTGTGTTAGTGTTGATAAACCACTTTTCGCACTTGTGTTAGTGTTGAAAAACCACTTTTCGCACTTGTGTTAGTGTTGAAAAACCACTTTTCGCACTTGTGTTGGTGCAGGAAACCACTTTTGCACGTGTATTAGTGTGGAAAAAACACTTTTTGCACTTGTGTTAGTGTTGAAAAACCACTTTTCGCACTTGTGTTAGTGTTGAAAAACCACTTTTTGCACTTGTGTTGGTGCAGGAAACCACTTTTGCACTTGTATTAGTGTGGAAAAAACACTTTTCGCACTTGTGTTAGTGTTGAAAAACCACTTTTCGCACTTGTGTTAGTGTTGAAAAACCACTTTTCGCACTTGTGTTAGTGTTGAAAAACCACTTTTCACACTTGTGTTGGTGCAGAAAACCACTTTTGCACTTGTATTAGTGTGGAAAAAACACTTTTTGCACTTGTGATAGTGTTGAAAAAACCACTTTTCGCACTTGTGTTAGTGTTGAAAAACCACTTTTCGCACTTGTGTTGGTGCAGGAAACCACTTTTGCACTTGTATTAGTGTGGAAAAACCACTTTTTCGCACTTGTGTTAGTGTTGAAAAAACCACTTTTTGCACTTGTGTTAGTGCAGGAAACCACTTTTGCACTTGTATTAGTGTGGAAAAAAACCCTTCTCCCACTTGTGATAGTGTTGAAAAAACCACCTTTCGCACTTGTGTTAGTGTTGAAAAACCACTTTTGCACTTATGTTAGTGTTGAAAAACCACTTTTCGCACTTGTGTTGGTGCAGGAAACCACTTTTGCACTTGTATTAGTGTGGAAAAAACCACTTTTTGCACTTGTGATAGTGTTGAAAAACCACTTTTCGCACTTGTGTTAGTGTTGAAAAACCACTTTTCGCACTTGTGTTGGTGCAGGAAACCACTTTTGCACTTGTATTAGTGTGGAAAAACCACTTTCACACTTGTGTTAGTGTTGAAAAACCACTTTTCGCACTTGTGTTAGTGTTGAAAAACCACTTTTCGCACTTGTGTTGGTGCAGGGAAACCACTTTTGCACTTGTATTAGTGTGGAAAAAACGGAAAAAACACTTTTTGCACTTGTGATAGTGTTGAAAAACCACTTTTCGCACTTGTGTTAGTGTTGAAAAACCACTTTTCGCACTTGTGTTAGTGTTGAAAAACCACTTTTCGCACTTGTGTTGGTGCAGGAAACCACTTTTGCACATGTATTAGTGTGGAAAAAACACTTTTCGCACTTGTGTTAGTGTTGAAAAACCACTTTTCGCACTTGTGTTGGTGCAGGAAACCACTTTTGCACTTTTATTAGTGTGGAAAAAACAGTTTTTGCACTTGTGATAGTGTTGAAAAACCACTTTTCGCACTTGTGTTAGTGTTGAAAAACCACTTTCGCACTTGTGTTGGTGCAGGAAACCACTTTTGCACTTGTATTAGTGTGGAAAAACCACTTTTCGCACTTGTGTTAGTGTTGAAAAACCACTTTTCGCACTTGTGTTAGTGTTGAAAAACCACTTTTCGCACTTGTGTTAGTGTTGAAAAACCACTTTTCGCACTTGTGTTAGTGTTGAAAAACCACTTTTCACACTTGTGTTGGTGCAGGAAACCACTTTTGCACTTGTATTAGTGTGGAAAAAACACTTTTTGCACTTGTGATAGTGTTGAAAAACCACTTTTCGCACTTGTGTTAGTGTTGAAAAACCACTTTTCGCACTTGTGTTGGTGCAGGAAACCACTTTTGCACTTGTATTAGTGTGGAAAACCCACTTTTCGCACTTGTGTTAGTGTTGAAAAACCACTTTTCGCACTTGTGTTAGTGTTGAAAAACCACTTTTCGCACTTGTGTTGGTGCAGGAAACCACTTTTGCACTTGTATTAGTGTGGAAAAAACACTTTTTGCACTTGTGATAGTGTTGAAAAACACTGTTCGCACTTGTGTTAGTGTTGAAAAACCACTTTTCGCACTTGTGTTGGTGCAGGAAACCACTTTTGCACTTGTATTAGTGTGGAAAAAACACTTTTTGCACTTGTGATAGTGTTGAAAAACCACTTTTCGCACTTGTGTTAGTGTTGAAAAACCACTTTTCGCACTTGTGTTAGTGATGAAAAACCACTTTTCGCACTTGTGTTGGTGCAGGAAACCACTTTTGCACATGTATTAGTGTGGAAAAAACACTTTTCGCACTTGTGTTAGTGTTGAAAAACCACTTTTCGCACTTGTGTTGGTGCAGGAAACCACTTTTGCACTTTTATTAGTGTGGAAAAAACAGTTTTTGCACTTGTGATAGTGTTGAAAAACCACTTTTCGCACTTGTGTTAGTGTTGAAAAACCACTTTCGCACTTGTGTTGGTGCAGGAAACCACTTTTGCACTTGTATTAGTGTGGAAAAACACTTTTCGCACTTGTGTTAGTGTTGAAAAACCACTTTTCGCACTTGTGTTAGTGTTGAAAAACCACTTTTCGCACTTGTGTTAGTGTTGAAAAACCACTTTTCGCACTTGTGTTAGTGTTGAAAAACCACTTTTCACACTTGTGTTGGTGCAGGAAACCACTTTTGCACTTGTATTAGTGTGGAAAAAACACTTTTTGCACTTGTGATAGTGTTGAAAAACCACTTTTCGCACTTGTGTTAGTGTTGAAAAACCACTTTTCGCACTTGTGTTGGTGCAGGAAACCACTTTTGCACTTGTATTAGTGTGGAAAACCCACTTTTCGCACTTGTGTTAGTGTTGAAAAACCACTTTTCGCACTTGTGTTAGTGTTGAAAAACCACTTTTCGCACTTGTGTTGGTGCAGGAAACCACTTTTGCACTTGTATTAGTGTGGAAAAAACACTTTTTGCACTTGTGATAGTGTTGAAAAACACTGTTCGCACTTGTGTTAGTGTTGAAAAACCACTTTTCGCACTTGTGTTGGTGCAGGAAACCACTTTTGCACTTGTATTAGTGTGGAAAAAACACTTTTTGCACTTGTGATAGTGTTGAAAAACCACTGTTCGCACTTGTGTTAGTGTTGAAAAACCACTTTTCACACTTATGTTAGTGTTGAAAAACCACTTTTCGCACTTGTGTTGGTGCAGGAAACCACTTTTGCACTTGTATTAGTGTGGAAAAAACACTTTTTGCACTTGTGATAGTGTTGAAAAACCACTTTTCGCACTTGTGTTAGTGTTGATAAACCACTTTTCGCACTTGTGTTAGTGTTGAAAAACCACTTTTCGCACTTGTGTTGGTGCAGGAAACCACTTTTGCACTTTTATTAGTGTGGAAAAAACAGTTTTTGCACTTGTGATAGTGTTGAAAAACTACTTTTCGCACTTGTGTTAGTGTTGAAAAACCACTTTCGCACTTGTGTTGGTGCAGGAAACCACTTTTGCACTTGTATTAGTGTGGAAAAACCACTTTTCGCACTTGTGTTAGTGTTGAAAAACCACTTTTCGCACTTGTGTTAGTGTTGAAAAACCACTTTTCGCACTTGTGTTAGTGTTGAAAAACCACTTTTCGCACTTGTGTTAGTGTTGAAAAACCACTTTTCGCACTTGTGTTGGTGCAGTAAACCACTTTTGCACTTGTATTAGTGTGGAAAAAACACTTTTTGCACTTGTGATAGTGTTGAAAAAACCACTTTTCGCACTTGTGTTAGTGTTGAAAAACCACTTTTCGCACTTGTGTTGGTGCAGGAAACCACTTTTGCACTTGTATTAGTGTGGAAAACCCACTTTTCGCACTTGTGTTAGTGTTGAAAAACCACTTTTCGCACTTGTGTTAGTGTTGAAAAACCACTTTTCGCACTTGTGTTGGTGCAGGAAACCACTTTTGCACTTGTATTAGTGTGGAAAAAACACTTTTTGCACTTGTGATAGTGTTGAAAAACCACTGTTCGCACTTGTGTTAGTGTTGAAAAACCACTTTTCGCACTTATGTTAGTGTTGAAAAACCACTTTTCGCACTTGTGTTGGTGCAGGAAACCACTTTTGCACTTGTATTAGTGTGGAAAAAACACTTTTTGCACTTGTGATAGTGTTGAAAAACCACTTTTCGCACTTGTGTTAGTGTTGATAAACCACTTTTCGCACTTGTGTTAGTGTTGAAAAACCACTTTTCGCACTTGTGTTAGTGTTGAAAAACCACTTTTCGCACTTGTGTTGGTGCAGGAAACCACTTTTGCACGTGTATTAGTGTGGAAAAAACACTTTTTGCACTTGTGTTAGTGTTGAAAAACCACTTTTCGCACTTGTGTTAGTGTTGAAAAACCACTTTTTGCACTTGTGTTGGTGCAGGAAACCACTTTTGCACTTGTATTAGTGTGGAAAAAACACTTTTCGCACTTGTGTTAGTGTTGAAAAACCACTTTTCGCACTTGTGTTAGTGTTGAAAAACCACTTTTCGCACTTGTGTTAGTGTTGAAAAACCACTTTTCACACTTGTGTTGGTGCAGAAAACCACTTTTGCACTTGTATTAGTGTGGAAAAAACACTTTTTGCACTTGTGATAGTGTTGAAAAACCACTTTTCGCACTTGTGGTAGTGTTGAAAAACCACTTTTCGCACTTGTGTTGGTGCAGGAAACCACTTTTGCACTTGTATTAGTGTGGAAAAACCACTTTTCGCACTTGTGTTAGTGTTGAAAAACCACTTTTTGCACTTGTGTTAGTGCAGGAAACCACTTTTGCACTTGTATTAGTGTGGAAAAAACCCTTCTCCCACTTGTGATAGTGTTGAAAAACACCTTTCGCACTTGTGTTAGTGTTGAAAAACCACTTTTGCACTTATGTTAGTGTTGAAAAACCACTTTTCGCACTTGTGTTGGTGCAGGAAACCACTTTTGCACTTGTATTAGTGTGGAAAAAACACTTTTTGCACTTGTGATAGTGTTGAAAAACCACTTTTCGCACTTGTGTTAGTGTTGAAAAACCACTTTTCGCACTTGTGTTGGTGCAGGAAACCACTTTTGCACTTGTATTAGTGTGGAAAAACCACTTTCACACTTGTGTTAGTGTTGAAAAACCACTTTTCGCACTTGTGTTAGTGTTGAAAAACCACTTTTCGCACTTGTGTTGGTGCAGGAAACCACTTTTGCACTTGTATTAGTGTGGAAAAAACACTTTTTGCACTTGTGATAGTGTTGAAAAACCACTTTTCGCACTTGTGTTAGTGTTGAAAAACCACTTTTCGCACTTGTGTTAGTGTTGAAAAACCACTTTTCGCACTTGTGTTGGTGCAGGAAACCACTTTTGCACATGTATTAGTGTGGAAAAAACACTTTTCGCACTTGTGTTAGTGTTGAAAAACCACTTTTCGCACTTGTGTTGGTGCAGGAAACCACTTTTGCACTTTTATTAGTGTGGAAAAAAACAGTTTTTGCACTTGTGATAGTGTTGAAAAACCACTTTTCGCACTTGTGTTAGTGTTGAAAAACCACTTTCGCACTTGTGTTGGTGCAGGAAACCACTTTTGCACTTGTATTAGTGTGGAAAAACCACTTTTCGCACTTGTGTTAGTGTTGAAAAACCACTTTTCGCACTTGTGTTAGTGTTGAAAAACCACTTTTCGCACTTGTGTTAGTGTTGAAAAACCACTTTTCGCACTTGTGTTAGTGTTGAAAAACCACTTTTCACACTTGTGTTGGTGCAGGAAACCACTTTTGCACTTGTATTAGTGTGGAAAAAACACTTTTTGCACTTGTGATAGTGTTGAAAAACCACTTTTCGCACTTGTGTTAGTGTTGAAAAACCACTTTTCGCACTTGTGTTGGTGCAGGAAACCACTTTTGCACTTGTATTAGTGTGGAAAACCCACTTTTCGCACTTGTGTTAGTGTTGAAAAACCACTTTTCGCACTTGTGTTAGTGTTGAAAAACCACTTTTCGCACTTGTGTTGGTGCAGGAAACCACTTTTGCACTTGTATTAGTGTGGAAAAAACACTTTTTGCACTTGTGATAGTGTTGAAAAACACTGTTCGCACTTGTGTTAGTGTTGAAAAACCACTTTTCGCACTTGTGTTGGTGCAGGAAACCACTTTTGCACTTGTATTAGTGTGGAAAAAACACTTTTTGCACTTGTGATAGTGTTGAAAAACCACTTTTCGCACTTGTGTTAGTGTTGAAAAACCACTTTTCGCACTTGTGTTAGTGATGAAAAACCACTTTTCGCACTTGTGTTGGTGCAGGAAACCACTTTTGCACATGTATTAGTGTGGAAAAAACACTTTTCGCACTTGTGTTAGTGTTGAAAAACCACTTTTCGCACTTGTGTTGGTGCAGGAAACCACTTTTGCACTTTTATTAGTGTGGAAAAAACAGTTTTTGCACTTGTGATAGTGTTGAAAAACCACTTTTCGCACTTGTGTTAGTGTTGAAAAACCACTTTCGCACTTGTGTTGGTGCAGGAAACCACTTTTGCACTTGTATTAGTGTGGAAAAACCACTTTTCGCACTTGTGTTAGTGTTGAAAAACCACTTTTCGCACTTGTGTTAGTGTTGAAAAACCACTTTTCGCACTTGTGTTAGTGTTGAAAAACCACTTTTCGCACTTGTGTTAGTGTTGAAAAACCACTTTTCACACTTGTGTTGGTGCAGGAAACCACTTTTGCACTTGTATTAGTGTGGAAAAAACACTTTTTGCACTTGTGATAGTGTTGAAAAACCACTTTTCGCACTTGTGTTAGTGTTGAAAAACCACTTTTCGCACTTGTGTTGGTGCAGGAAACCACTTTTGCACTTGTATTAGTGTGGAAAACCCACTTTTCGCACTTGTGTTAGTGTTGAAAAACCACTTTTCGCACTTGTGTTAGTGTTGAAAAACCACTTTTCGCACTTGTGTTGGTGCAGGAAACCACTTTTGCACTTGTATTAGTGTGGAAAAAACACTTTTTGCACTTGTGATAGTGTTGAAAAACACTGTTCGCACTTGTGTTAGTGTTGAAAAACCACTTTTCGCACTTGTGTTGGTGCAGGAAACCACTTTTGCACTTGTATTAGTGTGGAAAAAACACTTTTTGCACTTGTGATAGTGTTGAAAAACCACTGTTCGCACTTGTGTTAGTGTTGAAAAACCACTTTTCACACTTATGTTAGTGTTGAAAAACCACTTTTCGCACTTGTGTTGGTGCAGGAAACCACTTTTGCACTTGTATTAGTGTGGAAAAAACACTTTTTGCACTTGTGATAGTGTTGAAAAACCACTTTTCGCACTTGTGTTAGTGTTGATAAACCACTTTTCGCACTTGTGTTAGTGTTGAAAAACCACTTTTCGCACTTGTGTTAGTGTTGAAAAACCACTTTTCGCACTTGTGTTGGTGCAGGAAACCACTTTTGCACGTGTATTAGTGTGGAAAAAACACTTTTTGCACTTGTGTTAGTGTTGAAAAACCACTTTTCGCACTTGTGTTAGTGTTGAAAAACCACTTTTCGCACTTGTGTTGGTGCAGGAAACCACTTTTGCACTTGTATTAGTGTGGAAAAAACACTTTTTGCACTTGTGATAGTGTTGAAAAACCACTGTTCGCACTTGTGTTAGTGTTGAAAAACCACTTTTCGCACTTATGTTAGTGTTGAAAAACCACTTTTCGCACTTGTGTTGGTGCAGGAAACCACTTTTGCACTTGTATTAGTGTGGAAAAAACACTTTTTGCACTTGTGATAGTGTTGAAAAACCACTTTTCGCACTTGTGTTAGTGTTGATAAACCACTTTTCGCACTTGTGTTAGTGTTGAAAAACCACTTTTCGCACTTGTGTTAGTGTTGAAAAACCACTTTTTGCACTTGTGTTGGTGCAGGAAACCACTTTTGCACGTGTATTAGTGTGGAAAAAACACTTTTTGCACTTGTGTTAGTGTTGAAAAACCACTTTTCGCACTTGTGTTAGTGTTGAAAAACCACTTTTTGCACTTGTGTTGGTGCAGGAAACCACTTTTGCACTTGTATTAGTGTGGAAAAAACACTTTTCGCACTTGTGTTAGTGTTGAAAAACCACTTTTGTGTTAGTGTTGAAAAACCACTTTTCGCACTTGTGTTAGTGTTGAAAAACCACTTTTCACACTTGTGTTGGTGCAGGAAACCACTTTTGCACTTGTATTAGTGTGGAAAAATCACTTTTCGCACCTGTGTTAGTGTTGAAAAACCACTTTTCGCACTTGTGTTAGTGTTGAAAAACCACTTTCGCACTTGTGTTAGTGTTGAAAAACCACTTTTCGCACTTGTGTTGGTGCAGAAAACCACTTTTGCACTTGTATTAGTGTGGAAAAAACACTTTTTGCACTTGTGATAGTGTTGAAAAACCACTTTTCGCACTTGTGTTAGTGTTGAAAAAACCACTTTTCACACTTGTGTTGGTGCAGGAAACCACTTTTGCACTTGTATTAGTGTGGAAAAAACCCTTCTCCCACTTGTGATAGTGTTGAAAAACCACCTTTCGCACTTGTGTTAGTGTTGAAAAACCACTTTTGCACTTATGTTAGTGTTGAAAAAACCACTTTTCGCACTTGTGTTGGTGCAGGAAACCACTTTTTTACTTGTATTAGTGTGGAAAAAACACTTTTTGCACTTGTGATAGTGTTGAAAAACCACTTTTCGCACTTGTGTTAGTGTTGAAAAACCACTTTTCGCACTTGTGTTGGTGCAGGAAACCACTTTTGCACTTGTATTAGTGTGGAAAAACCACTTTCACACTTGTGTTAGTGTTGAAAAACCACTTTTCGCACTTGTGTTAGTGTTGAAAAACCACTTTTCGCACTTGTGTTGGTGCAGGAAACCACTTTTGCACTTGTATTAGTGTGGAAAAAACACTTTTTGCACTTGTGATAGTGTTGAAAAACCACTTTTCGCACTTGTGTTAGTGTTGAAAAACCACTTTTCGCACTTGTGTTAGTGTTGAAAAACCACTTTTCGCACTTGTGTTGGTGCAGGAAACCACTTTTGCACATGTATTAGTGTGGAAAAAACACTTTTCGCACTTGTGTTTAGTGTTGAAAAACCACTTTCGCACTTGTGTTGGTGCAGGAAACCACTTTTGCACTTTTATTAGTGTGGAAAAAACAGTTGTTGCACTTGTGATAGTGTTGAAAAACCACTTTTCGCACTTGTGTTAGTGTTGAAAAACCACTTTCGCACTTGTGTTGGTGCAGGAAACCACTTTTGCACTTGTATTAGTGTGGAAAAACCACTTTTCGCACTTGTGTTAGTGTTGAAAAACCACTTTTCGCACTTGTTGTTTAGTGTTGAAAAACCACTTTTCGCACTTGTGTTAGTGTTGAAAAACCACTTTTCGCACTTGTGTTAGTGTTGAAAAACCACTTTTCACACTTGTGTTGGTGCAGGAAACCACTTTTGCACTTGTATTAGTGTGGAAAAAACACTTTTTGCACTTGTGATAGTGTTGAAAAACCACTTTTCGCACATGTGTTAGTGTTGAAAAACCACTTTTCGCACTTGTGTTGGTGCAGGAAACCACTTTTGCACTTGTATTAGTGTGGAAAACCACTTTTCGCACTTGTGTTAGTGTTGAAAAACCACTTTTCGCACTTGTGTTAGTGTTGAAAAACCACTTTTCGCACTTGTGTTGGTGCAGGAAACCACTTTTGCACTTGTATTAGTGTGGACAAAACACTTTTTGCAACTTGTGATAGTGTTGAAAAACACTGTTCGCAACTTGTGTTAGTGTTGAAAAACCACTTTTCGCACTTGTGTTGGTGCAGGAAACCACTTTTGCACTTGTATTAGTGTGGAAAAAACACTTTTTGCACTTGTGATAGTGTTGAAAAACCACTGTTCGCACTTGTGTTAGTGTTGAAAAACCACTTTTCGCACTTATGTTAGTGTTGAAAAACCACTTTTCGCACTTGTGTTGGTGCAGGAAACCACTTTTGCACTTGTATTAGTGTGGAAAAAACACTTTTTTGCACTTGTGATAGTGTTGAAAAACCACTTTTCGCACTTGTGTTAGTGTTGATAAACCACTTTTCGCACTTGTGTTAGTGTTGAAAAACCACTTTTCGCACTTGTTAGTGTTGAAAAACCACTTTTCGCACTTGTGTTGTGCAGGAAACCACTTTTGCACGTGTATTAGTGTGGAAAAAAACACTTTTTGCACTTGTGTTAGTGTTGAAAAACCACTTTTCGCACTTGTGTTAGTGTTGAAAAACCACTTTTTGCACTTGTGTTGGTGCAGGAAACCACTTTTGCACTTGTATTAGTGTGGAAAAAACACTTTTCGCACTTGTGTTAGTGTTGAAAAACCACTTTTCGCACTTGTGTTAGTGTTGAAAAACCACTTTTCGCACTTGTGTTAGTGTTGAAAACCACTTTTCACACTTGTGTTGGTGCAGGAAACCACTTTTGCACTTGTATTAGTGTGGAAAAATCACTTTTCGCACCTGTGTTAGTCTTGAAAAACCACTTTTCGCACTTGTGTTAGTGTTGAAAAACCACTTTTCGCACTTGTGTTAGTGTTGAAAAAACCACTTTTCGCACTTGTGTTAGTGTTGAAAAAACCACTTTTCGCACTTGTGTTGGTGCAGGAAACCACTTTTGCACTTGTATTAGTGTGGAAAAACCACTTTTCGCACTTGTGTTAGTGTTGAAAAACCACTTTTTGCACTTGTGTTAGTGTTGAAAAACCACTTTTCGCACTGTGTTGGTGCAGGAAACCACTTTTGCACTTGTATTAGTGTGGAAAAAAACCCTTCTCCCACTTGTGATAGTGTTGAAAAACCACCTTTCGCACTTGTGTTAGTGTTGAAAAACCACTTTTGCACTTATGTTAGTGTTGAAAAACCACTTTTCGCACTTGTGTTGGTGCAGGAAACCACTTTTGCACTTGTATTAGTGTGGAAAAAACACTTTTTGCCACTTGTGATAGTGTTGAAAAACCACTTTTCGCACTTGTGTTAGTGTTGAAAAACCACTTTTCGCACTTGTGTTGTGCAGGAAACCACTTTTGCACTTGTATTAGTGTGGAAAAACCACTTTCACACTTGTGTTAGTGTTGAAAAACCACTTTTCGCACTTGTGTTAGTGTTGAAAAACCACTTTTCGCACTTGTGTTAGTGTTGAAAAACCACTTTTCGCACTTGTGTTGGTGCAGGAAACCACTTTTGCACATGTATTAGTGTGGAAAAAACACTTTTCGCACTTGTGTTAGTGTTGAAAAACCACTTTTCGCACTTGTGTTGGTGCAGGGAAACCACTTTTGCACATGTATTAGTGTGGAAAAAACACTTTTCGCACTTGTGTTAGTGTTGAAAAACCACTTTTCGCACTTGTGTTGGTGCAGGAAACCACTTTTGCACTTTTATTAGTGTGGAAAAAAACAGTTTTTGCACTTGTGATAGTGTTGAAAAACCACTTTTCGCACTTGTGTTAGTGTTGAAAAACCACTTTCGCACTTGTGTTGGTGCAGGAAACCACTTTTGCACTTGTATTAGTGTGGAAAAACCACTTTTCGCACTTGTGTTCGTGTTGAAAAACCACTTTTTCGCACTTGTGTTAGTGTGAAAAACCACTTTTCGCACTTGTGTTAGTGTTGAAAAACCACTTTTCGCACTTGTGTTAGTGTTGAAAAACCACTTTTCGCACTTGTGTTGGTGCAGGAAACCACTTTTGCACTTGTATTAGTGTGGAAAAAACACTTTTTGCACTTGTGATAGTGTTGAAAAACCACTTTTCGCACTTGTGTTAGTGTTGAAAAACCACTTTTCGCACTTGTGTTGGTGCAGGAAACCACTTTTGCACTTGTATTAGTGTGGAAAACCCACTTTTCGCACTTGTGTTAGTGTTGAAAAACCACTTTTCGCACTTGTGTTGGTGCAGGAAACCACTTTTGCACTTGTATTAGTGTGGAAAAAAACACTTTTTGCACTTGTGATAGTGTTGAAAAACACTGTTCGCACTTGTGTTAGTGTTGAAAAACCACTTTTCGCACTTGTGTTAGTGTTGAAAAACCACTTTTCGCACTTGTGTTGGTGCAGGAAACCACTTTTGCACATGTATTAGTGTGGAAAAAACACTTTTTGCACTTGTGATAGTGTTGAAAAACCACTTTTCGCACTTGTGTTAGTGTTGAAAAACCACTTTTCGCACTTGTGTTGGTGCAGGAAGCCACTTTTGCACTTGTATTAGTGTGGAAAAAACTGTTTTTGCACTTGTGATAGTGTTGAAAAACCACTTTTCGCACTTGTGTTAGTGTTGATAAACCACTTTTCGTACTTGTGTTAGTGTTGAAAAACCACTTTTCGCACTTGTGTTAGTGTTGAAAAACCACTTTTCGCACTTGTGTTGGTGCAGGAAACCACTTTTGCACGTGTATTAGTGTGGAAAAAACACTTTTTGCACTTGTGTTAGTGTTGAAAAACCACTTTTCGCACTTGTGTTGGTGCAGGAAACCACTTTTGCACGTGTATTAGTGTGGAAAAAACACTTTTTGCACTTGTGTTAGTGTTGAAAAACCACTTTCGCACTTGTGTTGGTGCAGGAAACCACTTTTTGCACTTGTATTAGTGTGGAAAAACCACTTTTCGCACTTGTGTTAGTGTTGAAAAACCACTTTTCGCACTTGTGTTAGTGTTGAAAAACCACTTTTCGCACTTGTGTTAGTGTTGAAAACCACTTTTCGCACTTGTGTTAGTGTTGAAAAACCACTTTTCGCACTTGTGTTGGTGCAGGAAACCACTTTTGCACTTGTATTAGTGTGGAAAACCCACTTTTCGCACTTGTGTTAGTGTTGAAAAACCACTTTTCGCACTTGTGTTAGTGTTGAAAAACCACTTTTCGCACTTGTGTTGGTGCAGGAAACCACTTTTGCACTTGTATTAGTGTGGAAAAAAACACTTTTTGCACTTGTGATAGTGTTGAAAAACCACTGTTCGCACTTGTGTTAGTGTTGAAAAACCACTTTTTCGCACTTATGTTAGTGTTGAAAAACCACTTTTCGCACTTGTGTTGGTGCAGGAAACCACTTTTGCACTTGTATTAGTGTGGAAAAAACACTTTTTGCACTTGTGATAGTGTTGAAAAACCACTTTTCGCACTTGTGTTAGTGTTGATAAACCACTTTTCGCACTTGTGTTAGTGTTGAAAAACACTTTTCGCACTTGTGTTAGTGTTGAAAAACCACTTTTCGCACTTGTGTTGGTGCAGGAACCACTTTTGCACATGTATTAGTGTGGAAAAAACACTTTTTGCACTTGTGTTAGTGTTGAAAAACCACTTTTTGCACTTGTGTTAGTGTTGAAAAACCACTTTTTGCACTTGTGTTGGTGCAGGAAACCACTTTTGCACTTGTATTAGTGTGGAAAAAAACACTTTTCGCACTTGTGTTAGTGTTGAAAAACCACTTTTCGCCCTTGTGTTAGTGTTGAAAAACCACTTTTCGCACTTGTGTTAGTGTTGAAAAACCACTTTTCACACTTGTGTTGGTGCAGGAAACCACTTTTGCACTTGTATTAGTGTGGAAAAATCACTTTTCGCACCTGTGTTAGTGTTGAAAAACCACTTTTCGCACTTGTGTTAGTGTTGAAAAACCACTTTTCGCACTTGTGTTGGTGCAGGAAACCACTTTTGCACTTGTATTAGTGTGGAAAAACCACTTTTCGCACTTGTGTTAGTGTTGAAAAACCACTTTTTGCACTTGTGTTAGTGTTGAAAAACCACTTTTCACACTTGTGTTGGTGCAGGAAACCACTTTTGCACTTGTATTAGTGTGGAAAAAACACTTTTTGCACTTGTGATAGTGTTGAAAAACCACTTTTCGCACTTGTGTTAGTGTTGAAAAACCACTTTTCGCACTTGTGTTGGTGCAGGAAACCACTTTTGCACTTGTATTAGTGTGGAAAAACCACTTTCACACTTGTGTTAGTGTTGAAAAACCACTTTTCGCACTTGTGTTAGTGTTGAAAAACCACTTTTCGCACTTGTGTTGGTGCAGGAAACCACTTTTGCACTTGTATTAGTGTGGAAAAAACACTTTTTGCACTTGTGATAGTGTTGAAAAACCACTTTTCGCACTTGTGTTAGTGTTGAAAAACCACTTTTCGCACTTGTGTTAGTGTTGAAAAACCACTTTTCGCACTTGTGTTGGTGCAGGAAACCACTTTTGCACATGTATTAGTGTGGAAAAAACACTTTTCGCACTTGTGTTAGTGTTGAAAAACCACTTTTCGCACTTGTGTTGGTGCAGGAAACCACTTTTGCACTTTTATTAGTGTGGAAAAAACAGTTTTTGCACTTGTGATAGTGTTGAAAAACCACTTTTCGCACTTGTGTTAGTGTTGAAAAACCAATTTCGCACTTGTGTTGGTGCAGGAAACCACTTTTGCACTTGTATTAGTGTGGAAAAACCACTTTTCGCACTTGTGTTAGTGTTGAAAAACCACTTTTCGCACTTGTGTTAGTGTTGAAAAACCACTTTTCGCACTTGTGTTAGTGTTGAAAAACCACTTTTCGCACTTGTGTTAGTGTTGAAAAACCACTTTTCGCACTTGTGTTGGTGCAGGAAACCACTTTTGCACTTGTATTAGTGTGGAAAAAACACTTTTTGCACTTGTGATAGTGTTGAAAAACCACTTTTCGCACCTGTGTTAGTGTTGAAAAACCACGTTTCGCACTTGTGTTAGTGTGAAAAACCACTTTTCGCACTTGTGTTAGTGTTGAAAAACCACTTTTCACACTTGTGTTGGTGCAGAAAACCACTTTTGCACTTGTATTAGTGTGGAAAAAAACACTTTTTGCACTTGTGATAGTGTTGAAAAACCACTTTTCGCACTTGTGTTAGTGTTGAAAAACCACTTTTCGCACTTGTGTTGGTGCAGGAAACCACTTTTGCACTTGTATTAGTGTGGAAAAACCACTTTTCGCACTTGTGTTAGTGTTGAAAAACACTTTTTGCACTTGTGTTAGTGTTGAAAAACCACTTTTCACACTTGTGTTGGTGCAGGAAACCACTTTTGCACTTGTATTAGTGTGGAAAAAACACTTTTTGCACTTGTGATAGTGTTGAAAAACCACTTTTCGCACTTGTGTTAGTGTTGAAAAACCACTTTTCGCACTTGTGTTGGTGCAGGAAACCACTTTTGCACTTGTATTAGTGTGGAAAAACCACTTTCACACTTGTGTTAGTGTTGAAAAACCACTTTTCGCACTTGTGTTAGTGTTGAAAAACCACTTTTCGCACTTGTGTTGGTGCAGGAAACCACTTTTTGCACTTGTATTAGTGTGGAAAAAACACTTTTTGCACTTGTGATAGTGTTGAAAAACCACTTTTCGCACTTGTGTTAGTGTTGAAAAACCACTTTTCGCACTTGTGTTAGTGTTGAAAAACCACTTTTCGCACTTGTGTTGGTGCAGGAAACCACTTTTTGCACATGTATTAGTGTGGAAAAAACACTTTTCGCACTTGTGTTAGTGTTGAAAAACCACTTTTCGCACTTGTGTTGGTGCAGGAAACCACTTTTGCACTTTTATTAGTGTGGAAAAAACAGTTTTTGCACTTGTGATAGTGTTGAAAAACCACTTTTCGCACTTGTGTTAGTGTTGAAAAACCAATTTCGCACTTGTGTTGGTGCAGGAAACCACTTTTGCACTTGTATTAGTGTGGAAAAAACACTTTTCGCACTTGTGTTAGTGTTGAAAAACCACTTTTCGCCCTTGTGTTAGTGTTGAAAAACCACTTTTCGCACTTGTGTTAGTGTTGAAAAACCACTTTTCACACTTGTGTTGGTGCAGGAAACCACTTTTGCCACTTGTATTAGTGTGGAAAAATCACTTTTCGCACCTGTGTTAGTGTTGAAAAAACACTTTTCGCACTTGTGTTAGTGTTGAAAAACCACTTTTCGCACTTGTGTTGGTGCAGGAAACCACTTTTGCACTTGTATTTAGTGTGGAAAAACCACTTTTCGCACTTGTGTTAGTGTTGAAAAAACCACTTTTTGCACTTGTGTTAGTGTTGAAAAACCACTTTTCACACTTGTGTTGGTGCAGGAAACCACTTTTGCACTTGTATTAGTGTGGAAAAAACACTTTTTTGCACTTGTGATAGTGTTGAAAAACCACTTTTCGCACTTGTGTTAGTGTTGAAAAAACCACTTTTCGCACTTGTGTTGGTGCAGGAAACCACTTTTGCACTTGTATTAGTGTGGAAAAACCACTTTCACACTTGTGTTAGTGTTGAAAAACCACTTTTCGCACTTGTGTTAGTGTTGAAAAACCACTTTTCGCACTTGTGTTGGTGCAGGAAACCACTTTTGCACTTGTATTAGTGTGGAAAAAACACTTTTTGCACTTGTGATAGTGTTGAAAAACCACTTTTCGCACTTGTGTTAGTGTTGAAAAACCACTTTTCGCACTTGTGTTAGTGTTGAAAAACCACTTTTCGCACTTGTGTTGGTGCAGGAAACCACTTTTGCACATGTATTAGTGTGGAAAAAACACTTTTCGCACTTGTGTTAGTGTTGAAAAACCACTTTTCGCACTTGTGTTGGTGCAGGAAACCACTTTTGCACTTTTATTAGTGTGGAAAAAACAGTTTTTGCACTTGTGATAGTGTTGAAAAACCACTTTTCGCACTTGTGTTAGTGTTGAAAAACCAATTTCGCACTTGTGTTGGTGCAGGAAACCACTTTTGCACTTGTATTAGTGTGGAAAAACCACTTTTCGCACTTGTGTTAGTGTTGAAAAACCACTTTTCGCACTTGTGTTAGTGTTGAAAAACCACTTTTCGCACTTGTGTTAGTGTTGAAAAAACCACTTTTCGCACTTGTGTTAGTGTTGAAAAACCACTTTTCGCACTTGTGTTGGTGCAGGAGGAAACCACTTTTGCACTTGTATTAGTGTGGAAAAAACACTTTTTGCACTTGTGATAGTGTTGAAAAACCACTTTTTCGCACCTGTGTTAGTGTTGAAAAACCACTTTTCGCACTTGTGTTAGTGTTGAAAAACCACTTTTCGCACTTGTGTTAGTGTTGAAAAACCACTTTTCACACTTGTGTTGGTGCAGAAAACCACTTTTGCACTTGTATTAGTGTGGAAAAAACACTTTTTGCACTTGTGATAGTGTTGAAAAACCACTTTTCGCACTTGTGTTAGTGTTGAAAAACCACTTTTCGCACTTGTGTTGGTGCAGGAAACCACTTTTGCACTTGTATTAGTGTGGAAAAACCACTTTTCGCACTTGTGTTAGTGTTGAAAAACCACTTTTTGCACTTGTGTTAGTGTTGAAAAACCACTTTTCACACTTGTGTTGGTGCAGGAAACCACTTTTGCACTTGTATTAGTGTGGAAAAAACACTTTTTGCACTTGTGATAGTGTTGAAAAACCACTTTTCGCACTTGTGTTAGTGTTGAAAAACCACTTTTCGCACTTGTGTTGGTGCAGGAAACCACTTTTGCACTTGTATTAGTGTGGAAAAAACCACTTTCACACTTGTGTTAGTGTTGAAAAAACCACTTTTCGCACTTGTGTTAGTGTTGAAAAACCACTTTTCGCACTTGTGTTGGTGCAGGAAACCACTTTTGCACTTGTATTAGTGTGGAAAAAACACTTTTTGCACTTGTGATAGTGTTGAAAAACCACTTTTCGCACTTGTGTTAGTGTTGAAAAACCACTTTTCGCACTTGTGTTAGTGTTGAAAAACCACTTTTCGCACTTGTGTTGGTGCAGGAAACCACTTTTGCACATGTATTAGTGTGGAAAAAACACTTTTCGCACTTGTGTTAGTGTTGAAAAACCACTTTTCGCACTTGTGTTGGTGCAGGAAACCACTTTTGCACTTTTATTAGTGTGGAAAAAACAGTTTTTGCACTTGTGATAGTGTTGAAAAACCACTTTTCGCACTTGTGTTAGTGTTGAAAAACCAATTTCGCACTTGTGTTGGTGCAGGAAACCACTTTTGCACTTGTATTAGTGTGGAAAACCCACTTTTCGCACTTGTGTTAGTGTTGAAAAACCACTTTTCACACTTGTGTTAGTGTTGAAAAACCACTTTTCGCACTTGTGTTGGTGCAGGAAACCACTTTTGCACTTGTATTAGTGTGGAAAAAACACTTTTTGCACTTGTGATAGTGTTGAAAAACACTGTTCGCACTTGTGTTAGTGTTGAAAAACCACTTTTCGCACTTGTGTTGGTGCAGGAAACCACTTTTGCACTTGTATTAGTGTGGAAAAAACACTTTTTGCACTTGTGATAGTGTTGAAAAACCACTGTTCGCACTTGTGTTAGTGTTGAAAAACCACTTTTTGCACTTATGTTAGTGTTGAAAAACCACTTTTCGCACTTGTGTTGGTGCAGGAAACCACTTTTGCACTTGTATTAGTGTGGAAAAAACACTTTTTGCACTTGTGATAGTGTTGAAAAACCACTTTTCGCACTTGTGTTAGTGTTGATAAACCACTTTTCGCACTTGTGTTAGTGTTGAAAAACCACTTTTCGCACTTGTGTTAGTGTTGAAAAACCACTTTTCGCACTTGTGTTGGTGCAGGAAACCACTTTTGCACGTGTATTAGTGTGGAAAAAACACTTTTTGCACTTGTGTTAGTGTTGAAAAACCACTTTTCGCACTTGTGTTAGTGTTGAAAAACCACTTTTTGCACTTGTGTTGGTGCAGGAAACCACTTTTACACTTGTATTAGTGTGGAAAAAACACTTTTCGCACTTGTGTTAGTGTTGAAAAACCACTTTTCGCACTTGTGTTAGTGTTGAAAAACCACTTTTCGCACTTGTGTTAGTGTTGAAAAACCACTTTTCACACTTGTGTTGGTGCAGGAAACCACTTTTGCACTTGTATTAGTGTGGAAAAATCACTTTTCGCACCTGTGTTAGTGTTGAAAAACCACTTTTCGCACTTGTGTTAGTGTTGAAAAACCACTTTTCGCACTTGTGTTAGTGTTGAAAAACCACTTTTCGCACTTGTGTTGGTGCAGAAAACCACTTTTGCACTTGTATTAGTGTGGAAAAAACACTTTTTGCACTTGTGATAGTGTTGAAAAACCACTTTTCGCACTTGTGTTAGTGTTGAAAAACCACTTTTCGCACTTGTGTTGGTGCAGGAAACCACTTTTGCACTTGTATTAGTGTGGAAAAACCACTTTTCGCACTTGTGTTAGTGTTGAAAAACCACTTTTTGCACTTGTGTTAGTGTTGAAAAACCACTTTTCGCACTTGTGTTGGTGCAGGAAACCACTTTTGCACTTGTATTAGTGTGGAAAAAACCCTTCTCCCACTTGTGATAGTGTTGAAAAACCACCTTTCGCACTTGTGTTAGTGTTGAAAAACCACTTTTGCACTTATGTTAGTGTTGAAAAACCACTTTTCGCACTTGTGTTGGTGCAGGAAACCACTTTTGCACTTGTATTAGTGTGGAAAAAACACTTTTTGCACTTGTGATAGTGTTGAAAAACCACTTTTCGCACTTGTGTTAGTGTTGAAAAACCACTTTTCGCACTTGTGTTGGTGCAGGAAACCACTTTTGCACTTGTATTAGTGTGGAAAAACCACTTTCACACTTGTGTTAGTGTTGAAAAACCACTTTTCGCACTTGTGTTAGTGTTGAAAAACCACTTTTCGCACTTGTGTTGGTGCAGGAAACCACTTTTGCACTTGTATTAGTGTGGAAAAAACACTTTTTGCACTTGTGATAGTGTTGAAAAACCACTTTTCACACTTGTGTTAGTGTTGAAAAACCACTTTTCGCACTTGTGTTAGTGTTGAAAAACCACTTTTCGCACTTGTGTTGGTGCAGGAAACCACTTTTGCACATGTATTAGTGTGGAAAAAACACTTTTCGCACTTGTGTTAGTGTTGAAAAACCACTTTTCGCACTTGTGTTGGTGCAGGAAACCACTTTTGCACTTTTATTAGTGTGGAAAAAACAGTTTTTGCACTTGTGATAGTGTTGAAAAACCACTTTTCGCACTTGTGTTAGTGTTGAAAAACCACTTTCGCACTTGTGTTGGTGCAGGAAACCACTTTTGCACTTGTATTAGTGTGGAAAAACCACTTTTCGCACTTGTGTTAGTGTTGAAAAACCACTTTTCGCACTTGTGTTAGTGTTGAAAAACCACTTTTCGCACTTGTGTTAGTGTTGAAAAACCACTTTTCGCACTTGTGTTAGTGTTGAAAAACCACTTTTCGCACTTGTGTTAGTGTTGAAAAACCACTTTTCGCACTTGTGTTGGTGCAGGAAACCACTTTTGCACTTGTATTAGTGTGGAAAAAACACTTTTTGCACTTGTGATAGTGTTGAAAAACCACTTTTCGCACTTGTGTTAGTGTTGAAAAACCACTTTTCGCACTTGTGTTGGTGCAGGAAACCACTTTTGCACTTGTATTAGTGTGGAAAACCCACTTTTCGCACTTGTGTTAGTGTTGAAAAACCACTTTTCGCACTTGTGTTAGTGTTGAAAAACCACTTTTCGCACTTGTGTTGGTGCAGGAAACCACTTTTGCACTTGTATTAGTGTGGAAAAAACACTTTTTGCACTTGTGATAGTGTTGAAAAACACTGTTTGCACTTGTGTTAGTGTTGAAAAACCACTTTTCGCACTTGTGTTAGTGTTGAAAAACCACTTTTCGCACTTGTGTTGGTGCAGGAAACCACTTTTGCACATGTATTAGTGTGGAAAAAACACTTTTTGCACTTGTGATAGTGTTGAAAAACCACTTTTCGCACTTGTGTTAGTGTTGAAAAACCACTTTTCGCACTTGTGTTGGTGCAGGAAACCACTTTTGCACTTGTATTAGTGTGGAAAAAACTGTTTTTGCACTTGTGATAGTGTTGAAAAACCACTTTTCGCACTTGTGTTAGTGTTGAAAAACCACTTTTCGCACTTGTGTTAGTGTTGAAAAACCACTTTTCGCACTTGTGTTGGTGCAGGAAACCACTTTTGCACGTGTATTAGTGTGGAAAAAACACTTTTTGCACTTGTGTTAGTGTTGAAAAACCACTTTTCGCACTTGTGTTGGTGCAGGAAACCACTTTTGCACGTGTATTAGTGTGGAAAAAACACTTTTTGCACTTGTGTTAGTGTTGAAAAACCACTTTCGCACTTGTGTTGGTGCAGGAAACCACTTTTGCACTTGTATTAGTGTGGAAAAACCACTTTTCGCACTTGTGTTAGTGTTGAAAAACCACTTTTCGCACTTGTGTTAGTGTTGAAAAACCACTTTTCGCACTTGTGTTAGTGTTGAAAAACCACTTTTCGCACTTGTGTTAGTGTTGAAAAACCACTTTTCGCACTTGTGTTGGTGCAGGAAACCACTTTTGCACTTGTATTAGTGTGGAAAAAACACTTTTTGCACTTGTGATAGTGTTGAAAAAACCACTTTTCGCACTTGTGTTAGTGTTGAAAAACCACTTTTCGCACTTGTGTTGGTGCAGGAAACCACTTTTGCACTTGTATTAGTGTGGAAAACCCACTTTTCGCACTTGTGTTAGTGTTGAAAAACCACTTTTCGCACTTGTGTTAGTGTTGAAAAACCACTTTTCGCACTTGTGTTGGTGCAGGAAACCACTTTTGCACTTGTATTAGTGTGGAAAAAACACTTTTTGCACTTGTGATAGTGTTGAAAAACCACTGTTCGCACTTGTGTTAGTGTTGAAAAACCACTTTTCGCACTTATGTTAGTGTTGAAAAACCACTTTTCGCACTTGTGTTGGTGCAGGAAACCACTTTTGCACTTGTATTAGTGTGGAAAAAACACTTTTTGCACTTGTGATAGTGTTGAAAAACCACTTTTCGCACTTGTGTTAGTGTTGATAAACCACTTTTCGCACTTGTGTTAGTGTTGAAAAACCACTTTTCGCACTTGTGTTAGTGTTGAAAAACCACTTTTCGCACTTGTGTTGGTGCAGGAAACCACTTTTGCACATGTATTAGTGTGGAAAAAACACTTTTTGCACTTGTGTTAGTGTTGAAAAACCACTTTTCGCACTTGTGTTAGTGTTGAAAAACCACTTTTTGCACTTGTGTTGGTGCAGGAAACCACTTTTGCACTTGTATTAGTGTGGAAAAAACACTTTTCGCACTTGTGTTAGTGTTGAAAAACCACTTTTCGCACTTGTGTTAGTGTTGAAAAACCACTTTTCGCACTTGTGTTAGTGTTGAAAAACCACTTTTCACACTTGTGTTGGTGCAGGAAACCACTTTTGCACTTGTATTAGTGTGGAAAAATCACTTTTCGCACCTGTGTTAGTGTTGAAAAACCACTTTTCGCACTTGTGTTAGTGTTGAAAAACCACTTTTCGCACTTGTGTTAGTGTTGAAAAACCACTTTTCACACTTGTGTTGGTGCAGAAAACCACTTTTGCACTTGTATTAGTGTGGAAAAAACACTTTTTGCACTTGTGATAGTGTTGAAAAACCACTTTTCGCACTTGTGTTAGTGTTGAAAAACCACTTTTCGCACTTGTGTTGGTGCAGGAAACCACTTTTGCACTTGTATTAGTGTGGAAAAACCACTTTTCGCACTTGTGTTAGTGTTGAAAAACCACTTTTTGCACTTGTGTTAGTGTTGAAAAACCACTTTTCGCACTTGTGTTGGTGCAGGAAACCACTTTTGCACTTGTATTAGTGTGGAAAAAACACTTTTTGCACTTGTGATAGTGTTGAAAAACCACTTTTCGCACTTGTGTTAGTGTTGAAAAACCACTTTTCGCACTTGTGTTGGTGCAGGAAACCACTTTTGCACTTGTATTAGTGTGGAAAATTCACACTTGTGTTAGTGTTGAAAAAACCACTTTTCGCACTTGTGTTAGTGTTGAAAAACCACTTTTCGCACTTGTGTTGGTGCAGGAAACCACTTTTGCACTTGTATTAGTGTGGAAAAAACACTTTTTGCACTTGTGATAGTGTTGAAAAACCACTTTTCGCACTTGTGTTAGTGTTGAAAAACCACTTTTCGCACTTGTGTTAGTGTTGAAAACCACTTTTCGCACTTGTGTTGGTGCAGGAAACCACTTTTGCACATGTATTAGTGTGGAAAAAACACTTTTTCGCACTTGTGTTAGTGTTGAAAAACCACTTTTCGCACTTGTGTTGGTGCAGGAAACCACTTTTGCACTTTTATTAGTGTGGAAAAAACAGTTTTATGCACTTGTGATAGTGTTGAAAAACCACTTTTCGCACTTGTGTTAGTGTTGAAAAACCAATTTCGCACTTGTGTTGGTGCAGGAAACCACTTTTGCACTTGTATTAGTGTGGAAAACCACTTTTCACACTTGTGTTAGTGTTGAAAAACCACTTTTCACACTTGTGTTAGTGTTGAAAAACCACTTTTCGCACTTGTGTTAGTGTTGAAAAACCACTTTTCGCACTTGTGTTAGTGTTGAAAAAACCACTTTTCGCACTTGTGTTGGTGCAGGAAACCACTTTTGCACTTGTATTAGTGTGGAAAAAAACACTTTTTGCACTTGTGATAGTGTTGAAAAACCACTTTTCGCACTTGTGTTAGTGTTGAAAAACCACTTTTCGCACTTGTATTGGTGCAGGAAACCACTTTTGCACTTGTATTAGTGTGGAAAACCCACTTTTCGCACTTGTGTTAGTGTTGAAAAACCACTTTTCGCACTTGTGTTAGTGTTGAAAAACCACTTTTCGCACTTGTGTTGGTGCAGGGAAACCACTTTTGCACTTGTATTAGTGTGGAAAAAACACTTTTTTGCCACTTGTGATAGTGTTGAAAAACACTGTTCGCACTTGTGTTAGTGTTGAAAAACCACTTTTCGCACTTGTGTTGGTGCAGGAAACCACTTTTGCACTTGTATTAGTGTGGAAAAAACACTTTTTGCACTTGTGATAGTGTTGAAAAACCACTGTTCGCACTTGTGTTAGTGTTGAAAAACCACTTTTTGCACTTATGTTAGTGTTGAAAAACCACTTTTCGCACTTGTGTTGGTGCAGGAAACCACTTTTGCACTTGTATTAGTGTGGAAAAAACACTTTTTGCACTTGTGATAGTGTTGAAAAACCACTTTTCGCACTTGTGTTAGTGTTGATAAACCACTTTTCGCACTTGTGTTAGTGTTGAAAAACCACTTTTCGCACTTGTGTTAGTGTTGAAAAACCACTTTTCGCACTTGTGTTGGTGCAGGAAACCACTTTTGCACGTGTATTAGTGTGGAAAAAACACTTTTTGCACTTGTGTTAGTGTTGAAAAACCACTTTTCGCACTTGTGTTAGTGTTGAAAAACCACTTTTTGCACTTGTGTTGGTGCAGGAAACCACTTTTACACTTGTATTAGTGTGGAAAAAACACTTTTCGCACTTGTGTTAGTGTTGAAAAACCACTTTTCGCACTTGTGTTAGTGTTGAAAAACCACTTTCGCACTTGTGTTAGTGTTGAAAAACCACTTTTCACACTTGTGTTGGTGCAGGAAACCACTTTTGCACTTGTATTAGTGTGGAAAAATCACTTTTCGCACCTGTGTTAGTGTTGAAAAACCACTTTTCGCACTTGTGTTAGTGTTGAAAAACCACTTTTCGCACTTGTGTTAGTGTTGAAAAACCACTTTTCGCACTTGTGTTGGTGCAGAAAACCACTTTTGCACTTGTATTAGTGTGGAAAAAACACTTTTTGCACTTGTGATAGTGTTGAAAAACCACTTTTCGCACTTGTGTTAGTGTTGAAAAACCACTTTTCGCACTTGTGTTGGTGCAGGAAACCACTTTTGCACTTGTATTAGTGTGGAAAAACCACTTTTCGCACTTGTGTTAGTGTTGAAAAACCACTTTTTGCACTTGTGTTAGTGTTGAAAAACCACTTTTCGCACTTGTGTTGGTGCAGGAAACCACTTTTGCACTTGTATTAGTGTGGAAAAAACCCTTCTCCCACTTGTGATAGTGTTGAAAAACCACCTTTCGCACTTGTGTTAGTGTTGAAAAACCACTTTTGCACTTATGTTAGTGTTGAAAAACCACTTTTCGCACTTGTGTTGGTGCAGGAAACCACTTTTGCACTTGTATTAGTGTGGAAAAAACACTTTTTGCACTTGTGATAGTGTTGAAAAACCACTTTTCGCACTTGTGTTAGTGTTGAAAAACCACTTTTCGCACTTGTGTTGGTGCAGGAAACCACTTTTGCACTTGTATTAGTGTGGAAAAACCACTTTCACACTTGTGTTAGTGTTGAAAAACCACTTTTCGCACTTGTGTTAGTGTTGAAAAACCACTTTTCGCACTTGTGTTGGTGCAGGAAACCACTTTTGCACTTGTATTAGTGTGGAAAAAACACTTTTTGCACTTGTGATAGTGTTGAAAAACCACTTTTCACACTTGTGTTAGTGTTGAAAAACCACTTTTCGCACTTGTGTTAGTGTTGAAAAAACCACTTTTCGCACTTGTGTTGGTGCAGGAAACCACTTTTGCACATGTATTAGTGTGGAAAAAACACTTTTCGCACTTGTGTTAGTGTTGAAAAACCACTTTTCGCACTTGTGTTGGTGCAGGAAACCACTTTTGCACTTTTATTAGTGTGGAAAAAACAGGTTTTGCACTTGTGATAGTGTTGAAAAACCACTTTTCGCACTTGTGTTAGTGTTGAAAAACCACTTTCGCACTTGTGTTGGTGCAGGAAACCACTTTTGCACTTGTATTAGTGTGGAAAAACCACTTTTCACACTTGTGTTAGTGTTGAAAAACCACTTTTCGCACTTGTGTTAGTGTTGAAAAACCACTTTTCGCACTTGTGTTAGTGTTGAAAAACCACTTTTCGCACTTGTGTTAGTGTTGAAAAACCACTTTTCGCACTTGTGTTGGTGCAGGAAACCACTTTTGCACTTGTATTAGTGTGGAAAAAACACTTTTTGCACTTGTGATAGTGTTGAAAAACCACTTTTCGCACTTGTGTTAGTGTTGAAAAACCACTTTTCGCACTTGTGTTGGTGCAGGAAACCACTTTTGCACTTGTATTAGTGTGGAAAACCCACTTTTCGCACTTGTGTTAGTGTTGAAAAACCACTTTTCGCACTTGTGTTAGTGTTGAAAAACCACTTTTCGCACTTGTGTTGGTGCAGGAAACCACTTTTGCACTTGTATTAGTGTGGAAAAAACACTTTTTGCACTTGTGATAGTGTTGAAAAACACTGTTCGCACTTGTGTTAGTGTTGAAAAACCACTTTTCGCACTTGTGTTAGTGTTGAAAAACCACTTTTCGCACTTGTGTTGGTGCAGGAAACCACTTTTGCACATGTATTAGTGTGGAAAAAACACTTTTTGCACTTGTGATAGTGTTGAAAAACCACTTTTCGCATTTGTGTTAGTGTTGAAAAACCACTTTTCGCACTTGTGTTGGTGCAGGAAACCACTTTTGCACTTGTATTAGTGTGGAAAAAACTGTTTTTGCACTTGTGATAGTGTTGAAAAACCACTTTTCGCACTTGTATTAGTGTTGAAAAAGCACTTTCGCACTTGTGTTGGTGCAGGAAACCACTTTTGCACTTGTATTAGTGTGGAAAAACCACTTTTCGCACTTGTGTTAGTGTTGAAAAACCACTTTTCGCACTTGTGTTAGTGTTGAAAAACCACTTTTCGCACTTGTGTTAGTGTTGAAAAACCACTTTTCGCACTTGTGTTAGTGTTGAAAAACCACTTTTCGCACTTGTGTTGGTGCAGGAAACCACTTTTGCACTTGTATTAGTGTGGAAAAAACACTTTTTGCACTTGTGATAGTGTTGAAAAACCACTTTTCGCACTTGTGTTAGTGTTGAAAAACCAATTTTCGCACTTGTGTTGGTGCAGGAAACCACTTTTGCACTTGTAATAGTGTGGAAAACCCACTTTTCGCACTTGTGTTAGTGTTGAAAAACCACTTTTCGCACTTGTGTTAGTGTTGAAAAACCACTTTTCGCACTTGTGTTGGTGCAGGACACCACTTTTGCACTTGTATTAGTGTGGAAAAAACATTTTTTGCACTTGTGATAGTGTTGAAAAACCACTTCTCCCACTTGTGTTAGTGTTGAAAAACCACTTTTCGCACTTGTGTTAGTGTTGAAAAACCACTTTTCGCACTCGTGTTGGTGCAGGAAACCACTTTTGCACTTGTATTAGTGTGGAAAAAACACTTTTTGCACTTGTGATAGTGTTGAAAAACCACTTTTCGCACTTGTGTTGGTGCAGGAAACCACTTTTGCACTTGTATTAGTGTGGAAAAAACACTTTTTGCACTTGTGATAGTGTTGAAAAACCACTTTTCACACTTGTGTTAGTGTTGAAAAACCACTTTTCGCACTTGTGTTAGTGTTGAAAAACCACTTTTCGCACTTGTGTTGGTGCAGGAAACCACTTTTGCACATGTATTAGTGTGGAAAAAACACTTTTCGCACTTGTGTTAGTGTTGAAAAACCACTTTTCGCACTTGTGTTGGTGCAGGAAACCACTTTTGCACTTTTATTAGTGTGGAAAAAACAGTTTTTGCACTTGTGATAGTGTTGAAAAACCACTTTCGCACTTGTGTTAGTGTTGAAAAACCACTTTCGCACTTGTGTTGGTGCAGGAAACCACTTTTGCACTTGTATTAGTGTGGAAAAACCACTTTTCACACTTGTGTTAGTGTTGAAAAACCACTTTTCGCACTTGTGTTAGTGTTGAAAAACCACTTTTCGCACTTGTGTTAGTGTTGAAAAACCACTTTTCGCACTTGTGTTAGTGTTGAAAAACCACTTTTCGCACTTGTGTTGGTGCAGGAAACCACTTTTGCACTTGTATTAGTGTGGAAAAAACACTTTTTGCACTTGTGATAGTGTTGAAAAACCACTTTTCGCACTTGTGTTAGTGTTGAAAAACCACTTTTCGCACTTGTGTTGGTGCAGGAAACCACTTTTGCACTTGTATTAGTGTGGAAAACCCACTTTTCGCACTTGTGTTAGTGTTGAAAAACCACTTTTCGCACTTGTGTTAGTGTTGAAAAACCACTTTTCGCACTTGTGTTGGTGCAGGAAACCACTTTTGCACTTGTATTAGTGTGGAAAAAACACTTTTTGCACTTGTGATAGTGTTGAAAAACACTGTTCGCACTTGTGTTAGTGTTGAAAAACCACTTTTCGCACTTGTGTTAGTGTTGAAAAACCACTTTTCGCACTTGTGTTGGTGCAGGAAACCACTTTTGCACATGTATTAGTGTGGAAAAAACACTTTTTGCACTTGTGATAGTGTTGAAAAACCACTTTTCGCATTTGTGTTAGTGTTGAAAAACCACTTTTCGCACTTGTGTTGGTGCAGGAAACCACTTTTGCACTTGTATTAGTGTGGAAAAAACTGTTTTTGCACTTGTGATAGTGTTGAAAAACCACTTTTCGCACTTGTATTAGTGTTGAAAAACCACTTTCGCACTTGTGTTGGTGCAGGAAACCACTTTTGCACTTGTATTAGTGTGGAAAAACCACTTTTCGCACTTGTGTTAGTGTTGAAAAACCACTTTTCGCACTTGTGTTAGTGTTGAAAAACCACTTTTCGCACTTGTGTTAGTGTTGAAAAACCACTTTTCGCACTTGTGTTAGTGTTGAAAAACCACTTTTCGCACTTGTGTTGGTGCAGGAAACCACTTTTGCACTTGTATTAGTGTGGAAAAAACACTTTTTGCACTTGTGATAGTGTTGAAAAACCACTTTTCGCACTTGTGTTAGTGTTGAAAAACCAATTTTCGCACTTGTGTTGGTGCAGGAAACCACTTTTGCACTTGTATTAGTGTGGAAAACCCACTTTTCGCACTTGTGTTGGTGCAGGAAACCACTTTTGCACTTGTATTAGTGTGGAAAAACCACTTTCACACTTGTGTTAGTGTTGAAAAACCACTTTTCGCACTTGTGTTAGTGTTGAAAAACCACTTTTCGCACTTGTGTTGGTGCAGGAAACCACTTTTGCACTTGTATTAGTGTGGAAAAAACACTTTTTGCACTTGTGATAGTGTTGAAAAACCACTTTTCACACTTGTGTTAGTGTTGAAAAACCACTTTTCGCACTTGTGTTAGTGTTGAAAAACCACTTTTCGCACTTGTGTTGGTGCAGGAAACCACTTTTGCACATGTATTAGTGTGGAAAAAACACTTTTCGCACTTGTGTTAGTGTTGAAAAACCACTTTTCGCACTTGTGTTGGTGCAGGAAACCACTTTTGCACTTTTATTAGTGTGGAAAAAACAGTTTTTGCACTTGTGATAGTGTTGAAAAACCACTTTTCGCACTTGTGTTAGTGTTGAAAAACCACTTTCGCACTTGTGTTGGTGCAGGAAACCACTTTTGCACTTGTATTAGTGTGGAAAAACCACTTTTCGCACTTGTGTTAGTGTTGAAAAACCACTTTTCGCACTTGTGTTAGTGTTGAAAAACCACTTTTCGCACTTGTGTTAGTGTTGAAAAACCACTTTTCGCACTTGTGTTAGTGTTGAAAAACCACTTTTCGCACTTGTGTTAGTGTTGAAAAACCACTTTTCGCACTTGTGTTGGTGCAGGAAACCACTTTTGCACTTGTATTAGTGTGGAAAAAACACTTTTTGCACTTGTGATAGTGTTGAAAAACCACTTTTCGCACTTGTGTTAGTGTTGAAAAACCACTTTTCGCACTTGTGTTGGTGCAGGAAACCACTTTTGCACTTGTATTAGTGTGGAAAACCCACTTTTCGCACTTGTGTTAGTGTTGAAAAACCACTTTTCGCACTTGTGTTAGTGTTGAAAAACCACTTTTCGCACTTGTGTTGGTGCAGGAAACCACTTTTGCACTTGTATTAGTGTGGAAAAAACACTTTTTGCACTTGTGATAGTGTTGAAAAACACTGTTCGCACTTGTGTTAGTGTTAAAAACCACTTTTCGCACTTGTGTTAGTGTTGAAAAACCACTTTTCGCACTTGTGTTGGTGCAGGAAACCACTTTTGCACATGTATTAGTGTGGAAAAAACACTTTTTGCACTTGTGATAGTGTTGAAAAACCACTTTTCGCACTTGTGTTAGTGTTGAAAAACCACTTTTCGCACTTGTGTTGGTGCAGGAAACCACTTTTGCACTTGTATTAGTGTGGAAAAAACTGTTTTTGCACTTGTGATAGTGTTGAAAAACCACTTTTCGCACTTGTGTTAGTGTTGATAAACCACTTTTCGTACTTGTGTTAGTGTTGAAAAACCACTTTTCGCACTTGTGTTAGTGTTGAAAAACCACTTTTCGCACTTGTGTTGGTGCAGGAAACCACTTTTGCACGTGTATTAGTGTGGAAAAAACACTTTTTGCACTTGTGTTAGTGTTGAAAAACCACTTTTCGCACTTGTGTTGGTGCAGGAAACCACTTTTGCACGTGTATTAGTGTGGAAAAAACACTTTTTGCACTTGTGTTAGTGTTGAAAAACCACTTTCGCACTTGTGTTGGTGCAGGAAACCACTTTTGCACTTGTATTAGTGTGGAAAAACCACTTTTCGCACTTGTGTTAGTGTTGAAAAACCACTTTTCGCACTTGTGTTAGTGTTGAAAAACCACTTTTCGCACTTGTGTTAGTGTTGAAAAACCACTTTTCGCACTTGTGTTAGTGTTGAAAAACCACTTTTCGCACTTGTGTTGGTGTTGGAAACCACTTTTGCACTTGTATTAGTGTGGAAAAAACACTTTTTGCACTTGTGATAGTGTTGAAAAAACCACTTTTCGCACTTGTGTTAGTGTTGAAAAACCACTTTTCGCACTTGTGTTGTTGCAGGAAACCACTTTTGCACTTGTATTAGTGTGGAAAACCCACTTTTCGCACTTGTGTTAGTGTTGAAAAAACCACTTTTCGCACTTGTGTTAGTGTTGAAAACCACTTTTCGCACTTGTGTTGGTGCAGGAAACCACTTTTGCACTTGTATTAGTGTGGAAAAAACATTTTTTGCACTTGTGATAGTGTTGAAAAACCACTGTTCGCACTTGTGTTAGTGTTGAAAAACCACTTTTCGCACTTATGTTAGTGTTGAAAAACCACTTTTCGCACTTGTGTTGGTGCAGGAAACCACTTTTGCACTTGTATTAGTGTGGAAAAAACACTTTTTGCACTTGTGATAGTGTTGAAAAACCACTTTTCGCACTTGTGTTAGTGTTGATAAACCACTTTTCGCACTTGTGTTAGTGTTGAAAAACCACTTTTCGCACTTGTGTTAGTGTTGAAAAACCACTTTTCGCACTTGTGTTGGTGCAGGAAACCACTTTTGCACATGTATTAGTGTGGAAAAAACACTTTTTGCACTTGTGTTAGTGTTGAAAAACCACTTTTCGCACTTGTGTTAGTGTTGAAAAACCACTTTTTGCACTTGTGTTGGTGCAGGAAACCACTTTTGCACTTGTATTAGTGTGGAAAAAACACTTTTCGCACTTGTGTTAGTGTTGAAAAACCACTTTTCGCACTTGTGTTAGTGTTGAAAAACCACTTTTCGCACTTGTGTTAGTGTTGAAAAACCACTTTTCACACTTGTGTTGGTGCAGGAAACCACTTTTGCACTTGTATTAGTGTGGAAAAATCACTTTTCGCACCTGTGTTAGTGTTGAAAAACCACTTTTCGCACTTGTGTTAGTGTTGAAAAACCACTTTTCGCACTTGTGTTAGTGTTGAAAAACCACTTTTCACACTTGTGTTGGTGCAGAAAACCACTTTTGCACTTGTATTAGTGTGGAAAAAACACTTTTTGCACTTGTGATAGTGTTGAAAAACCACTTTTCGCACTTGTGTTAGTGTTGAAAAACCACTTTTCGCACTTGTGTTGGTGCAGGAAACCACTTTTGCACTTGTATTAGTGTGGAAAAACCACTTTTCGCACTTGTGTTAGTGTTGAAAAACCACTTTTTGCACTTGTGTTAGTGTTGAAAAACCACTTTTCGCACTTGTGTTGGTGCAGGAAACCACTTTTGCACTTGTATTAGTGTGGAAAAAACACTTTTTGCACTTGTGATAGTGTTGAAAAACCACTTTTCGCAATTGTGTTAGTGTTGAAAAACCACTTTTCGCACTTGTGTTGGTGCAGGAAACCACTTTTGCACTTGTATTAGTGTGGAAAAACCACTTTCACACTTGTGTTAGTGTTGAAAAACCACTTTTCGCACTTGTGTTAGTGTTGAAAAACCACTTTTCGCACTTGTGTTGGTGCAGGAAACCACTTTTGCACTTGTATTAGTGTGGAAAAAACACTTTTTGCACTTGTGATAGTGTTGAAAAACCACTTTTCGCACTTGTGTTAGTGTTGAAAAACCACTTTTCGCACTTGTGTTAGTGTTGAAAAACCACTTTTCGCACTTGTGTTGGTGCAGGAAACCACTTTTGCACATGTATTAGTGTGGAAAAAACACTTTTCGCACTTGTGTTAGTGTTGAAAAACCACTTTTCGCACTTGTGTTGGTGCAGGAAACCACTTTTGCACTTTTATTAGTGTGGAAAAAACAGTTTTTGCACTTGTGATAGTGTTGAAAAACCACTTTTCGCACTTGTGTTAGTGTTGAAAAACCAATTTCGCACTTGTGTTGGTGCAGGAAACCACTTTTGCACTTGTATTAGTGTGGAAAAACCACTTTTCGCACTTGTGTTAGTGTTGAAAAACCACTTTTCGCACTTGTGTTAGTGTTGAAAAACCACTTTTCGCACTTGTGTTAGTGTTGAAAAACCACTTTTCGCACTTGTGTTAGTGTTGAAAAACCACTTTTCGCACTTGTGTTGGTGCAGGAAACCACTTTTGCACTTGTATTAGTGTGGAAAAAACACTTTTTGCACTTGTGATAGTGTTGAAAAACCACTTTTCGCACTTGTGTTAGTGTTGAAAAACCACTTTTCGCACTTGTATTGGTGCAGGAAACCACTTTTGCACTTGTATTAGTGTGGAAAACCCACTTTTCGCACTTGTGTTAGTGTTGAAAAACCACTTTTCGCACTTGTGTTAGTGTTGAAAAACCACTTTTCGCACTTGTGTTGGTGCAGGAAACCACTTTTGCACTTGTATTAGTGTGGAAAAAACACTTTTTGCACTTGTGATAGTGTTGAAAAACACTGTTCGCACTTGTGTTAGTGTTGAAAAACCACTTTTCGCACTTGTGTTGGTGCAGGAAACCACTTTTGCACTTGTATTAGTGTGGAAAAAACACTTTTTGCACTTGTGATAGTGTTGAAAAACCACTGTTCGCACTTGTGTTAGTGTTGAAAAACCACTTTTTGCACTTATGTTAGTGTTGAAAAACCACTTTTCGCACTTGTGTTGGTGCAGGAAACCACTTTTGCACTTGTATTAGTGTGGAAAAAACACTTTTTGCACTTGTGATAGTGTTGAAAAACCACTTTTCGCACTTGTGTTAGTGTTGATAAACCACTTTTCGCACTTGTGTTAGTGTTGAAAAACCACTTTTCGCACTTGTGTTAGTGTTGAAAAACCACTTTTCGCACTTGTGTTGGTGCAGGAAACCACTTTTGCACGTGTATTAGTGTGGAAAAAACACTTTTTGCACTTGTGTTAGTGTTGAAAAACCACTTTTCGCACTTGTGTTAGTGTTGAAAAACCACTTTTTGCACTTGTGTTGGTGCAGGAAACCACTTTTACACTTGTATTAGTGTGGAAAAAACACTTTTCGCACTTGTGTTAGTGTTGAAAAACCACTTTTCGCACTTGTGTTAGTGTTGAAAAACCACTTTTCGCACTTGTGTTAGTGTTGAAAAACCACTTTTCACACTTGTGTTGGTGCAGGAAACCACTTTTGCACTTGTATTAGTGTGGAAAAATCACTTTTCGCACCTGTGTTAGTGTTGAAAAACCACTTTTCGCACTTGTGTTAGTGTTGAAAAACCACTTTTCGCACTTGTGTTAGTGTTGAAAAACCACTTTTCGCACTTGTGTTGGTGCAGAAAACCACTTTTGCACTTGTATTAGTGTGGAAAAAACACTTTTTGCACTTGTGATAGTGTTGAAAAACCACTTTTCGCACTTGTGTTAGTGTTGAAAAACCACTTTCGCACTTGTGTTGGTGCAGGAAACACTTTTGCACTTGTATTAGTGTGGAAAAACCACTTTTCGCACTTGTGTTAGTGTTGAAAAACCACTTTTTGCACTTGTGTTAGTGTTGAAAAACCACTTTTCGCACTTGTGTTGGTGCAGGAAACCACTTTTGCACTTGTATTAGTGTGGAAAAAACCCTTCTCCCACTTGTGATAGTGTTGAAAAACCACCTTTCGCACTTGTGTTAGTGTTGAAAACCACTTTTGCACTTATGTTAGTGTTGAAAAACCACTTTTCGCACTTGTGTTGGTGCAGGAAACCACTTTTGCACTTGTATTAGTGTGGAAAAAACACTTTTTGCACTTGTGATAGTGTTGAAAAACCACTTTTCGCACTTGTGTTAGTGTTGAAAAACCACTTTTCGCACTTGTGTTGGTGCAGGAAACCACTTTTGCACTTGTATTAGTGTGGAAAAACCACTTTCACACTTGTGTTAGTGTTGAAAAACCACTTTTCGCACTTGTGTTAGTGTTGAAAAACCACTTTTCGCACTTGTGTTGGTGCAGGAAACCACTTTTGCACTTGTATTAGTGTGGAAAAAAACACTTTTTGCACTTGTGATAGTGTTGAAAAACCACTTTTCACACTTGTGTTAGTGTTGAAAAACCACTTTTCGCACTTGTGTTAGTGTTGAAAAACCACTTTTCGCACTTGTGTTGGTGCAGGGAAAACCACTTTTGCACATGTATTAGTGTGGAAAAAACACTTTCGCACTTGTGTTAGTGTTGAAAAACCACTTTTCGCACTTGTGTTGGTGCAGGAAACCACTTTTGCACTTTTATTAGTGTGGAAAAAACAGTTTTTGCACTTGTGATAGTGTTGAAAAACCACTTTCGCACTTGTGTTAGTGTTGAAAACACTTCGCACTTGTGTTGGTGCAGGAAACCACTTTTGCACTTGTATTAGTGTGGAAAAACCACTTTTCACACTTGTGTTAGTGTTGAAAAACCACTTTTCGCACTTGTGTTAGTGTTGAAAAACCACTTTTCGCACTTGTGTTAGTGTTGAAAAACCACTTTTCGCACTTGTGTTAGTGTTGAAAAACCACTTTTCGCACTTGTGTTGGTGCAGGAAACCACTTTTGCACTTGTATTAGTGTGGAAAAAACACTTTTTGCACTTGTGATAGTGTTGAAAAACCACTTTTCGCACTTGTGTTAGTGTTGAAAACCACTTTTCGCACTTGTGTTGGTGCAGGAAACCACTTTTGCACTTGTATTAGTGTGGAAAACCCACTTTTCGCACTTGTGTTAGTGTTGAAAACACTTTTCGCACTTGTGTTAGTGTTGAAAACCCACTTTCGCACTTGTGTTGGTGCAGGAAACCACTTTTGCACTTGTATTAGTGTGGAAAAAACACTTTTTGCACTTGTGATAGTGTTGAAAAACACTGTTCGCACTTGTGTTAGTGTT